>NC_092211.1:89951878-89967300 GCF_043381705.1 Parasteatoda tepidariorum
GTTTCATATAAAGGTGACCAATATACATGAGTTAGTTTGTATTTTAAAGAAATGCTAAATGTTTGTTCCAAAGTGCTATTTATAATATCACTTTGCAAGGTGGGAGTATGTTTAAGATTTTAAGTCATTAGCGTATGTATATTTGACCGAAGCGCCACCTTTAATTTTCATCAGATTTATTTGTTTTAATATTTCACTTTAGGTTGCGTGGCAACCAGAGATAGTTTTTGTTGTTGTTCTTTTTTGTTGTAATTTAGAATTATAATTTTTAGAATCCGTTTTTGATGCTAAATTATTTGTTATTAAAAGATTAAAGTTTTATAATTGTTGTCATTCATCTGTAGAACTTGTAGTTCATTTGATTGATTTTATTTAAAAGGCGTCCGCATTATTTATTTTAACTTATTAGCGACATAGTTTATAAGCAGAGCTGCTAACTTTCTACGCTTTTTGGAACCATTTTTCTAGTGGTAGCTAAGTTTACTTCTTAATATATTATTCTTCGTTTTGTAAATTTGATTCACAGTTTTTTTTTATCACCACTACATATAAATGATTGAAAATTTTATATAAAAATGCCACTTTGTTTCAGCTCTCACGGGGTGAAGTTTGTAAAATGATAAAAATACAAAAAATTCAGAAAACTTCAGTTTCTAATTTCCTATCCATCTTTAAAATATTTTGAAAATAGCATAGTAGGCTGCCCTTTTGAGCAAGAGATGTAGTCAAGGCATTACTCAAGGGGAGGGGAGAGAGAGGGGGATCTTGGGACCATTGAAAAAGAAATTTTAACTGCTACCGCACAATTTAAGCCTATAATTCTAAAACTGAAAACGGTTCTATTCTTAGACTAAAACCAAATCTAAAAGGCCTTTCAAGTATTACTACGTCAACATGTTTCGGGCTATTTTGAACCTCTTCTCAGCAAAATAAGCAAAACCTTTTCTATTTCATTAGTAAGAGGTTCCCTTTCTTTGCTTTTACTTATACAATAGTAATATAATTTTTGAAATAAAATTAAATAAATAATGCGTTTCGCAACTACCACTGCGATTATTAAGCATAGATTCACTAGTATATAAAACATGCTAACTCGATTCAATCTTGAAGTACCTATTGAAAGGTGACGGTTGGTCATGTCTATATTGCTAATGTAACTCTGCATTTAACCAATTTTGCATTTCATTTCATAAAATTTTGAGTTGAATATTCTTAAAGAACTTTTTGCTTCCCTTTCGATAGTCTTGACCTCTAAATTTTGTAAAATAAATTCTTTTGTAAAATCGTTCCTATCCAAATTTAACGTTCATCACAAATATGCAATTTAGTATTTTTCCAAATTTTTTGTTACACTTTTTGCATTTAAAAAAAAATTTAAGATAAAAGATTTTATTGTCGAAAGCATTCCTGCATTTTATTTTACTTAAAATTTCAATGTCCTAAGAATGCATTACTCATACTACTCCGACCCCTTGTGAGTGACAATAGTCCTTAACCTTTAGGTGCTTTCGTAATATTTCAATGGACACAAATATTTAATTAGCTTTTGAAGGAGTTTTGTGTCAATAAATATATAGTCCAGTAAAATTAAAGTTTTCTTTGGAAAAATTAATACTTTTAGATATAAAGCTTCCTCCTAAATGATACCTAGAAACTCCCAACTACTCCCCTCTCTACACTTTTTTCAGGGAAATAGAGGCTTTGTTTCCTATGTTTTACACTAAATTGAATAAAGCCATTCTCGGGAAAATCTGACGAATAGATTAGAAGTTAAAAAAAGGTTTTATGTGGGAAAAGAACAAATTTGTTATTCTACAGTCATAGAAAAAAAAACAAATCACTCTTATGACTTGTGACCGGTAGGTCTGATTTTCATTCTATAAAGTGTTACGGCGATATCTCAAAAAAATTTCTTAAAATATGTATAACAGTTAACTATAACCTTGGCGAAATATATTTATTCTGACCAAAAAACAAACCCTTCTGAGCGAAACATATTTTTTAAAAATCTAATTCAGATTTCTCATTCCCCAATATAGAGGTAGATGAAGTTTTTAAAAGGAGACTTTTGTAGTCAAACCGCTATAAATATTAGAAAATTTGTTACTCGAATATTAATATAAAGTGTTGTGCTCCTTCAAATGATTGGCTAAACAGAAATAATTCTTTCACAAAAAGTTATAAGCCTTCAAACAAATAGGTAATGGGGGGAATTAGTTTATTAATTCTCTCTCTTCGTATGCCTGTTTAGGCAGAGGGGTGCAATTGTTCATGTTTTTCAGTGGCGCCATCTATGACCAAGAATTCGACTTCTGCCACACGCATACGTCACACCCGTTTATAGGGCGGGCATATTCATTCATCCACAGATCGTAATTTTGACCAGAATCAGAGAACGATCGATCTCCAATCCAGTACCCCCAGAGGTATAGATTTGTTATGGGAACATGAAGGACTTTGCGACTCGGCATATTTAACGTGCTGTACAGTCACCTTTTACTACACGGGGAGTCTTCGGAAGGCGGGGTTCGAACCCACGAACTCTCGGTCATGGGCCCAGTGCCCTACCGACCAGGCTATCCTGGACAGTTTATTAATTATTAAGATTTATTAAAATTGTAATTCATTTAAGTATTAACTAATTTGTAACTCATAAAAAAAAATTGAGTTGTAAGGTATCAAAAGTTTGATATATTCGGAATTTTCAGATTTTTTTTAAAACCTGATACTAGATTTTAACTCCATTTGATCAATAAAAATGTCCTTAAGAACTAATTTAAAAAATATATTATAAAATGTCACGGAAATGGCACTCCATTTTGAGACTACATCGCTGAATTTCAGTTTTTCATATTATGTGTCATGCGAGTTAACCTATCAATGAAAGAGTTAATCGTTTATACCTCTGCAATTAACGCTAGAACAGCCAGATTTTGCGCTTACCAAAAACCACCATTTGGGATCAATTTGACCTTCGTAAGAAACTGATGTTATTTCAAAGTAAATGATTTTTTAAATAATGAATATTATTAAAAATATAATATGTAAAAGTTTTTAGAGATTTAAAATGTTTTTTTTTCTTCGTTTTTTTTTTTTATCAACGCAATACCAATGTTACGGTAAATGACCGAAATCAAGAGAATGTCGACTTTCACCAATGAACGTCAACAATCACATAGTCGTTTTGATGAATGTCCGAAATATTTGTTATATACGATTTAATCTTAATTTATTCGTTGATATTATTATATTTATTCGATATTTTAATATCTGCTGAGAATAGATTAGGAGAAACCTCAGCATTCGGTGTACCGGTTAAATGAATACTGGACAGTGGCACTTTGACTTTAAGAAAACATTGATGTAGGGCATACCGGGAAAATGTATACGAGGCAATGGCACTGAACCTTAAAAAAAAACATTGATGTAGGGTAAACTCGACATTTGGCTCAAATTTTACATTAAAGGTTCCAAACTTTAGACCCATTTCCTGACCAAACTATGAGGACCCTATTTCCCAGATTTCGGCTACCCCCTATATTTTTGGAGTCTGCAATCTGAAACCGTCGATAAAACTATATGCTTATTCGGAGAAAGTATGTTTTTGTGTTTAGTTCCATAACTTAAAATATCGTCTGCGCTAATTAATTAGCATATTTGAAGTCACACCCTTGAAACATTAAGATGGAGTCCTAGAAGATCCGATCATTAGATTAAAAGTTATTAAGGGTGGTCCGGTTATTTTTTTGAGCACTGTACAAGTCAATTTTGGTGAACTTTACTTTTTGAAAACATCAGTTCTTTAATTGCTGGTATATCAAAAACAACTTAGTTCCATGAGTTGCTAAACGGACTTCAGCAATTTTACCACTAGTCCCTTGACCTAACATCGCATAATTCCTTTTTTTTTTAATGATTGATAAAATAAAAACGATTCTTAAAATCTTATTAAACAGCTGTTTCAAATGTTAGTATTCACTTCTTTACGTATTGAGCACATTCATTTCATCGTTCGTTCATGATTGAAATAAAAAAAAAATATCGTAAAATATGACATTTTTATATTGCTTTCTTTCTAAAATTTTAACACTATATTGTATAAAAATGCGCACATCATGCATAATTTTGAATAAAAAAAACCTTGTCCAGTTTGATTTAGATGAGCTTAGAATTCAGCATTTTAGAATTATTATTAATCTATCACTTTTACAAGAAAGCATTACAAAAAATCCCATCTTCATTTGAATAAACATCAGATATCCTATTTTGAACTATTAATATCTATCAATTTGAAACACATTTCGAGACGATTTCAAACTTTCGCAGTTAGAAATTTATAATGATCATATCAAAATAAATGAAGTTAAGTTAAATATTGGAAAGGTACCTATAACAACTAAATTCACATTTCCTATGAAAAAAAGAGAAAATTTAGTATTAAAATTTTATCCGTAAGAAATATCTACTAAAGTTCTTTTTTTTTATTACAATGACATAAAGAATGAAAATGTATAAATAAAATAATTCTTTATTATGTTATCTAACACTTATTCCTTAAAAATTAATAACTACATAATTATATAACAAATTTTTTTTTGTATTCCAAACACACATAAGTATTCAAATACAGAGAAAAGTGAGTCCACAGATAAGCATTCAAATTTTTGCATTAATTATTTCTCGCGGTGAAATAATATTTAATTTTTTATAAGTTAAAAAGCTAATCATGAAATAATTATACAGCCAATTTTTTAATAATTCAACCTTAGTCAACTGAACGAGCGACCAGGGAAAGTTTAGTATCTATCTTTAAATGCATGTTTCTTTCAAGTCAAAAAAAATACGAAGAGTTTTATTTTTTAAATTCGTATGAATTTAAAAAAAATTATTTATCTCGGGAATAGAATATTAAGTGAGCGCAAAATTTTCCAGCTCACTTGAATTCAAACAGACAGAAAAAAAAAAGTCACAAAATACTTTTTTCTTAGTTTTCATTTGAGGAAAGAATTTTTTTAATTTATTTCATTAATCTCTTGCCACTTTTGCTTCATAGCACGAATGCATGATTTTAAAAATTGCCACTTTTTATTTATTTCTTAAATTTGGTGTCACAGTTTAGTTCACTGTACGAAATTTTATATTTTATATCCATCGTTGAACAGCCGACCCTATTTAGGGTTCACGGTTACTAATAACAAGCTTAAGCTCGTCCCGCCCCCGTAACTCCGAAACTTCGAAGTGAGCGTAACAGTTCAATTACATGAGCAAACATATTCAAAATTTTCAAATTAGAGTTTTAACAAATAGGTGGAATATTAAATATTCACGGTTACTAATGTAAAACTCCGTATCCTTGTAATTTTGAACCCAATCCAGAAGACAAGGGAACTCCAGGATCAAGTATTAGGAAAAATTTGCCTTCGTGGAGAATTTTTTGATGCAACTAACTCGCATTTGCGTTACATGGATAGGAAAGCCCTCCACGGTTAGTCTGACGGCAAGGGGACACTAACACATGATCCGTCAAGCACTGAAGATATTTTACGTTAGCACTGTGTTCGGTGAGAGCCGGGTGCGCAATTTGAATCAACCAGCTATTGTTGGGATCGAACCCGGGTCACCTCATTGCGAGGCTATTCCCTGAGCCACCAACTTCACTGCACGAAATTGGAACGATGATGCAGGGCTCTAATGTAAATATGTTTCTACGAGTGCCAAAACTTAGCGACATTTCATTTATGTCAAATATTTATTTGTGTTTGCAGGCCTCCCTGATAGTCAGAATTGTAATGAAATTTCGTATTTTATCACCCTAAATCAAATGCAATAAAAAAATTAATGTGTTTCTTCAGAAAAAGGGAGTTTTTAATTAAAGTTAGCATATTCCGCTACGATTACAGATAAGTGTTATTTATAGTTTAAAAGATTTCTTTGAAGTATTTCCATACTTTACAGAATTAAAATCTGACCAACCGTTCAAAAGTTATAAGGGTCATCCGTTTTTTATCCGTTCGGACATGAAAGGCACTTTCCTGAAGAAATATCTTAACTTTTTTTGTTGCACTCTATTTCTCGAGCGAAAATAGCACTTCAAGCCAAATTTTACGAGATTCTGATAATAAGTGGGGGAGCTGTAAGGACAAATGAACATTTGGTATAAAAAATGGAATGTCACCTATTTTAGGCAATCTTAGAAACATATTTACATAAAAGCCCTTCATAAAGCATCACTTGGGAATCGTGTTGCCTTTAACTTAATCTTTACTTAAACTTTATGTTGCACAGTGAGGTCGAATGCAACACTCAATTTACGAAATTTGTTTCAGGCTTTTTTTAAGTTATTCATTGCGTTAATCTATCAAACCAAATTGACCCCAAAATAATAAAATAAATATAAAAAAGTAATAAGAAATTCTTTAAAAAAAGGAACTAAAACTAGGAAAAAAAAGTATTTTACTATTTTGTTTCTCGTTCAAGATGGCGGGGTGATTTTGCTTTAACATGAAATTCTATTCCCGAGATAATTATATATTTTTTAATTTATTTTCTTTTTTTCAAAAAAACTTTATATTTTTACATTTTTTTTTTCTTGCTGTCTTGAAAAAAGTATGATTTAAAGACAAATTAAACTTACCGCCCCCGCTGGGGCTGAATTATCCAAAAAGCTAATAAGTAATAGCATAATTATTTCATTAACTTTTATCACATAAAATAAAGAGCAAAAAATAAATGTTTTATGCGATACATAATTTATATAAAGATTCCAAGTTCGAAACTGTAATGAAGTGGTTCATAACTTTTAAGGAATAAGTGGTCATTTACATAATAAAAACTACTTCATTCCTTTTATCCATTACTTTCTATATCATTGCAATGAGAGGGCGTATTTACTGAGGATAGAAAGTTTTTTTACTTGACTCGTTGTTGTCCTTTGAGGACATTTTTATTAATGCAGTAACATGATTTCATTATTCACATTTATCTCGGTTAACCAAATCATTTTTATTCACCATGAAATTTTTATTACAGAAACTTTTGTACATATAAGGAATGGCACACTCATTCTTTTCTTTTTTTAAATTTAAAGTGGAAGTAAATTTTCACTTTATTTAAATGTAAACATATAATTACATTTATAATGCGAGAATTTTTTGAGTAACTTTAGTGAAATTCGTGCACTAATATGTGAAATACAATCTAAATTTATTTTATTATTTTACAATTTAATATTTTTTAATTTGAATGAAAAAATATCGCAAATTTTATCTTTTCTCATTCTGTTTTGTAAATTTTATTTTTTCATCATTAACAAATTAATTAATAAAAATTAAATTACTCCTCTAAGTTCACCATTATATTACTGATTTTATAACTTTTTTTTTATAGAAGGCTTATGATTTTTTTTTTGTTTCTGTATAAATTTTGTTTGGCTAAAGAATTGTTATAAGTGTGCTCAAAAATCTTTTAGGTCGCTTCAATACATTTCGAAACATAAAGAATTAAATAAAGACCTAAATTATACTTAGCTTACGACAACTCTCTATTTTTTTAATTATATATAGAGAGCTATTATAAATTTATTTCTCAGATATTCATCCAATTTCTGAAAGAAAGAATATCTGTTTTAGATGTCTACTATTGACTTCTTAAACATTTTCGTTGGCAGAAATTAAATATCGTAGTTACGATTCAGACATAATGATATTGAGGTCACACTATAAGATTGCCTCCTAAGACGCGTGAATTCGGCCTCTAGATTAAAAGTCTCCCAAAATGTGTTCCGCTATAGAGTTCCACGAAAAGGTCACGAGGGTTTCGAGAATCAGGACTTATTTTAACTAACTATGATTTTTTTAAACTTGTAATTATAATTGCATCTATATTATTTAATATCTATTTTATTTAATATCTATTTTATTTATTTATTGTTAGTAACTATTTGATATTTCTCTAAGTTATGTATGTAAAATGGCACTGGAGAAAATTATCGACCAATTTAAAATTATTTTAATGCATTGAATGAACTGCGAAAAATATATCCATTTATAAAAGATTCTATCATTCATCGAACTTTTCGATTCAAACTAAAACTAATAAATTCATCAATAAAGAAATATGTTTTCCTGATAAACATTCTCAACTGTTGTCTCATATATCTGGTTTTTCGCTTTCATTTCAACAAAAACCATAATTCCCTCTTGTTTTACTCATTTTCAGCTCATCCAAAAAACATTTATTTAAAACTAGACTAGATGCCTCTCCACCCTTGAAAATTCCATTGCCTAACTATTATTATTGAAAATTTTTGTTTCTTATTATTGTTGTATTTAATTATAACTGATTCTTTGCAGCCCATTTTGTGTGAATTATGTTACGTGCTTATGGAATATTCCAGAACATCAGTGTTCATGTGGATGTTCTTGGAAGGTATACACCTGCACACAAGTATTGTCTTAGTCTTTCCAAGGGATTTTCATTTCTTTCATTTTCACATTATTGGATGGGGTGAGTATCATCAATTTATCTTGTTAAGAAGACTTATCAAAATAGAATGAAATAAGATGTCATATGTAATCACGAGAAATTATATTATCAAATTGGTACATTGTACCAACAAAAAAAAATAAGATTGATTGAAAAATTGCGGTTAGCTGCATCCTATATTTTGGGTATTGAAAATCCGATTCCGTCGGAAAAAAAGGTATGTTTATTCAGAGAAAGTACGTTTTTGTGTCTGATCTTGTAACTTAAAATATTGTTGGCGCTTATTAATTAGCATATTTGAGGTCACCTTCTAAAGTCAAAGATGGAGTCCTGAAGCGTAAAGATCCGATCATTAGATAAAAAGTTATTCAGGGTGGTCTTTTTTTCTATTGTGCGCACTTTATATACATTTTAGTTACATTCATTCGTACATACGCTGTGCGTAAATACGTACAACATGTATCATTATACAATACAATTTACAACGTGTAATGTAAAATGTAACCATATATTGGTATACATATACAATCACCTTGTAATCGTATATTTACATTACTTTTATTGCTTGTAATGACGAGTCCAAGTAATTGATCACTGTAATTGGATACTGCAATGGGTTATGCAACCGCTATTACAGTTGTAATCAAAATTAGGAATGTTTATAATCATGATTACAAGTAATTGATTACTGTAATTGATTATTGTAATCACGATTGCAGTTGCAATCAAATTTTGTAATCATGTTTACAAATAATTGATAACTATAATCAAAAAATGTAATCGACTACATTTTTGTCCAACTGTGATATAATCAGAAATTATGATTACTTGTAATTGCAATTGCCTGTAATCGTGATGACGAGTAATTGATTACATTGCAGTAATTATCTGTAATCAATTAAAGTTGTAATTGATTACTGTGATCGTCACCCTACTCTTTTGTACTTACAAAAACAGTGATGAAAAATTAAAAGCTTCAGAAGTGCTATGATTAACGGAAGAGGAAAGTATTGGATCATTTTTCGACAAGATTAAAAATTCCAACTTTTTACTTTGTATAAACTCTGCGAAATTTTTTTAAAAAATTAAGAAAATTGTAAATTTTTAGTTGCACTAAAAGCGGTAAAAATACATCTTGTAATAAAACTTTAGTTTTTAGAAACATCTGAAATTATTAGGTAACAAAAATGTATTAGTTTTTATTGATTTATTGATACAAAACACGTTTAAAGTCTCATCAAACATAGATTTTACAATAGTACTGCATCTTGAAAAATTATGAATACCTCTTTAGATATTTGGAAAGATATTTAAAAACCTCTTTAGAATTTTTAAAACGCTTATAAGAATTAATTATACACTTGTCAAGTAGTTAAGAAATAAAATAAAACTGTGAATAAAAAAAACTGTATCTTCGGAAAAAGTATCTTCAGAAACTTTAAAAAAAGAAAACCGGTTCACTTTTTTAAATTTTCCAATTTTATTTGAACTTTACACATGATAAGGCAAACCAGCTTTAAAACCACTAGTAGTATTCTCAATTCATTCATGTATTATTACAATTAAAAAAGAGCAGACGATTTCAATCTAAAATGATCCGACGATTTTATCAAAGAACTTATAATTAAATATTAAGAAAACATATTCAAAGAATAGTTTTGCCCGATTCATAAAATTCTATTCATAGAATAGTTTTGTAATATTCCTTCATAACTCTCTTCTTTCTGAGCAAATGTATTTTATTAACTAAATTAATTCAATGCAAGCAGCTGAAATTAAAAAATATTCAACATTTTATTATAAAAAGTAAGAAAAATAACAACGAAGAAAAATAACAATAACAATAAGGCGAAGAGGGAAAGAAAACAGCGTCACCTAAATTACGTCTACTAAACTTCAAGCACTAGTTTTTTTTTCTTTTTAAATTTTTCTTCTCTTAAAAAAGCTTTTAAGATAATAGTTCAATGCATATTTTTGATAGCCTTCTAAATAGAATCCTCAGACGTTTTTTTGCTTTTGGCGATAGAAATTTTTTACAGTGTTTACCGTACAGGCTAAGAATGCCTTATTTTTACTTAAAAATGGTAATATAAATAGAAAATAACAATAATGATTATCGAGCCATGGTTACTCAGGGGACAGACCGCTCACCTCCCAACGAGTTGGGTCGATTCGAATTCCGCACCAGGCTCACATCGACCCGTCGTTCGCTGTAAAATAAAATGTCTCTAAGTGGAATAAAAACTATTCTTCCCTCATTTATTTGAGTACGGGAACCGAAAATGATTTATATANGTAAGCACTCCTTTTTACGGATATAATCGTGTGAGCTGATTATGAAAAGATTATTTATTTTCTACCCCGGTTTTTTATTGAACTTTTTTTTTAAAAATAATTTTCTTCTTCTCTTTTTTTATTACTCTGACATTTTTTCCATGTTTTCTCTGCGTTTTGAACTTATTTTGTGAGTTCTATATGTACTTGAAGCTAACGTCTATTAAATAAAACTTATTGTTCTTTTTGTCCTTTTTGTATTTATTTATTGTGCTATATATTACTAATAATAATTTGATGAGTTGATTCAATGATAACTTTTCTGTAGCAGGAATGCCTCTTATATTCATCATAAGTTGGGCTTCTGTCATGTCTCTCCACTACCCATCCACACTGTAAGTATTTTTCACTCTTCTTCTTTTAATGTCGACTTTAATGTTTTTAATAGTAACTTCCCAAGTAGAAATGTTTCAGTGATATTTTGAATATCAACGTTACAATTCTCACATACCTGGGTGAAGGTCATTCTTTCATTAAAAGAGAATCACCACAGTTTAAGTAGCTGTGGGTCACATGGTCAACATTCATCTATGAAAAGGTGGTACCCCACCCTAGAATCGAGTCTGATAGACTAGTCAATTGGAATGACATTTTTGTAGTGGTAGGTATACACTACATGCCTTAGATGTTGAACTATCTATGCGATCTTGTCACGATCTGGGCTTCAGAACGGACCCATTTCAAAAGTTATTAAACTTTTCTTGAAAATCTTCAATGTGGCGATACTTTCCCACCCAGATGAAAATAATCAAAATCAATGCCTTATTCCTATTTTTTGCAAATTTTTGGGAGCCCAGAAAATGCATCATCGGAGTAAATATTTAAAAATTGGACCACAAGCATTTTCATCTTCTCAAAACTGTGGATTTTCTTCTCATTGACGTTTTGCTAAACACAGATGGCCAAAGATAGACTAAACTTGACCTAACAGTCATGGTTACAACGGGTACAAAAACAGCATATTATCCTCAAAAAAAGTATCATTTCGAGTGACAACAGAACCTTCGAAAAACAACCTTAAGGACTCGTTATATGCTTGCAAACTGAAAAACGAGAATGGTCGAAACCATAACAGCGGAGAAGGGAAAATCTGTTCCATAGCAAGAGTATAAATCAATTAGGGTTGAATGCTGTGGAACTATTTTAAGAAGAAGTGTAAAATGCCAGGAAAAAGATGGTTAAAAGAAAAAAATGTTATTTACTGACTACAAAATAACGCATTTCATTCCAGTGATGCCAATGATTTCAGAGGTAGGGATAGTCTGGTAGGTAGGGCTTTGGGTGAGTTCGATCTCCGCCGGCTGAAAACTCTTCGTGTAGTAAATGGTGACAGGTGCACGTTATATCTGTCGGGTAAAGTCTCCTCCATGTTCCGGGTATTGAAGTGGAGATGGATCGTTCTCTGGTTCAGTTCACAATTACGATCTGTAGATGTATGAACGGGTCCACCCTATAAACAGGCCTGTGACGTGTGTGTGGATGAAGTCGGATTCTTGGTCATAGATGACACCCCAGAAGAACAAGAAATCTCCTTGTGCCTCAAATTCACTTGGTTTCACCCATCAGGCTTGCTGGTAGTGGCATGTGACATTAGAAACTACAACAACACTGATTTCATTGTCAATGTTTGAGAACTTCTATTTGTTTCAAATAATTTTGCTAATTGCCAAGACTTATAAAATTTTTTGCTCGCAACTAATCTACATTGATTTTACTTTGCTTCTTAAAACAATTCTGAAAACAATAAATAAACAAAAACCATTTGATACGAACAAGAAATAAAAAGGCGAAGAAACCTCTTCTTTCTCTCATCCAATAAGCTATTCTGAAACTTAATCTTCTCTTCTTATAGATAAATCTGAAATACTGTAAGCAAATATTTTTAGTGGTTCAAATGCAAGATGATAAAAAGGCAATAAGGTTTAGTTTTAACTTAACCAAAAGATAGAACACAGATTCCAAGAAATCAATTTAATATTATAATAAAGTTTATGATTTCAGTGTTGTATAATTTTCTGTTTAGTATCTTTATCTAAGTGTTATTATTTTTTTATTTAACAGTAAATTCATTAATTTCTTTTATTTAATAGAAATTTAATAAATATTCTATAGAATTAACTACATACATCTTAAAATTGCGCTTATTAGAATTTCGTGAACGGTTATTCTATACATATCTGTGTTATTGTACATCTGATTACTGATCGGTAGTTTGAAAGTGGGCATCTCCAATTTTGAGTAAGTTTTTTGACTAAATATCTTCGTTACTAACTGAACAATTGGGTACTTGCACTTCAAGAAGAAAAAGAAGATTACAGATACCCACACATGTGACGTATGACGTCAGCGCCAGCTGTTCGTTTCTAAGCAAAATGGCGTGTTTAACTTGGAGTAAGCTTTCCTTCATGAGTTAGAATGTTAACTAACGTGAAGTCAATTAAATACATCTCGCACATCGAATTTGTTGAAATACAATTCTTTCTCGCCAACGTTTTTTGCTTAACTTAGATTTATTATTTGTTTCTGCATTCTATTTTAACCGTGATATATTTTTGTTTTGCGTACCTGGCAACTTCGATGCATAATTAGTATCTTTATGTTCTATATGACGTCATGATTTGAAGTCTTTGTGAAAGAATCTTTGCATAAAAATATAAAATGTGACATTTAAGAGAATTAATATTTGACGAGCTTGGCTTACACGAAATAGAAAGAAAAGCAACTGTTTAGCAACTGTTCTTGACACTTGCCGAATTTCAACACGTAATAAATGCCCCATTTTCCAACAACCAATCAGGATCGAGACCCCCACACTACGTCACTTGCAGGTATCCCATTGATAACAGCTGACATTCATCCAACACCCTATTTATAGACATTTTCAAAACTGGCGCCGAAATCAGAACTGTTGCAATTAACTGATTAGGAAAATCAATTTTTTAAGATGCGTGTTACATTTATGTTAAGATTTTCACATTAGGCTTTTCCGTTTTCTTTTCTTTTAAAGTTTTTATTTGAAAAATAAGATGACCAACTAAAACATTAATAAACAAAACACAAAATTAGGAAAACAGTCTTATCTAGGTTTGGTTTTAAGCGTACATTTTTATTAGTCAGGAAAATATAATGAAATTAGGTATCATTACTAAAAACTAGTGATCCCCTGCTTGCCGACGTTCCCCAAACAACGAAAATTGAAAAGCAATCGAATATATGAAGACTGTTTTTTTAAGTAAGGGCCATTTGAAAATTAAAAACAAACGAAAAAAATTTTTCACTAAGAAAATTTATTTTTTTATTTTACATACGTTTCTCTTTTTCTTTTCTTCCCCCTCTTATTTTCAAAATAATTGCCATGTTTTCTTAAATATTCATCATACCTTGCAAATAGATTTAGAATATCGTCTTCATACGAACTTACCGCCTGCTCCGATAACCAAAAGGTCACGACCATTATCAGGTCTTCGTCATCGTTGTACTGGTTGCCGCCAAAATGATGTTTGAAACATCGGAAAAAGAGAAAATCACTTAGCACAAGGTCTGACCAGTATTGAGGGTTGGTGCAAAACTTCCCAGCCAAAAGAGACAAATAAAGTTCGGGACTGAGCTGTGGAGAGAGACATCGTCATGGTGTAGCAAAATCTCTTGTCAGCATGCCTAGGATCCTAAACTTCACAAATCTGGCGAGGAATGTATGCATCAGAGAGGTTTTTTGCAGACTAAAAACGCGTCACTGACCAAACCTCATCCGTTGAGGGTGATTTGTTAAAAAGGGTGTTGTTATAAAGATACAGAACTGACCCTACTTACAAAAATAGCCATCGTAGTTTGCTTTGAAAGCCATGCTCACTTGGCTCGCTACTAAGTTAAATCCTTTTGAAATGTTTTCTTGCGTCAAATCTTCAAAATTTAAATCAAATATTAAAATCAAATATCAATTAAATCAAATTTAATCAAAATTTAAATCAAATATCAAATAATTTTTCTTTAAAAAATTAAAATGTTTAGAGAATGATTTTCTTAACCAATTTTTAGTCAATTGAAATAAATGATAGTAATAGAAAAAAAAAACTTGGTGAAACAAAACAATAATTATGTTTTAAAAAAACAATTACTATTAAATTTTCACAAACTAATTATAAACACTATTACAGATTTCCGAACTTAGAGCTACCAACGTAAAGCGATCAAATAACCTTAACTATTAGGATGATAAATTGATAAATAAAATGAAATTAAAAAAACTTGAAGAAATAAAACTGAAATTAAGCTTTTAAAAACAAAACAGCATGACTAATACACATTTTAATGAATAATAGTGAGTAAAATTATTGTTACTGAACCTGCATGAAGATAATTAAAACATGATATAGAACATTGTTTGTTGATATGCAGTAGTCGTTTTTAACCTTTCAATTCTTCCCAACTTAAAGCTCACTTAGTTTAACCATCTAATTGTCCACGCGAGAAAATAATTTCTACTCAGAAATGTGTAAACATATTCATTTAAGCTTTTCACCTCTCATCACACGCTTCACACGCTTCTTTTTTGTTCTTGGAATCAATTTTCTACTTCGAAAGGTGTATATATATATTGAAATTTC
>NC_092211.1:89969410-90021631 GCF_043381705.1 Parasteatoda tepidariorum
AACGCTTAAAACTTCTAACAACTAATATGAACGTAGAACAAGTATTGCATTGCTTTATATTTTTTAAATGACTCATAATAATTTTAAAGACCAAATTATTCTTTTAATTCAATATTTTTGCTTCATTTAAGGCATTTTTTGCGCAATTTTTGCATTAAGGGCATTTTTGACCCTTTTTAAGGGTATTTGTTGAGATTTTTTAGGTCATCAAAATCCGGACTCTAGTAATAAATAATCTCAGCTACTTTTAACGTGATTTCATGAAAAACACTTTAATCTTAAATAAAATTCCATAGAAAAGTAATTTTGATCAATTTTTGTTGCTAAACAATATTTTTATCATAAATAATCATATTTATAATTTTTTTTCCTTTGTTGTGCGTTTTTTTCATTATTACTTCCAAACTTTTTTCTTGTTTCGCCTTCGACAACAAATTCTATGTAAGCAATTAATCTGAGTACTAACGCAGCTCTATTTGAAACTTACTATAATTACGAATATTATCGAATAATAGTAATTCTAGTATGTCTTTTCCGCTTTCCATTACTCGTAATAACCAACTAATACGTTATTGAATTCGGATGTTTTAAGAGATGGCATCGAATTTAACAACAAACCATTTTACACAATAATTAAACTTTGAACTTTGGAATTCATACTCAATTAACTCATAATAAACTTAAACATATCACAAAGGATAAATGTCAATATAGATATAACATTTTTGTAAATAAGCAAAATAAAATTGAAATTCAAAGTAGGTGCTATTGAATCGAAATAAATTCTGTGTGAATGAATTGTGCATTACTAATTTATTTTCTACAAAATGAACGTTCAAATAAAGGCTTACAAGATATTTTTCCTGGTGAATGAAGAGATTAACTGCTGATTCTAAGTCAGAATCTTAATTATCAGAATTAGATTGGAATTTCTTCGTCTTGGCTCATCATTATTAGAATAATTTTAATTTCGTACGCTACTTTAAAAAGAAAAAATTGTTCTGGAATATTCTATCTCTAAATAAATGGAAATATGTGATATTTATTTCAATTGGAAAAATACAGATTTCGTATCACCTGATGTGCAACTTAAATGTTTTCTCAAAATTTTCCAAAAAAAAAAACAACAGTTGATTCCAGAAGTACTCTTTCTAGCGATTGAATTTTAATATTTTATTAGGAAAAAAAGAAATATACTGTGTTTGATCCAATAAAAGTTTCCTTTCTCTTTCCTCTTGTAGATGTTGGTGGGGATATGCTCTTAGTCCATATTACTGGATTTTGGAAGGACCGAGAGTTTGTATCATATTGGTAAGTAACACCATTACTTTTATAAAACTACATAAATATTTTATAAGAGAAAGTCGGGGAGAACTTTAGAGAGCGGCAACAGTTGTCCTTCTGTAAAACTATATTTCCAGATAGTGATTGAATGGAATGCTAAGAAAAGAGAATGATCAGTTTGAGTGTTCAGGGTTTTTTGAACTTTTCGTACCGAAAGGCCACATCAATGAATAGAGTGGCTAGAGATAATATTGTTACCGCCAATGAGCTATGCAATAGTGTGGTGAAGGAAAGTCAGGGGTTCCAATTTATGCTGAATATGAAAATCTCAGGGTATTGGAGTGGAGTTTGTATTTGTATAGTGGACTAGTTGAAGAATTTTGACAAATTGAAGATTGTGACCAAAACAGAAGATGACGAAAACAATACTTGAACCGGATCAGAATTAATAAAAAGCTTTTATTTTATATATTTGCAGAGCTCGAGATACCAAATATCAATTTTATCCATAAGAATTTCAGTTGAATCAATTTTGCATAAATATTAATAAGGACAGGCCATGGGAGATAAATCCCCCACAACCTGCCTAATCAAAAGCCAAATTAAAAAGTACATGTAATTTGTTCCCAACAGACATAGAGGCATGGGCAGGAGATCCAAAATTGGCGAATTATCAAAATATAACATAGCCAAAACAAAGCCAACCAGCATATCAATATTGGGTTTGAAAGAATACCTTGGCGATTACGAGTTGCCAATAAATTTATGAGAATTATTACAACCATGCAACTGAAACATATTTTCGGTTAGAAAATTTAGAATTAAAAAGTTATTAATAGATTTTTGTTTTCGATTGGAGGCGACAGTGAATTAAGAAGTCTGCATTAGTAATGAAATAAAAAGTATCCGTTACATTGATCTAAAAGAGAAGAATAAATATTTTATATTCGTTTCAAAAGATTAAGTCTTTGATTTAATTTAAAAGTAATTCTATTAATAAAAATCAGCTTAAGTAATAAGAGATATTTAAAAGGATAGGAAGTAAATATGTAATGCCAATTGTGGCATCACAAATAGATTAGATTAACTAGAGTGATCCCTTCAAGTGCTAGATACGCACTTTTACATTAGTTTCCGCATTCTCCCGTACATAAGATTTGAAGCAACTGCGCATGCTCGCGTTTATTTTAGATACAACGTATCTTTGTTATTTTAACATGATTAACGCTACAAAGACGAAGCTACAAGCACGCTGTTTATAGATGTTAAATGGTGTTTTCTGTTTAAGCCTACCTTCGAACTTAAAACATAGACATGGAATGCGAATTTGAGGAAATATATGGATGAAATTTAGAAATGAATTGTGTGATATTACAACAATTGGCTAAACGAAGAGATCATCTACGTCCGATGTAAATGTTTCTTTTGATTTTTTAGTCAAAGTTAAAACGTTACTACGTTAGCGTTTTTACTTACGTATTTTCGCGAAATGGCATGCATTCTGAGGCATGCGCAATTACTCAAAATCTTACTCGCGGGAGCTGACGTAAATTTTCGAAATCTCTGTTGTTTCATTTCTTAAAATACTAAGGTAACCTGCATATTACCTATTAGGCAATAACTTAAGTGAAATATAGTGTATTGTAGGGGTTGTATTAACGTATACACTACAATAATGGAATGTGGACTTTAGTTTTGAATATTTTTTAAACATTTATCAAGAAATACTTAAAGAATTAATTTTTAATTTTACAGGTGTTCAGGTCAGGCGATTTTTCATATTTATCAATAGTTCAAAGCTTTCAGAGGTTTGGGAGATCGGCAATAAATTACAAAAGTGCTTTTGAACACCCCCCATAATATAGTTTGTAGCTGTTACTTTGATTATCAAATGCAATAACTGCGTAATATTTCGTGTACCTAACATAAATATTCATGGCATTTTTTTATAGAAAAGAAACTAGTTTTTTGCCTTACATTTTTTTATTAGAGTTGTATTCAATTGATATTCAATAAAAAGAAACAAAATTTCAGTGGCAATTTTGAATGGATTAGAAAAATATTATTTTAAAATTTGAAAACATTCTTTGAAATTTTTATAAAACTATCTAATTCTATTTCCAATTAAAAAAGTCCTGTTATGATTCATTTACATGATTTGAAACCAGCTATTATATTTATATCTGATCAATAATCCATTATTTATTTAATATTTATTATTATTTTTTTTTTTGAAAATTATTTAAGCAAAAACCGAGTTTGAGGAATAGCAAAATTTAAAAGTATATATAGTTATTGTAATAGCATCGCATTGAAAAAATTCTTAAAAAATACCCATTTGAACAAAATTGCACCAGTATTTATTTTTCATTGAACTTTTCAATTCAAAATAAAGTAACTAAATTCATCAACTAGATTTTTGTTTTTTAATAACCTGCTCTCAACGTATATAGCAGTTCTTCTTCGATTTCATTTCAACAGAAATCTTAACTCAATAGTTTATTAATTTTTAGCTTATGCGTTCGTTACATACAGGGTGCGTTCTGAAAATAATTCGCCTGATTTTATTGTGACACGACTATCAATCGCAGCGCACTCAGATTGGTCTAAAAATGTGGTGGGGGAATTGTCCTTCCAAATACGCCTGGTCTCAGGTCACTCCGAGTAGTAGGAGCGGTAGGACGTGTCTTTGCGCAAAGTCTTTTTTTCGATCGAGTCACGGCGTGATGGAGTGTTCGCTGGAAAGCGATAAAGTTTTGTGTGCGGATTGGGAAGAATGCGACGGAAACTCATCACATGCCTTTAAGGTGAAATGCATTTCGAGACCTCAGTGTGGAAGGTGGCACAAGGCCTTCAAGGAGGGTCGGGAGAAGGTCACCGACGAGCCTCGTTCTGGACGCCCAACAACAGCTCGAACAGAAGAAAACGTGCAGCGTGTCAGACGGTCGGTTAAGCATTCAGGCAATCACCAACACCCTGAACTTGTCAAAATGTGTGGTACGTGGAATTGTGACGGAGAGGATTTGCAAATGAGAAAGGTCTGTGCGAATCTTGTGCCGAAGGAGTTGACGGGGGAGCAAAAACTACCTGACCCAAAGTAAGACCCCCTTGGTGCCCCAACCTCCCTATTGCCCTGACTTGGCACCGTGTGACTTTTTTTTTCCTTCGACTGAAAAGAGAGCTGAAGGGAAGGCACTGAGAGTCGGTGGAGAACATCCAAGCTCATGTTACAAGGTTCCTGAGAGGCATTCCTGTCGAGGAGTTCCTGGGTGCCTTCCAGGCCAGGTAGAATCGTCTCCGCAAGTGTATTGAAGCACAAGGGAACTATTTTGAAGAATTTTAACCATTTGTACCCATAGGATCAATAAATCTATTTTTCCCAGAAAATGCGCATTACTTTCAGAACGCACCCTGTATAACTATTACGATAAAACGATACTGATAATAATACTGACATGACTGTACATTTTATTGCTTAGTGTGCTGTTTGATTGCAGATTAATTTCATGATATTGCTGAACATTGTGTGCATCGTTGTGATGAAAGTTCAAGTCAACACATCCAGTGAGTTTCAACAGATTAGGTAAGATCTCATTTAAGATTCAGGTTGCAATTTCGAAAGAAATGCTGCAATGAAATGACACTGTTGAAGAAAGTCGTTCGCATTTTACAGCAAAAGTTGCTGACACCGCGACTGCCAGCAGGTGCTGTAAAAATGACATACAAAGTTGCTGTTTCGAATATGAAACCAGACTGATGTCAATTTCAAAAAATGCTGCAAATATTACAGCAAGCTACTGCACAAGTCACGCTGTTTTGTTTCTGACAATGCTGTGAATATAACTGCACATGGCTGTGTTGTGCACAGTCAGTAACAGCACGTTGTGGAAGTTACATCAGTGTGCTGAAATTTTTGCAGCAGTATTCTAAGCAGCAACTTTGTAAATTTTACAGCTGCTGCCTTCAGACGCGGTGTGAGAAAGTTCTGTTGTAAAATGCATAGAATTCGTTTTACAGTGTATCACATTGTTTCTCAACGGGGGCGGTGGGAGTATGCTGAGGGGCGCTGAATTTGCTTTGGGCAATAGGGGCAGGTCGGAATGAATATGGGTTTCCTTCATCGTTTGCATTTTGCTGCCACAGTGACGGTTAATAAAAAGAAGTGTCGGCAATACAGTGTCACGTATTTGAAGTTCGGATTTGTTCAATCGCCGTAGAACTCTCAATTACGCAATTGTTTACTTTGTAACAAAGTTTTATGTAATGAGGCAATGAAACCATCCCGTTCGCAAGAGCATTTGCAAAAAATTCATCCTGACAAACAAAATAAAGATTTGTCATTTTTCACTAACATCAAGGACACGTTTCTGAAGGCATTTTCGGCCTCAGGCTTACTAGCAACCTCATCACAAAAAAGCGACGATGGTTTGATAACCTCTTATAATATATTAAAATTAATTGCTAAATCTGGGAATCTTTCGTACCATCGGCGAGGCGTTGATATTGCCGGCTGGCAAGGAAGTTATAGAAACAGTTTTACACCATCCAGCTACATCTAATACAATCAAGAATATCTTATTAAGCAACGACACAGTGCGACGACGAATTGATGAGATAGTTGAAGTTTCCTTATGCAAACTTTTGATAGCTAACGAATTTTCCTTTCAAGTTGGTGAGTCAATCTTACCAAGTAATGGGGCTTTACTGTTGGCGTACGTCTGGTTTGCGAAGGAAGGAAAAATTATTCAAGAAATGCTTTTTGCAAGAAGCTTGATTGAAGATACCAGAGATAAATCTGTTTTTTATACTGTCAAAGATTACTTTAAAGAGAAAAACATTCCTCTTGCTAATATTATATCTGTTGCCACTGTTAGACCTCCTGCAATGATGGGTCGACATCGTGGGTTTATCACCTTTTTGAAGAGGGAGTTTGGCTGTTCCCTGCGTAATTCACAGACAGCATTTAGTTGGAAAAAAATGATCGTTTGCATCAGTCATTGCAATATGTCGAGCTCTGCTGTGAACAAAATTCGCACTAATGCTCTCAACAATCGATTATTCAGAAACTGTGTAAAAAAACAAACAATGAATTATATCACTTGCTACTACACACTGAGATACCCTGGCTTTCCTAAGGTGCCTATCTCAATAGGTTTTAGAACATTTTCGACTCCGTGCTTGAGTTCCTCGAAGACAGGGATGTAACTCTGGAAGACGAATTACTGGAATTTAAGATAGACGTTTGCATGCATGACGGATTTATTTGCAAAATTTAATGGTGCTAATTTAAAACTTCCAAGCAACGAACTCAATTTGATCACTACAGAATCAGTTATATCTGCCTTTCTAAAAACACTCATTTTGTGGAAGCGGAATTTCGGTCTGAATGAGTTCAGCCAATTTCCAATCTTATCGGATCTTAAAAAGAATGATGAAATTCCCTCTGATACTAAAGAATATTGTCAACACCTTCAGTCTTTACAGTTGGACTTTTCTCAGCGTTTTACAGATGATTTGTTCCTGAAAGTCCTCAAAGGGGTTATGAATCCTTTTGTGAATTTTGAAATAGCAGAGGTTTAGATTCAGGAGGAATTGGTCGAACTTCTACTAATGAAACTTTGAAATAGTGATCGACTCACAGAATTTTGGCTTCAAGGTAACATAGGTCGCCTCCACCCTAGACTGTGGACTATCATCAATGCTTTAATTGCAATTAATTGCTTTCCCTTCCTCCTACCTTTTCAAACAAAGATTCAGTGCTGTGACGAATCTAGTCACAAAAAAGAGAAATCGAGGGGACTTGCATCTCCACCTCACGAAAAAAATTTAACGAACTTTAAAAAACTTTCTCTGAACCTTCAAACACATTCATCTCCCTTACATAGTTACTTAATTGTTTTGTTGATACTACTTTTTAGAGTTAAAAAATATATTTTTGGGTGTTTTGAGTTATTTAATTAAGAAAAAAAATGACTCTTTTTAACCATATGTTTCTTTGTTGCTGTTTTTTTTTCATTGCCTTACTTATTTTGATCATAACAAATAGACTGCGATTACCACTCGGGAGAAAAGTATTTGGTTAACGTGCATATTAATTTAAAAAAAATACTCATTGCCTCTTATGATTCAGCTCACCCCCTGCGTCCCCATGCTCTAAATAATTGGATTTTCACGAAGGGGGGCTTTGACATTTTAACTTCGATCACCCATTTGCAGCAGGAAGCAAACCTAGCTTCAGATCAATGGATACAAGTTTGTCTGGAGAGTAAAGGTGGCTGGTCCGCAATGCTATCCTTGTTGCCACTATCATTGATAAAGAAATTATGGAGCCATAACTATCTGAATCACAATCGGCTGTTTTATGTCAAATGCTTCTTCTTCTTCTTCAGGAGCGCAACAGCCCTTTGCAGGCCTTGGCTGACTCAACAGCACGCCTTCTCCAGCTCCCTCTGTCCATGGCAACTCCCCTCCAGTTCTTAAGTTTTAGGACTTTGAGGTCGTTTTCGGTGTCGTTGAGCCATGTCAAATGCTTTGTTTTATTTTATTAATATAATTTTAAGATGGCTGGTGATATGTAAAAGATTTCAATTCATATTCCGCTTCTTTAAGGACGGCGTGTTACTCTAGAAACATTTTATTAATTTGTGAGAAGATTTAGATATCACATTATTTCATATTCCGTTCATTTCTGTTTCGTAACACTCCGTTATTAGACCATTAGACGGAACATTTAATCTTAATGGAACTTTATAAGATTATTTACGCCCGTCAAAATTATTACAAATTATATCTACGAAATACTTTTTATATTTAAACGCACATTGTAGTAGATCTGAAGGCTGTGCCGAGTGTTAACATTGACGTTCATTTAAATATCAAGGTAGCTTTTTCCCATTTTTAACTGAAACAAGATACTATCAAATTCATTCATCTAAATGATTTTCTTACGTTGACATCAAGCCTAATTAAACAGAAAAAAATTCTTTTGTCGATAATATAATTCAAATTTCTTTACACATTCGAATCTCGTTACGGGTAGTCCACATTTCTCAACAAAACACTATGTCTTATATTTTCCGGTCATGGATTTTGTGTACATCTTCACAAAAAAATCGGTTTAAATCAGTCACCTCCAAAACAACTCTGAAAATGCCGTAGGTTTTTTTTTTCTTTTTTTTGATCTATCTTGTGGTACTGCTTTTTATTATTGGTTAAGTGAGTCCGATTTTCCTTTACTCTTACAGAGTTTATCTTAGTTCATGAATATATATGATAGAAAATCAATAGCCTGAAATTAGGTGGAAAAGGAAATGCCCCCAAATAAAATGAAAGCTATGCATTTGAAGAGAAAGCCAAACAATGGATAGTGTGTGTGAAGATGATAGGAATAAAAATGATCCGTAGTTATTGTTTGGTAAAAAACTATAGGTACTTTTATTTGGAAGTTATAATTTATAAAATAAGTCATAAGCAGTGGTATCCAAAATTTTTTTGTTGAAAAGAGTCATTTCACTTCTCTATTAATTTTTAAGGAATAAATTTCAAAACAGCGTTAATGTTTGTAAATTATAGCTATTTTTGAGCACACTGTTATAACTGACAGATATGCCATACCAAGTAAACGCTTTAGAATATTACGTGAATATTTATCAAACACATTATTCCATTTTAACTGCATTCTCCCCCCCCCCTCCTGAGGGTTAATTAAACTAAAAAAATACTAATAAAATGCATGGAATATAATTTTTTTAACTTTTTTTTGTTTTGACCCTTTAACAGTATGATTGAAATTCATTTTTTATTGGGGGTAGGAAAAGAAGGTTCTTCAAAACACAAGTCCTCTAAATGCTCATGGCAAAGCAAGACTCTTCTTTTTCTATATTATATATTTAGTTGAGAAAACTCTTTCACAAACAGCTATTGGCCAATAGCAATTCATTTCCAAAATATAAGAAGCACAATAGGGGGGTCATTGTTACCCTTTTTACATTCACTAATCTATTACTCTATGCATAATTTTAAAGGGAATTATCTTCAACAGCAGAAGAAACTAGCAATTTTATCAAAAATTTTTGAGGAGTATTTTCACTGCCAGTAAATATTTTCAACACTCAAATCCAATGCGTGAAATACGCGCCTAGATACGTATTAACGAACTCTGGTCATGGGTATTTTCTACTTAGAAAGTACGACAAAAACAGTTCTAGGACATGTAAGTTGAATAAATGACACAATTTATGTCTCCAAATTAGAGATGAAGCTCAAAAAAATTAATTATAAAAAAATATTCGATTTAATTTAAATGTTCAAATGCAAATTTTATGTCTTATGGAGCCACAGTACTACAATATGCAGAACTGGGTCTTCAGTATAACTTGGATAAATAATTTCTTATTGAACCATTCATAGCAAACCGGAAAAACTACGATTGCGGGGGTCAAACATAAAATATCAAATAATGACTGAAAAATGTATTAAAAGTTATGTACACAAAGTATAAGCAAATTTATTTAGAAAATTACATTTTTACTGCAGAAATATTTATGATGCAAAAAATGAATGAATGAACACATTTATGCATTTACTTATTTAAAATAATTGAACATTTTAGTTTGAGCACTCTCTTCTCTAGGCAAACGATATATTTTGTAACGGATTGCTCTTCATTTTCCGTGAATGTGATGACAAAAATTCTTAATTGTTTATAACTTTAAGGCTTTCTGTTAGCACTGCTTGTAATTCGTCATCGGTATCACTTCTTTAAGCTTCGGCAACCGTTTCTTAAACCAACAACTGAGGTATAGACATCAAACGTAATGTTGGGTGACCAAACTGTAACAAATCTTTCTTCTCTATCATTAGCAAGCTTTTTTTCGATCATTAGAACAAAAATATTCTGGGTGATTTTTTTAATACTTTATTTTGAGCACAGAATATTTTATAATTTTATATTTCATTTTGAGCACTCTATTTGTTTAAACTTCATTTAAAAGATTTCTTTTTTGTTTTAAAAGAAAAACAATCTTTTTTCTGAAAACACCTTCTGAAGATGAATGTTATATTTGCCTAAATTCATGACTTATTACTAAACAATTAACTGTGCACTTATTATTAATTTCATACCCGTTAAAGATAACATTTTATAATTTTTTTAAAAATTTAATCTGATATTTATCTATTCTTTTTTCCAAAAATACATGACATTCTTTGAAATTTTTTGCGTATCCTTTGCTAAAATGTTTTCAAATCTATGAAACTGTGAAACCAAGTAAAACAAATTTGTTGAAAAGTTTCGTTGTAGCTGAAAGCGTTAAATTTTAAAAAGAACATTTATTAAATTCTTTTCAATAAAATTAATCAAACTTAAATTTTTCTTTAACATTATTTTTCTATGAAAAATAATGAATTAAAATTTTTATGACATTTTAAAAATGAACTTGCAAAAAGAGTGTTTTAAATAATTTTTCGAATAATTTATTAATGAAAACCTCGAGATATTTTCTAATTTCTAAAGAGAGCTTAAAGAAATGTACTTGAATTTTAGATCAAGTTTTTGATTGGCGTTTTCTTGATGGTTTTTTGTATTTAACGATTTTTGATGCTTTTGTATTCAACAGAAAAGACTAAAAATATAGGGTCGAAATAAGGCTTAATAATTTTTGTAATTTTTAGAGATTTTTTTTTAAACTCAAAATTTCTCTGTTTTTAGATTTCTATAAAATTAAATTCCTTTCTAGTTCAAAACTAATAAAAACTATTTTGGATGATACAAAAAAAAACATTTTTAATGTAAATTATGCAATAACAGACATGCGTATTATACTAAAATTACCTTTCGAAAATGTTGATTGCAGAATGATCTTGACGTAAATGTATAAACGTTCAAGGTAGCAGATATATAGTTAAAATATAAAAATAATCATTCCTACCTGGTAAAACTCAATTTAGTTTGAGAACATGCCATATTCTAGAGATTCAGGTTTTTTTTTTCTCCTGTAAAAGTATTTTTTTTTTGGAGATGACCGGTTTTCGAACTCATTCATTCAATTAAAGAAAACTAATATTTCAGGGAACAACAGAATAAAAATTTTAATAAATCACAGAGAATTGGAACTCAAAATAAATCAATGCTTGTTTAATTGTCAAACAGAGGAAGGGCGACCAAGGTAATCAGACGGCAGAGTTTGATAGCGTTTTTTCATAGCGACCCCTAGTGTGTAGAATTTCCTGATTTCATTTTTGTCAAGGATTCTAAAAATATACATTTAAAGAGGACATTTTATTCCAAACCCGAGAAAATAAAATTGTGCAATATGACAAAGCTTAAAAATTACGTGACATTCAGTGCAAAGGGAATCGAAACGAATACTTGCATTACCTTTCAATTACGATTAAAAAAAAAAGAAACATTTGGATGGTGATTCTTATCTTTATAAAAAATGTATAAAACTATTGCCTTGAAAATCGATTTAATTAGTTGGGGGAAAAAAACACATCCAAAGATGAGTCTAATCAAATATGCGATCCTCTGTGTGATTCTCATATAAATGAGTTTTATTTATTCAGGTCTATTCCTTCTTGAGGGAAGCAATCTATATTTAAAGGAACTTATATTCTATCTCTATTGTAGTTGAATATAGAAATCGAAAAATATCTACGAATAAACACTTTCATTTATTTACTGTTGCACAAACTATTAAAGTGCGGCAATTGTATAAATACCAGTTAGAACACATCAAAAAGACGCATCCAGGAGTACGGTGTAGAATAAAATAAATATTTTAAACTCTAAAGTTTTCAATTTAGACAGAGGAGGACAAAATAATTTCGTTTTTTTCTAGAACTTAAACAAAAACCTAAGGAAAAAAAAGCGTTGGGCACATCATTTTGAAAGACGTGGGGGATTTTGGGTAGTGATAGGGTTTTATTATGAAAGTGATGCGAATGACGTCATTCATTTGAGTTCTGTTTAGTTTTTCTTCTTTTGGCTCAGTGTTTGCAAGTTTATTTAAGGGAGAATCTCATTGAAAAATTGACTGGTGATGCATTTTGCTCTCACCATGTGTGAACAACTTGAAACAATCATAACAGTGAAAATTTAGGAACCTTATTGGGTCAAAGGTTCGATTCACGGTAAACGTTTTGTGGAAATTTTATACATTATGAATTATATTTGACAATAATAGGGGGGGGGGGCACAGACTGCTTGTAGTCAATGGAAAACAATCAAAAACCTGTATTATGAATTGGTACCTAACTATGTTCTATCTTATTCAGAAAAAGAGCATATCGAATTCAAAATTACATCCTCTCAAACACAAAAGCAAATTAATAAAAACTTGCCAAAAAAAAATTGACTGTTAATCCTTAAACTTTCACAAGAATTTTCTTTTCTTTTAATGATATCAGAAATGTTTTCTCTTAATAAGCAGCTTGACTCTGCAGATTCCTAAAAGTAAATAAAAAAAAATTACAAAAAGAAAAATGAGATTCTGGAATTTTATATTATTTCTTTTCCCGAGGTACTCCGTTTTTTTTTTTTATCTTTCAGATAATGCTCGGGCATTTAGGAAAAAAAATGCCTTCATTCATCGGGTAAATTGAAAACTTAAACAGAACCTTCAGCAATCACAAAATGTCTTCTAGTAACCCGATGTACTCAAAAAGCGAATTTTTCTGAAAGCAGTCCTCGAAAATAAATGTAATCCAAAATTGAATTTAAAAGGAATAAAAAGAGAGGAGGAAGTAAAATATAAAATGGATACTCTCTTCGCTTTCTCAATTTTAAATGATTTCGATGGATTTTATCAATAATTCAATTCCCTGTGTTCATGACAGGAAAATGAATACTACCCAGTTGAAATTTTAACGGAGAAAATAATCCGTACAAAACTTTGTTAGGAATCATCATTCATAAAATCTTATTAAAAATCGTTATTAGACAACCTATTTGTAAAACTATTTAAAAAATGTACTTAAAATCCCAGATGAAACAAATTCTATAGAGAAGTTAAAATTTGGTACTAATATTTATCGAAAAAAAATTTCCTTTTGAGTGTCTAGTTCTTACATAAATCAATTTAATATTAAAGCTAAATATCATTTTCTATGAACAATGCTCAGAAAGAACAGTAAACAACCTGTTTGATTTTTGATCAAATGAGTGAATTTTTACGTACATACTTCACGATTCGAAAGCTTAAATATGCACCATGAAATAGTATAAGTTACGAGCTTACTTTCTCAGTATTAACATATATCTTTTTCGAAGGATTCTTGATTGATTCTCAAAATATGGGGATGAGATACCCGCCATTTGGAAAGTAGGGTCCCCAACCGGTCGAAAAATAAATCACCTAAATGTTAATTTTTGTGTGTGTGTGTATTCCGTCATCAGGACGAAGTCACCTATAAAACTTTTATTTCTCAAAAATGAATCGACCGATATCATTTAAATTCTCAATTTTGTCGTTTAAAATTAAATGAATTAAAATAGTTTAAAAATTTTATACCTAAAAATTCAAAAATTTTTAGGTCAATCCTATATATATGTATTTTAATATATCGAAATAAATATTTATTTTTTGTATGAAAATATATTGGGTCTCGTTTTTTCATCAAGTTAAAAACTTTTTGGAATCACTTCATTAGTTCCGGAAAATGGCGAAGCACGCAAAATGGTGAAATTAACATTTTATGGGGAACAAACTTTCGAACTATCTCCTGACCAAATTATTGGAATCCTATTTTCCGGATTGAGGCTTAAAATATCATCTGCACTTATTAATTAGAATGTTTAAGTGTGGGCCTTCAAACTAATAAAGATTTAGTTTGTGAAAATTTGATCAAAAAATATTCAGGGTAAACCAATACCTTTAAAGTCTACTGAAATGATGATTGATGTGTGTATTCCTATTGGACAAATAAATCACGTGATCATTGACAGCTTGACATATCTGTAACTGTTTTGACTTTTAGAGCAACCAGAAAAATGTGGCAGTCCAGTGATTAAAGCGATATTATGAAAACTTTATTTTGCTTTCGGAAATTGGCTTAAACAATGAAGTATTGATATCAAATATTATTTAACATGGAGAAAAAGTTATTTGGGTTCGCAAATCCATCCCCATCAGAATTGTCAAGTCATTTGGCGTTCACTCGCTTGTAAACTGCAGAAAATTTCAGTGATCAAAATGGTGGCAATTACTTCCTACAAAATTTCTGCAGGATCGTAATTCTTGGCATAGTGAAACAGCAAGAATGTACAAACGTAATATTCACAAACACCAATATTTATAATGACAGTAAAGACAAGATACACGTCATTCAGACTATGCCATATAAAGTTAAGACTTTTGGATGAAATATATACATTTATTCTTGAAATAAAAATACTTTGCAAATCAAACCCTTCACTTAGAGTACAGAGGGAGATGAATTAGAACTAGGCTTGACTGAACAGAAGTGGATTGGGTAAAAAACAATTGAATGCAGTTAAACTTAAAATATAAATACATATTTTATCGGCGAACTTTTGATCCTCCAATACTAGATCCTGGAGTTCCTTTGTCTTCTGGATTAGGTTTGAAATGACAAGGCTACGGAGTTGAACATGGGTAGCCGTTAGAGGGAAATCAAAATTGTCACATTGTTTCGTGTGCAGTAAAAAACACACTATGAAAGGAAAAGCAATGACAGAGTTGCTGAAAAGGCCATTTTTATTCATAAATTGAACACGATCCTATTTCTTCGTATTGTGTTACACATTCAATTTTCTTATTTATTTTTGATTTTTTTTTTTCAATTTTATGTAATTGCTCCTTTTATTGCGATTACCATAATAACAAAATGTTCCTACTACAAATTACAATTATAATCAATATAAATTATAATTACTTCAAAATTATGGTTACTTCAAATTATAATGATACATTTTATTTACAAAATTATATTTGTTTCTTTTTATGCAACTATTTCATATTATACTCTACATAATTCTAATTTTATACTATATTTATATTTTTTTTGTTAAGAAAAAAAACTATGATGAATAATGGGACTGGGTGATTGCAATCAGCGGGTTGTTAAGAAATTTTTAACAAAAACTGCGAAGGACGAATTCGTTTCGTAAATCATTTAAAATAGGAACGTGCTTCATATCAGCTTTAAATTCCAGGATTAATTATTAAAAAATATGAAAATAGTTAAAAGATTTCAGGAAAGCAACCCATTAGACATTGCAATAGGTCAGTTAAAAATTAGGAAAAAAATGTCAATAATTGTCAAAAATTGTTATTGTCAAACTTTTCAAAAAAATTTTATTATAAGTGTCAAAAATTTTTATCTTGTTTTTGCACGTAAAATCTTTTCATTGAAAAGAAATAAATAATTTAAATTAAAAAAAAGAAAGATTTCTGCTCACCCTCCTCCTTCCTTTCCAAATTCAAATTTAATTTCTTTAACCGCTCAAGAGATGAAAAAAAAACAACTTTGAAGCCATGTTCAGAAGTGCCATTCAATAGAAAAGGGAATATTTATTAAGTTGGAAACTATGCAAATGAAAATTTATTGTTTAAACAGGTGTGATCTTCAGCTTTTTTAAAAAACTGCTTCGATTCAAAGAACAACTGCCATCAAACTATTTAACAAAAACCATTATAACATTTTATAAAAGGAAATAAGTCTCGTGTCTTCATACAAACTAAATCATAATTAAACAAAACCCCGCTTACGTAGACTTGGATGCGATTTGTACGTAAGTGATTGACAACACTAGTGAAATTAGTGGATTCTTTATTCAGATAAAAGTTGCCTTTAGAAGTTGTCTTGAGTTATTTAAAGGAAAATATCCATCCTCATATATTCAGTGAAATAAAAGAAAATTATCGTCCTTGAGAACTTTTGATCTAATGATCGAATTTTAACGCAATAAAATACTATTTTCATGGTAGGAAGATCACACTTTAAATATGCTTCATAGTCCCATAAAATAAATAACAAAATCAGACGCAAAAACATTTTATAAGACAAAGTTTAATTATATTTTCAATTAAGACTGATTTAAGTTTAATCATCTCGGTAAGTAGGTACTTTATTTACGGCGCACTAAAGCTGCATAATGAGCTATTGGCGACTGTTTGGAAAACATCCCTGAGGATGATCCGAAGACACGCCATCACAAATTTGATCCTCTGCAGAAGGTATCTCATTTGTGAGATCATTTCCTCAATTTAGACATAAATCTGAAAGGGAAGGAAATTTTCTCCAGATTCATGTACCCATGGTTATTGCTCGGTAACCGACCGTAAAACTTTCGATTCCACAGATCTAAAACAAAGAACGATACAATTTTAAAACAAAAAATAAATTTAAAAAAAATTTTGCTTAATGGCGTTTTTTATGTTAATAAGTTAAAATCAGACTTGACATTCATATAATGGTTTTAATTGAAAATTAAAAAGAGCTTTTGATCACCTATGAATTTTATTTAAGTTATTTAAGAATAGATGAAAAAATTTTTGGTTATCAGACTTAACTAATCGAGGCCTTAAATGTAAGTTAGCAGTGCTAGACGGAACATGGGTTGCCATCTAGCACTAGTCCCCTTGCCGTCAGGCTAAATATGGAGATTTTCGTGGTTTCCCTTTCCGTGTAACGCAAATGCGGGTTAGTTCCATCAAAAAGTCCTTCACGAAGGCGAATTTCTCCCAATACTTGATCCAAAAGTTTTGTTGCTTGGGTCGGCTGTTCAACGACGGTTATACAAAGCAATTTCATAGAGTCTTGGTGGCTCAGGAGATAGAGTGCTGCTCTCCCAATGAGGTGAGCTGAATTAGAACTTCAGCGATGGCTGGTCGATACGAATTCCGCATCTAGCTTAAACGAATCATGGATTAGAGTCCCCTTGACGTCAGGCTAACCATGGGAGATTTTCGTGGTTTACCTCTCTATGTAACGCAAATGTAGGTTATTTTTGTCTGAAAGTTCTCCATGAAGGCAAAATTCTCCTAATACTTGATCTAGACAATGCTTGTTACAATCCCAATACTTGTCTTCTGGATTGGTTTCAAATTTACAAAGCTACGGAGTTGAACATTAGTAGCCGTAAACTCGAAATTGTTTAGGCTGTTCAGCGATTGTTGTAAAATGAAACCCATTTCATAAAAATTTGGAATCTTTAGGGAAAAAACATGATCTGAATCGGTGCTTACGTTCTCGAGCAAACATACATTCAGACAGACTTTCGCTTATATATATATATATAGAGAGAGAGATAAGTCGAATGAATAGCTACAGAGCAGTTCTGATTTAAGCTCAGCTGTCTTGGATTAAACGAAATTAGTTAAGAACATTAATAAAGTATTACAAGCTCTGTTGTTAAATTTTCATAAAATAAATTTTCAATCATTTAAAAATTCACTTTTATTTTAGAATCAATTTTAATCATAATAATAATTAGTATCTCAACTTCTGTAAATGAGAATATAATGAATATAACGACTCATGGAATATTATGAATCATAAAATTATTCTAAAACACTTAAAAGTTTAATTATCTCTACATTATTTCATATTTTGTTTTGTTTTCTGACTTGTAATTTTTTTTATATTCGTAGTAGTTAATAATCGTGATTGTATATTTAGCGTGTTTACTTTTAATAATTATTGAAGAGAAAAATGACTCTTTCGAAATTTTAAGGATTAATTATAAAAGCATTTAACTTTTGTACGAGATAGTTTTTCATAAGTTCAAATGAGCGTATAATTTTCTAGTAATTAAAATTGATTCAAGTCTTTCTTTTCTAATAGTAAAGACAGTTTAAAAACAAATGCTTCTGAAATAAAAAAGTGAAATATAATAGGTGTAGAACATTTGATGATAAACACACGATTAGTCTTAGAAAAAATATTTCAATGACAAATATATAGATAGATAGATATGTATGTGTGTACGTATAATTGTCATTGCCATTTTTAATGAGGGGTTGATATAAAATCTCTGAAAAATAGCAATTCAGAAATATTTATTTAATTTAAAACTAATGAAAATGTTGTTGGCACATTATTCTAATCGAACTTTTTTCTTGTCATCAAGGTTATAATTTTACGTTCCTTATAATACAAACTGTTTTTTATCGCATTAAATCTCAAGTTACCATTTATTAAAAATTGTGATTACATTTGGGTAAATGAGTTTTACAATTGTGTTTAAAAACATGGATGGATCCAAAACGTAAAACGAAAATGTCGTGCATGGCATACTTTCTAAATTGCAGTTACCTCCTTTTAATTTTATTTCATAATTATGTTACCACGAATGACCAAAATGGGGGACAATCACAGAGTCCGCTTTGGTATTTAAGTGCCCGGTATGCCCTACATCAATGTTTTTTTTTAAGGTTCAATGACACTGCTCAGTATGCATTCAACTGATCTTTCTCCTAATCTACACTCAGTAGATATTAAAATATCGTATCAATATAAACTACGAATAAATGAATATCAAATTGGATATAGCAAATATTTTGGACATTCACCAAAGCAACTGTGTGATTGTTGGCATTCACCTGTGAAAGTCGACATTCTCTTGATTTCGGTCCTTCACGGTAATTTGCCTTCGAGGGTGGTATTTTTCATTCCAAACTCAATCACAAGTGGAGACCTCGATCGAGATTTAGCTTAAATCAAATCTGATGATTAATAGAGAGATTTTTCCCCCTTACTCAATCGCTATTTGAAAGCATCAAAATCTCTCAACAAATCGCAGCAGGTGTAGAAAATAATTGAAGCGTTTTGTAACGCAACTCCATGTAACGTCTCGCTAATGCAAGTTACAATCGTTTTCTGACCACTACAAATGTTGCATCATAATAGAGGATGTATCATCAATCAAATTTCCAACTAACAACTAGAGTGCCCAAATCTCAACAGCAGATTTGTACTAGATGACTGTAAAAAAAAAATTTATTCCGATCGACAAATTTTTTCACAAAAGGAGTTTTTTGACCACTTGTCGACTAGCCATAGTGAGCTGTGCTAGATATAATAGTACGTGCTACAATAGTTTCCTGGTTGCAGTAAACAGAACTATTAAAAATATGTAGCTTAGGATACTCATAAAAGTGATAAAATAGTTTTTTTGAAAAATTCAACTAATTAAGCTTCATTAATTTTTTGGGATTTTTAATTCTAACACATATTTCTAGCTATTCTTTCATATTTAATAACGTACTACTAGCTGAATACCCGTTCTTCGCAAGGGGAAAATAAAATATAAAAATCTTGAATCAGTAGTGAAGACACAATACGAAATTTTCGCACAGATTTGGCAGCACAACACTGTTGAAGAGCGTAGATAAAGAACCAGGTAAGTGACATTTGTAGGGATATTTATGAATCAGGGAAAATAACATAAAGTGGTTGCGTCATTATGGGCGCGTTTAATGTAACAGAATTGTTCTTGCTTTCACTTTAATCTTGCATAACCAATCTACATTAACTTTTAGAATGAATACGGGATTTTTATTGTCAAATTAAGCAGTAGTAAAACAAAATTATTAGTCCCGCAGCCTAATAAATTGGTAAATTTAATTGCTCACTTTTTTTCTTCTTACCCTGATTATAGCCTCTCTGAAAATGTCACTTACATGGTTTTCCACTAATCTTATTAATGAAGCTAAAATATTTTTTTTTCATTTATTATTATTTCTTGCCCTTTCCCGTGGCTTTACATTAGTATATTAAGCAAAACACGTTTTTTGTAGTCCATTCCATTAGAATAGAAACTGACTAAATTTAAAATCACTTGGCGTGATGGTATTGCTCGCTGTTTACTCATGATAATCAAAATTTACAATGAAGTTTATCACAATGAAGTAAATTTATCTGGTACATGTCCTTTTCAAGGGGCTGGCAGTAAGACATTGATTTCGACAACATCGGTATTAAAACTGCTTTGCATTTTTGCAGTTTTAATAATCAGCAAATATATTTTTATAATATGATATATCTATATTAGTATATTTGGCACTTATTACTTAACCCTTCAACATTTAAGTTTTGTGCGAAAAACATTTATCCATGGCTACAAACTAAAGCCGAAATTTTTGAAACAAACAAAATTCTTATAAGATCTTGATCAGGATTTTGGAACATGACCATTTTTCTATCTGACTACTAATTTACTATAAAAATTATTTATAAGTACTGCTGGGAAAAAAATTCTTTCATTTATAATTCATAAAATTTGAATATACTATCTTCCTAACTGTTGACCAAACATATTCTGAAACTACGGAAAACGCGTTGTAGAATTCTTTTTGAAACTGCGCCAATTGCCATAATACCAGGAATACATATATTACTAAAATTAAGCCTCATCTGCGTCAGGTGATTTTTTTACAGTCCCCTAAACGAGTTTCCCATTAATCTTTTCTTCATTCACTTTGCTTTTTAGCACGTAACCATTTTTTATTTATTCAATTAATACACATTATCAATATTAATTATGCAATGATATCAATTATAATATGGCGAATAATAATATCCCCAAAACAAATATTGTTGTAGTTAATTTACGTCGCACTAGAGCTGCACAATGGGCTATTGGCGACGGTCTGGGAAACATCCCTGAGGATGATCCGAAGACATGCCATCACAATTTTGATCCTCTGCAGATGGCACCCCAGCTTCGGTAGCCCAACGACCAATACGCGAAGCCGAGTACTTTACGGTAGAACAGTTTAACGAGGACCAGTACCGCACACCCTCGGTCCCTACGCAGACTGATCCAAGTGGTCACCCACCCCAAAACGAATAAGTATGGTATTTCCATTTACTTAGCTTTTTAGTAATCAGATTACTTTTTTATTTATATTAGTAGATATTATCAAGCCTGGATAGTTTGGTTGGTAGGTCATTGGATTCGTGTTCGTGAGAACGGGAGTTCGAATCCAGCCGGCCGAAGAATCCCCGTGTATTAAATAGTGACTGGTGNTCCCTAAAACAAATATTGTTGTAGTTAATTTACGTCGCACTAGAGCTGCACAATGGGCTATTGGCGACGGTCTGGGAAACATCCCTGAGGATGATCCGAAGACAAGCCATCACAATTTTGATCCTCTGCAGAGGGGATGGCACCCCAGCTTTGGTAGCCCAACGACCTGCACGCGAAGTCGAGTACTTTACGGTAGAACAGTTTAACGAGGACCCATACCACACATCCTCGGTCCCTACGCAGACTGATCCAAGTGGTCACCCACCCCAAAATGAATAAGTATGGTTTTTCCATTTACTTAGCTTTTTAGTAATTAGATTACTTGTTTATTTATATTAGTAGATATTATCGAGCCTGGATAGTTTGGTTGGTAGGTCATTGGATTCGTGTTCGCGAGAACGGGAGTTCGAATCCAGCCGGCCGAAGAATCCCCGTGTATTAAATGGTGACTAGTGCACGTTAAATCTGTCGGAGTTATGAAATCCTCCAAGTTCCCTTAACAAATCAAATGGTACTGAACCAGGAGTTCCCTTGATAGGGTTAATTATTACAAGGCGACAGAGTTAAACATCGGTATTCGCAAACTCAAATTTGGGTCGACTGTTCAGTGACCGTTATAAAATAAAATAAAATAAGTATTATCAGCATAAATTAAGCATTATTGTAGTCAGTAATAGTATGGCAAATCTTTACGGTTCCTCGAAACGAATAAATACCTGTACTTCATTCATTTTGCTTTTTAAGTGCATAGCTTATTTCCTTTATATCGATATGCATATATGACCTTTTATCGATTTCCTTTATATCGATATGATAATTAATAATTGGCATCAATAATGGTAGGGTGATTTTTTTCGTTTCTTCTAAGCGGCACCACTTTTCCATTCATTTAACTTCTTAATAATTAACTTTTTTTTTCATTTCAATTGCCGTTGATTTTAAACTGTTTACTTTTAGAGAAACACATTTTAAAAGAATTACTATAAACAAAATAAACACGATATATCAAATAATTTTAGTAGAGTCCCTGAATTGAAGTTCACTATAGAGTAGCCTTAAATTTTGGAAACATTATTTTGATGAAGTCGTCACGAATGATACCACGTTAATCTTGTTCATTAAATTTATCTGACATGGCAAATAAAAAATAATTCAGTATTAAAGCATGGTGCAATAAACATTTTTTAATATCAAATAGAGTTATGAGCTAGAAAATATAACTAATGTAAGTTTAAAATATTTAATATCGCTTATAGTAAAATTTATAACAATGCCTGACGCTTAATCAATCAGAAAATTCTCGTTTTGGTTTTCGCTTATCCTGCTCGAACCGTTCTTCGTAGAAAGTTCTAATGTCGACAGTGACCTTCCTCGTGCTTTGAGCTAGCAAATTTCATCGTTTTCGATCGAATGGTTTAGGAACTTATCAGGGACACACACACACACAGACATATAGATTTCTTCAAATGTTGATCATAAAAGAAAATTCACGGGACTCAAATAGTAGAAGATTTATATGCCCGTAAAACTGTCTAAAATGTTTTTTGGAATCTCACTTTTCCTGCGATTTTTTCTTGTAATTAAAAACTTCACCCAACGACAATAATTTCAATTTCCTTTTAACATAGTCAATCACTTCGTAAATTTTTGGAAGCGAAAAATTTTTTTAATTATTTTTTAAAGTTAGAAATTTAAATGAAATGATGTCCAAATGAACCGCTGCCAGTCGAGAAAATATCTACACTTTTACTAAAAAAATGCATTCGTAATTTTTACGGAAACAGGATTTCGATTCCCCATTTAATTGCTCTGGAAATGATTGTTGTTGTTGTTGTGGCTTATCCTCCAAATGCCCGACGAAGTCTGACAAGATCCATCAGACCGTTGACCCCAAGGAAATCGAGGACCAGAAGAGGGTATGAGTATATGTCCTCTCTGTAAAGTCCCAAAAAGTCCAGGATGTGTTCGGGAGAAGCCTGCTCAGTTTAACATTTGGAGCAGACCTCGAAGATTCTCCTGCCTTTGAAAAACGAGAGACTCTCTGTGTGACCGCTTGCTAATCTGGAAAATACGGTTTTAGAAGCTCTGTCGCAATTGAGGGCGAGTGAAGAACCTTTCTCTTTGCCTGCATACCAGTGATGGCAGGGAGGAATCGTCCACCCTTTCGAAATTTCAGAATTAACTATGGATTGATGTTCTGAGAAGGTAAGTGCTGAAGAGGAAGAATTAGCGTGGTAACAGCCCTCCTTGGCCAGTCCACCCGCCTGCCCATTGCTGTATATGTCAGCATGAGATGGGATCCACTGGAAATAAACATCCTGGAATTTTGAAATGAGTTTGAGATTGAAAAGGATAGAAATACTAGTTTTATCTCCAATCGCAATCCAGTTGTGGAGGTGTTGAAGAGAGCTGTGACTGTCCGAAAGGATCCAGAGGTCCACGAAGTCATTTTCATTAAGAACAGCTTCAAGGTCTTGTTCAATTGCTATTAATTCACTCTTGAAGACCGATGAGAAATCAGGGTTGCGGAGGCAGATAGACAGTCTATCCCCTGGTTTCTCAATGTAGATGCCACTGCCTGCGTGGTCGTCCAGTTTACTGATGTCCTTAAAAAAATTTATGGCATTGTCGGAGATCTTATTTATGACTTCTAAGGCCAACTGCCTCAGATGAGCTGGGATCAAGTCCTTCTTGGTGAACGAGGTAGTAAAATCGAAATTGAAATGAACTCTTGGGAGTCCCTCTGAAGGATTCAGACAAGATTTTAAGGAGTGGGGCTCAATTTCATTATAAGGCAAACGTAGAAGTTTAGTCTGACTGAAGGGACTGTTTTTCTTAAGTCTTTGATTGTTATTCCAGTTGTTTAAATATTTGGAGGTTCTATTATGCTGACCGAAAGTTAGTTGAAATATTCGGTAAGGTTGACCTTTCTTCCAGTTTGGAGAGGTTGAAAGTTAGCCTCATAGAAAACTACTTTTCTAGGGCAGCAGTGCCTTAGTCCAGTAATAATTCTAGCAATACTGAGTTGAACCTTCGCCAATTTATCCAAATTGGTGGCTGAGGCGCAGCTGAAAACAGGGAAACCATACTCTAAGATGGGCCTAATAAATGTCATATACGTATTTCTCAGAGTGAAAGCATCGGCTCCCCAGTCCTTCCCCACTATGTATTTAAGAATATTTAATCTTTTTCTGCCCTTTGAGACTATATGTTCGATGTGCTTGTTGCTTGTCCCTTCGGGATCTAAAATAAATCCTAGATATTTAGGATGCTTCTCATAAGCAGAGTCCTGGTTATCCATTTTTAATTTTAGCTGGAAATTGTATAATCTTTAATTGGTGGTAAAAAAGATGGCACTAGATTTGGCAGAATTAAAACAGAGTTTAAATTCCGAGGCAAAGTTTGACAATGCAGAAAGAGTGCTATTAAGGTTCCTCTCCATTTCAATTAAATTGGTACCAGCACCAGAGAACGATGTCGTCTGCAAACAAACCAATTCCTACCCCAGTGGATGATAATTTCTCTATGCCAGCTGTATATAGAGAGAAAAGCATAGGGCTGAGTAATGAGCCTTGAGGAACTCCCTCTCCTAGCTCAACTCTGCCAGAAAAAGTCTTGTTAAATCTTACTCTGATTGACCTGTGATGTAAAAAATCCGAGATCCATGCCAAGATGTAGTTTAATTAACAATTTATGTTTCGACACTCTATCGAATGCTTTTGTAAGATCTAAGATACAGTGTGCTCTGGAAATAATAAATGTTAAAAGTGGTATCAAATTTTAATATTTACCAATCGAGGTTTTTTACAAATGTTATTAATATATCCAGACGAATTACGCATTTCGAAATTTCATAATTTTCTTTCAAATGTTGCTATTCGTATTCATGCAAATTTTAAACCAACTGTGATAAAAGGAAATATCTAAAGCTCTGTTTATTTCTAAGTAAGATATTTTGAAAACTGTTCACACTATAGAAATTAAGTTTATTCTTAGATCTATATTAACATTTTTTTAGTCACTTGAAAGTGGCTAATTTATATATACAAGAATTATTATAACATTCAATAGTTTTGAATGTTACGTAAAGATACGATTTTTAAAATTATTTTTATTCGGAAAGCTTTCGACCTTCATTTACTATAGTTGATACAACTGTGGTACAAATAGCATCACTTCTAAAAGTTTTGATTATAAAATTCTTAAATATGATCTCGATTTTGACGTTTGAAAAAATTTTTCCGGGAAAGTACAAAGCAACAGTTTCTTGATGATTCTCGTTAAAAATGCTTTTTACTCACTTCTTTTCATATGTTCGTTAACTGATGGTGTTTTCAATTCTAGAAAAGCAGTTAGAGCCGCATTGCTTCTACTTCCTCTCTTAGGCATTACCAACATCTTCGACATGATACCGGGTCCCGTAGAGGGAACACCTCAAGAGTTTGCAGCCTGGGCCTACACGGCACACATTCTTTCTGCTTCGCAGGGTTTCTTCATATCGCTCTTCTATTGTTTCTTAAACAAAGAGGTAAGTAAAATACTATCCAAGTAGGATTCTGACACTCTAAAGGAGCACTACATTTCTCCAAATTGAGCCTTTCATACATAAGGTGTAGTTTAAATCTAAATACTAAAAATGGAATAATCTTAGCATTCACACCATACGAGAAGCATTTTCACTTCCGAAAATACTAGTGCAGACGCAGTTTGAATATCGTGAGTAGTTTGTTTGAAATCCAGAATGAGCAGGAGCAAGTATTTTACTCTGCTATACATCAACAGAAATAAAAGATGCATGAATGTTTGAAAGATGTATGACTGTTTTTAGTGGTGTCATAAGGATAGGTATATTTTAGTTTTTAGGTAAATCTCTGCAAACAGTCTTAAATTATTTAATAATGTGTCATTCCTATCAGTTTCTGTTTTATTAAACCTAAGTAGAATTCATCATCGAATTCATCCTATACTTTTGTTATTCTCTCTCTGCTACGCGTATGTTTGATTTACAGACTAATTTTGTTTTAAGAATAAATGAATCTATGCATCGTAAATGAATTATTCTCAATGTATAATGTAGCGTAATAATAAAAATTTACTGACTCTTTATGTGTATCCTTTCATGTTGTAATTATAAATTTTAGTGTCGCTACATTTCAGAAATGGAGGCAACTACTTCCCTGCAAGTAGTGCCATTCTCAATGTTTCATTACACCAGAAACTATACTTGGTACTGTGGAGTGGAATACTTAGTAAAGCATTTTTTTTCACACTGAAAATTCATATTTTCCATGTAAAGTTACATATAAAAATATACCTCACACGTTCTGATAGTTACTTCATAGCAAGGTAGAGAGTGAAAACTTGTCACACGAACGTTTTATGCATTAAAATTATGTGTTGCATCTACCTATATAGGGTCTCATTCAATTAGTCGTAAAATTTAGAGTTGAAGAAAAAACGACTTAGCAAATATAACCACCTCCTCATTAACAGAAACCCTAACATGATTTGGAATATTTTGGAGAACAATTAAATTTAGAGTTCCACTTAGCGCTCTATATAGAATCTGTACATTTTTTTAATAAACAACTAAGGATACATTTATTTGTATTTATAAATAGAGCTTCATTTTGATTATTATTTATGATTTTCGACAAAAGTACTTTTTTTTTAAATCGTAGGTGCAGGAAGCTATCTGTAAACACTGGAACAACTACAGCTCTTCCAACAAATCTTTGCTCGTATGCTGGTCGAAGACAGGTAAGTTTCTAAAATATCAGCTGCTTTGGATCATTTGAATATTTAATAATGTTGCCATTTGGAGTCATGAGGCATTGAATACTAAGATTTTACCCAGCATGTCTAATCTACATTCATATACCATCCTATGGGATTGGCGATAATGTAGAATATTTGATAATGTTTAACTCCATATTTTAACCTAATATAGATGACTAATGAAGCAATAAGTTAAATTCACTGAAGGATTTCTTTCTAAAGGAAAATAACATGTGCTTCGTTTCAGGGAGAAAAAAACTGCAAGAAACTCCCAATGGAAAGAAACCACATAGGTATGAGAAAGAACCGAAACGAGCTTATTATCGAAAAGAATTCTTCAGACTCATTATCCAGTTTTCATATACTTTACTATTTTCAGACTAGACAACTGTACAAAAATCCGTTTAATTCAGTTAATTAACTTTTACATTGATTTAAGAATTATAAAATAAATAACTATAAAAATGAATCATTATATCCATAAGCATAGTAAATAAATTCAGTAATATATTTTCTATTCACGAGTTACAGTTTTTTATCTTCTCGAGGTTGCCCTTTATGTGTCATATTAAATCTCGGATATCGATCTGGCATCGATACAAAAAAAACATTATATCTCGGACTTGGACAGGCTCAGACCTCAAAAAATGAACTTGAACTCATTTTAGAACTCCACCCATTAGTCAACCAACTAAGGATATTTTACGCCAGCATTGAGATTGGGGAGACCCAATAACAATAAAAGAATAGATCAACTTTCTTATAGATTCGAAAATGGAACTATTCACTTGAAAAGAAGACTCCATTTTTGTAACTATCTCTCTAGTTCATGATCACCACGGTAGAGTCAAATTTGTAAATGTGACTTTTATGACCTACTATACTTTAGAGCAGTGATTCTCAACCATTGTGCCGCGGCACTTTTGTGTACCGCCAAATTCTTAAAATGTGCCGCCAAATATTAGGAATGATAAAATAAAAATTATAATGCTTTTTTTTATTAAGAGTAAAGTTTAAATAAAAGAAAAGTGTATATGTATATAATATTACATATATAATATTACATATATATATATATATATATATATATATATATAATTACCAAAGACTCTCTTGAGTTTGAATGAGGATGGTTTTATATACAGAATAAGTTCAAAGNCTCTGACAATCTTAAAATAAGAAGGAAGTGTTTAAATTGTCTTTGACACACAATTTTAAATAATGTTGAAATAAGTAGGAAATTTAATGACTATTAAAATTATTAATAAACAAAGGCTAAAACAAGCTAAATATTAACTTTCAAATGGAAATAAAAGCTAATCATTAAAGTAAGCTATGCAATTAATAGTTATAAAAACAAATTAACAAAGGATAACTAACAAAAAAAGCAAACTAACAATTAATAATTAGCAAAAAAACTAACTGTTAATAACTATAGAAAACAAGCTAACAATTAATAACTAGCAAAAAAAATAAATAACTGTTACTAAGTAATAAAAAATAGTCGAAAAAAATAATTAATTCCTTAATAAACGTGCTTTCGTAGTACATATTATTTTATTTCACATTCAAAATTATTATCACAAACTACTTAACACAGTGTATTATACTTAAGTAAACAACTTTTAAACTAATTTTTTTCATTGTGTGCCGTCAAATTTCGAAATCGTTAAAAGTGTGCCGCCACAAAAAAAAAGGTTGAGAATTACTGCTTTAGAGACTACCGTGCGTGTTATGTCAGTGCAAGCTGTGAGTTCGATTTTTCTCTAACAGAGATTAAAATGGCGTTATAAATCCATGGGCATAGCAAGTGTAAGAAATTAATATTTTACATGTATTTTTAAACTGACCTTACATTTACAAGTGAATTTCACACTTGCATTTTATAAAACACTTTAGCTAATCATGTCTACTCGTAGTACTAGCATGTGTTAGGTTAGGTAAATTTTTACGTAGAAGCAAGATTATTTGCGCTCTATCCCTGAAAGAACTCTTTGCTTAAGAGCGATTAGCGTACAATTTTATTCGGATCCACTTGATAGAATCCCATTTCTTCGAGGAAACGTGGAAGTCGTTATGAAATGTAAAAATAAAATCCAAGTATCAATGTAAATGGGATACTAGTAATATCAAGTATATGCAAAAAAAATTAATTTTACTTTATTTGTTATGCCCGTTGTACGACAAAAAATGGCCATAGAGTACCATTTTTTCCATTTAAGCACAAACCAAAAAAAAAAGCCCTTACAAACCAAGAAACTAAAACAAAAACTATAAACCCAAGTTTTAAAAAACGAGCACTAGGTTTAGGTAGCACTAGGTAGTAGGTACTACTGCAAGTTTGATCGAGTTTAGTAGATTTTCGTTATGTGGTCTTAAGCTCCTCTAGTATAAATGATTAGCATAATTCTTTGAATTTTTCTATCTAGAGGGTTGTTCTCTTCCAAAGATACGGCCCATGACTGAAGAAGAAGAAGAGGAAGAATCGAAAGATGATCCCGTTTGATTTCCATGTTATTCCCTTTGTTCGATGCACTTTCTCCAAGAAGGATTTTGTATGTTTTTAACAGGACCATTGATGGCATCAACCCTGTACTCTACCCATGTGTCTTTCACCTGATTTTCCTATACCAAGAATTAATGTATATATGTACTATAAAGAAACAAAAAAATAATAATAAAAAAATTAAAATTCTTCTTTTTTCTCCTCTCCACTCTTTTTTCTTGTAGCACGCAAGCAATCTATTTTTCTAAGGAAATGGATTTCGAAGATAATTAAGATAAATAGTCAAGGCCAGCAAAATATTGAAGTAAAATATTCAGTTCTCTCAAGTTTCATCTTAATAACAATTCTTAAAGTTTACATAAGACACAATTCCAATGTGTATTCATAAAAAACTTTACTTAGTAACAGTCTAATGGATGGAAGGAATGTACAGCGTGCCAAATAAAAAACAGACCAACCTGAGTAAATTTTGATCTAAAGATCGAATCTTCACGTTCTAGAACTCCATCTTAATGGCTCGAGTGGGTGACTTCAAATTGGCTAATGAATTAATGCAGACGATATCTTAAATTACGAAATCAGACACAAAAACGTATTTTCTCTGAATAAACATACCTTTTTTTCGACGGATTCATATTTTTGACCCCCAAGATATGGGGGGGTAGCCGCAATCTAGGAAATAGGATCCCCATAGTTTGGTTCGGGAGAACGGTCCAAAGTTTGGACCCCCTAATGTTAATTTTATTTTTTGCGTATTTCGCCATATTTCGCAAAATTTTAAAGCGAATTGCAAACTCTTTGCTGACAATTATAAAATTCCTTTATCTAAAGATAATTCCATGCAAAACTATTCCATGCATATTTACTATTTTTTATTATCTTATTTAATAACTGTCGTAATACTTTTGAATTATAATGCATATAAATGTTTGCATAATTTTAAAGTATCGAATTTTACATGGCAATTAACAAAATTTGAACAAAATCTGCTGAATAATTCCCGAGAAATCAAATTTTAAACATGCAACTTTTTTAAAATTAGATCTCTCAACCAATTTCGCTCAAATGTTGTGTTTTGCCTTGTAAAATTTGATACTTTAAAAAGATGTAAAAAATTGCACGCCTTATTTTTCAAATTTTTTTCGACTATTGCTAAATAAAATAATAAAAAATAGTAAATATTTGCTAAATTAAATTTTTGGATGGATTTATTTTTGAATAAACGAATTTTATGGTTGTGAGTAAAGATTTTTCGATTCTCCTAAAAAGTTCTCGAGATATTGCGAAATAGGCAAAAAATAAAATTAACATTAGGGGGTCCAAACTTTGGATAAATTTTCTGGCTAAATTATGGGAACCTTATTTCCCAGATTGCGGCTTCTCCCCATATTTTGGGGTTCAAAAATCCGAATTCGTTGAAAAAAAAGTTGTGTTTATTCAGAGAAAATACGTTTCCTGTCACTTCGTAGCTTAAAATATAGTCTGCACCAATTAATTAGCATGTTTGATGTCACCCCCTCAAACCATTATGATGGAATCCTAGATCGTGAAGATCCGATCATTAGATCAAAGGTTATATTCAGAGTGGTCCGTTTTTCCCTTTGCGCATTGCACAATGCAAAAAAATAAAAGCTCACACTTCATTGATTTTTATATTTGATCTTTTGATAGAATTTTCACTTACTAAGTATCAATTTTACATTTTCTAAGACCTTACCCCTTAAATATGTTAATTAGTTTGTGCAGACGACATCTTACGATATTGTAAGTTGAAAAATTAGTCATCAAAACGTACTTCATCAGAAAAAAAATATACAATAATTTTGATGATTTTTGATTATTCAGCTCTTCAAAATACGGGGGAGGGCTGATTAGGATTTTGATCTAAGGTTTAAGCAAGAGAGCGATCTAAAATTCAGCTCCCTTATTGTTATTTACTTTTTTCGTAGTTCGCCATATCTCCGGAAAGCTAAACAAAACATTTTTCACACAATTTTAAAACTTGTTGAACTTGTTGATAATTCCTTGTAAAAAGAATGTTTTATAATTATATATTATTTTTCATTTTTTTGATTTACCAATGATCAAAAAAACTTAGAATTGTGAAAGGTACACATACTTTTAAACTATTTTAGTCTACATAATTTTACATGACAAAATCAAGAACTTGAAACGGAACCGGTCGAACAGTTTTTGCGAAAAGAAACTTTAAATATTCGATTTCCTCACGCTGACAAAATACAGAAAAAATAACATTAAGGGATCCAATCTTTAGATCACTCTCTAGCCTAAAATATTCGATCTAATTTTGAAAATTGTGATGAGTCCTGTCCCTGTATTTTGAGTATAAAGGCTCTAATCCATCTGAAAAGTGAATGTTTATGAAGTAAGATATTGCATTTTAGAATATCGTCTACGCTAATTACCATTTTTAAAGTGACACCTTCAAACCAAGAAGTTTGAGTCGTTTGTGCGGGAAAATCCGATCATTAAGTCAAACGTCATTCATTTAGTCTTTTTTTCTTCTTTCACACACATTGCAATGGAATTCTCCAGAAAATAGGCGAAGATAATTTGAGTATAACATGGCTTATAAAATATTTAAATACCATTCATTGGCGCACATTTTCCTCCACTCACAATATTTGCTGTTCCCATTTGGCAAAATTCAAATATTTCATTATATAAAGAATTAGAGTTGCAATCATTCTTACCTATTCATGGAGGAAATGCAATTCTATCTGAAAACGACAAAAATTTTAAAGATATGTGTGTTAGCAGGGCAGCACTTCATCAGGGGACAAACTACCTGCTAACACACAGGAGCCTTTCTGTTGTCAGTAGTGAAACGAAAAACTGACAGTGCCCCCGAGGCCCCATAATGGAAAATCAAATAAGAAAAATCAATTAGAAAAATTGAAATGTAAATGCAAAGAAAAATTAATGACTAACTATCTAAAATTACACAGAGTAAGTCTTAATAATGATTTAAAAGTACGCAGAGTAAGATTTAATAAAGAGATCTCTCTTAATTATGTCTTACTCTGTGTTATGTCCATTATGGGGCCTCGGGGGCACTGTCAGTTTTTCGTTTCATTACTGACAACAGAAAGGCTCCTGTGTGTTAGCAGGAAGTTTGTCCTCTGATGAAGTGCTGCCCTGCTAACACACATATCTTTAAAATTTTTGTCGTTTTCTGATAGAATTGTATTTCTGACTTTCGAAATTAAAATAAAACAAATATGGATTTATCTGCTTTAAGCGCTTTTTGATTTTGATTTATTACTTTAAATGTTACTTACTTATTTTGTCTTTCTCTGAATTTGTAAATTAGTTTCATTCTTCGATTAGATTGGTGGAATAAAATCATTGATTTAAGCATTTTATTCCCAATATAATATAACAAGAATATCCATGGACATAAAATTTTGTCTCTGTTCTAAACGCTCTTTAGTCATTAATCCTTTTTCATACATTTGATAAAAAAAAACTATATTTACTTTAAAAATGGTACATGTTACGAAAGATTAAAATACCGAAGTGAAATGAAAAAGTTTAGCATTTAAAAAATGGTTTTTCAAAATAAAAAATGGCAACATTTCACTTACAAAGCAAAACAATTTTTTGGTACGTCGGACAAGTATTTAAAACGAAGTTAAACATTATAAAATATTAGGAGATAAATTTACAGCAAAATTTATTTTTCCTACTACAGCTGGCTTTAGGGGGAAATGTTATTCTGCAACATAAAATAAAAAGAGAGAGAATCGTATTGAACTCCATTATTTCCTATAACATGAAACAAAATTATTCTTTTTCAGCAAATCATCGTTTTTGAAACAACTAATAATGACAAACAAATCTCAATCATCCATTTGAAGTTCATTAAATTTGAATATGAATAGCATCGGAATTTTTATTTGAAGTATTACCTGATTATTTTCAATAAAAAAAAAGAATATTTATTCCTTTCGATGAACTTTGAAGAATCTCTTTTCAAAAGATTTTCAAATAATCCAGAAACTCGGAGAAGAACAAAAAAATGAAATGGAAGGCTTATAATTCTATAAAAGTTGTTATTTCAAACGCAAAATGTGAAGTTAACATTTTTTTCTTTTATGGCAAACGACATAATCCTCCTTTTATTACAAAGCTTCAAAAAACAAAGTAAAGTAAGAAACAATTAAACTAATTAGCAAGTTTGTAGATGGTAGATGTTTAAATAAGTTACGATTATAGATAAGTGATTCATTTTTTAAATTAATATAATTAAAATAATCTAATATGAAAGCATTCATGCTACTCTACGAAAAAAGAAAATTATAGTTATAGAATTCACGGCTGTATGGTGAAATTTTATTGCTATGGTTGAGACATTTCTGAATTAGAGAAATTGAAGCACTTCTTGGCAAAAACTATAAGTATTTGAGGACCAAGGGAAAATAACGGTTTATGTGCATTTTTCAAAAAAAAAAGAAGAAAAAAAATACATAAATAATAATCGGATCGCTACCTGTTGCATTTTGAAGATCATTAATCAGTAGTTTTGACAAATCATTAACGTAGAAAGTCGGTTCTCCCCGAGAGTTGTTACACAGTAAAGAAGAGTCATATTGAAGAAAATTTTTGTTCTTTTCCGCCTTGCGATTCGTTTTTTGTTTTCTCAGAATCAGCTATCATGGACATAAATCATTCTTCTTCATTGATCTTCATTTGTGACGATTAACTTTGAAATCTGAGAACCAAAAGCAAAAGAAGTAGTTCACTTTTTCAGATAAAGTAGACATTTCTTTCAGAATTAGCATTTTTCTTTAAAAAAAAAAAAAAACTCCATCTTTGTGGAAATGACTGGGTGAATCCTTTTTTAAAATGATTTCTCAAGTCTCTCTTCAATCAGAGCACATTTTAAATACATGTTTTTTTTTTCATTAATTCTGTTAATAATTCTATGAAAATTTTAAAACGAGATTCTAAAAGTTGAACGAATGCCTAGTATAAATATTATTTTCATTAATTATAAGAGACGGTTAGAATTTGTTGCTATCTTTTTGATTAAATTTTTATTGTAAGCATAGAATTTAGTGCCTCCCAAAACAATTTTTTTTATAAATTGTTATTGGTAAAAATAATTAATTAATAATCAGATAAAACTTCTTAATGTTCGTAGAATATGGTATTTTACCTCTTTTAATTAACACAAAAAAATTTGCAAATCTCACTTAAATGGAAAAAGTTGTATATAAAAAAATTTAACAACAAATTTAGAAAGCTTATGAATCGGAAAGAATAATAGTCTTACCACATTCTTTTTGCTTAATAAGTTTTAAAAACATGCATTTTTAAAAACATGTATTACACATTTACTTGGTGTTCACACACCAAGTAAAATTTATTCTCTTAACATTTTTAAAATAAAAATGAAACAAGAAGAATTTTGAAAAAAAATTTACTCAATGAAGAATTTCAAATTTAGAAAATTAAAAAAAGGAACAATTGAGTTATTTCAATTCATAGTTTTCTTTTGTCTTTGCCTAAATACTATCGATCTTCCCACTGTTTATAAAACGTTAATAAAGTCAAAAGAAATTATAGATATCAAATTTCACTATTTTTTTCAGAGAAGTTGTTTTAGATTAGCAAGTTATCAATTTTTTTTCTGTATTTCTTTTTAAACTGATCTTTTTTTTACTTTTTAAACTGATCTTTTTAAATTCGAGTAAGACGAGTCTAAAGTATAATTTATGCATAAGTATAATTTATTTTTTTTGATTTATGCTATTCGCAAAAAGTGAAGAGCATTGAAAAATACTTTAATCCTCGCCTAAATTAATTGGAAAAAGTTTAACAAAAGACTGCTAAAAAGGAATTTTTCTGTAGAAAAAGGTATTTTATTCTGTTTACGATTCCACTGTAATGAGAACAAAAGAATTAAGAGGGCCAGAAACTAATGTCTTTTTTATTTAGATTAAATTCAAACAGATGAATATTCAATAAGTTCAATCAATTTTATGCCATCTGGCGTGTTAATTTTCAGGAACGGATCAATGAAAATCAATTTGTTTTGAGGCAAAATATCTGAAGAATGCATTTTGGATAGTTTTGATTGGTATACATTGATATCCACCGGTGAAATATCAAGTGTGTATGATGGATAAAGCAATACCTCCCACCCAATTCATTGATTTTCCCCAGGGTTTGATCTTCCTGATCATTACAAGTCGGATAGATAAAAATTACCGGATTTGAATTTTTAAAAAAAAGCATCTTTTGGCATTCAGGAACGTTTAATGCACTTGGATAAATATCTTACGTTTTACGTATCCACTGTTGTGCTACAACCCTAGCGAAACTCAAAAAGCATACAATACCAGATACATACAATGCACACACAAAAAAGTGGGTACACTGAATTACTTGCGATCTAATAATCGAATTTTTATGTACTGGGACTAAATCCTAATGATTAGAGAGCCTTATCTCCAATATACTAATTAATTAATTTAGACGATATTTCAAACTCAAAATCAGACACAAAAACGTACCTCCACTGATTAAACATGCATTTTTTACGACATATGCAGATTTTTGACGAGCAAAACATAGAGGCCGAAATCTGGTCCCAATAGTTTGGTCAGGAGGATGGTCGAAAGTTTGGATCCTTTTAGCTTTTTTGCGTAGTTCACCATACCTCGCGAACTGCTTCAGCGTATCAAAAAAATTTTGCACGCAATTACAAGACTTGTTTATCCAAAGATAATTCCATGCAAAAATTTATGTTTAGCAATTGTTTATTATTGGTTGAAGAAATTTTGATTTGTAAGGTATAAAATTTTTCACATCATTTTAAAGAACTTAATTTTATATAACAAATAACAAAATTTGAACAAAATCGTTTAATAGTTTTACGAGTCATCAAATTTTAAATATTTGACTTATTTAAAAGTGGATAACTTAGAAACTATTCAACCGATTCGTTTTTCACTTGAAATTTAGGAAAAAGCCAAGTAACATCAATGGATGGTATGGCACAAAGAATAAATAAATAATTAAAAAAATAATAATAAATAAATGGTTCAGCATCGTGATAAAACAGCCTTCTTGCTAAAAAGTTATTATAAGGGTTATAATGTTGACTATAAATGCAGTTTGTTTCAGCAGTTTTGGTCGTTTTTTTTTTTATCCTTTATAGGGCACTTACGATAATTTTTATGATATTTCTTCTTATTTCTTAAATCTTTTTCCCTTTTCAGCCATTTTTTTCTATTTTGATTTGATATTTCTTTATTTTTAAAGTATTTTACCATTGAATTCATTTTTCCTTATAAATTGCTACAAGTTCTCTTATTTAAAAAATGATTCAATAACAAATGCGAGCTAAATTTTTCAAGATGTGAGAATTAGCTTTTGGACGAAAGAGGTTCTTTTCATTTTAGGAATACATTTGATAATAAAATGAGATTCAGATTTTCTGGAAGATCGCAGCTATAGGTTCAAAAATTGTAATAAATTCTTATTTATCTTGATCTGGTATTTAACAGCAATACATTTTATTCATAAAATACAGATTTTTTTTTTATTAAGTGAGTAAGTTACGATTTTTATTCCTTTTTCAACAACGGCAAAAATAATGAAATAAAAAGCTTACGTAAAACGTGGCGTCGAAAGTTTAAAAGGCATTATTTTTCATTTTAAGGTCCTTTTCTTATTGTTTTCAGCTATTTTTTTTCTCATCTTTTTGCAGTTATTTTTAGGTAATCAACATCCTGGTCCTGAACATAGATTATTGGATGATAGTTGAGTAAGGAACTTACATACCTATCAGCCCCTTCTTGTAAAGGTATTCGGGTAAAATTCAGACTCGTCGCTGCGAAAGGTCTCCCCCTCAGGAGTGGACATGCAAGTTCGTACCGGCTAGTGCCGGCCGAATGGCTTGGTGAAGCCCCCCCCCCTTACCCCGTGACATTTATTAAAACCACAAGATACAAAAGTAATACTGATGGCAATAAAATCTTCGCATGATGATTATACAAATCTGAGAAGTTCAAAATCACAATTATCACATTTTTGGAAGGCCGTGTGTTGGTCAAAAGACCTTTTATAATATTGCTTAAGGTAGTGTTGCCTGAGGTAATTAAAATATATACAAGAAGTAGCCGCCAGAGGTTATATTCATCACGTCTGGATAGTTTGTAAAGGAACAAAAGGATTCCAAAGTCTGAAGAATGAAAGAATTAAAATTTGAAGTAACAAAAGTAGTAAAAATCAAAAAGGCCAAGTTTAAAGATTGAATTTAAAGGCAAAGTAAGTAAAACTTTAGAGAGGGTCAATGAAACCTCGCAAAGTAACTGCTAAACCGCTTAAAATGACAAAGTTGAAAATCACAATCACAATTGAGGTAAAATCAAGGAAAATATCAAAGCTAAAAAGGGATAAGAGGAATGAGAGTCAAATTTTGAAATCAAGAGATAAGATTAAAAAGATAGAATAAAAATAAAAGTATATTAAAAGTTAAAATAGAAGTCTCAAAAGAGAATTAAAAATGGATTAAGAGGTTAGAAATATAAGGATAAATGAGTAAGATCAAAAAGTTATAAAATCAGAATTAAAAGAGATCCTATAAAGTAACAAGTAAATTGGACAAGATAAAATTAAAATAACAAGCATATGACACAGTGGGCAATGAAGAGTATTAAACAAGTAAAATAAAGTCTAGATATTTGTTGAGTTCAGCGCATTATTCATGAGTGGATGTTGGGGCCGCCGAGTCTTCTAGTATTGTTTTAATTATCATTTTAATAATGTCACTGCAGGCCATTGGTGTTCAATAACCAGTTTGCCAAAGTGATTGACACTGCGTGTTTGATATTTTGTACGTAATTTGATGAGGTGGCAGTTGTCCTGATGGCTATTACAGTATTGACAATCTGAAGATATGTTCATAAACTTGTTTTGATATTCACCAGAGGTCCCATGAAAAGTTAAAAATTGGTTTAGACAGAAGTTGGCCAGCAGTCTTCGAGTAGAAGGGTCTTAGAATTTAAATGTTTGTCGATCCTTATTACTGGATAGCCAATCATTTTTCCTCTGTGTCAAGTTAAAATGCTTCATAATCGACTTGACCTGGGGCCTGAATCAATCCGGCTGCGACGTCCGCCTCCCCACTGCCTTGGGCTTTTACCCAGTTCAATTTGTTCCCTGATTTTTACAGTTTTTTTTTAAATTTCTTCAATGATTGTTGATTTAATGGTTGGATCCAATAGTGCTTGCAATGAGGAGAGAGAATCTGCCCAAGCAACCAGTTCAAAGCACGATTAATTGCCAACAGCTCAGCTTAAAAAATATTACACTTATCTGAGACTCTAGTGAAGATTCCCTGCTTTGTAAGTCCATCAATCTTAATCACAATGCCTTAACTAGTTTTGTACCCTTTGTTTTCATTTGTAACCCTCTAGAGCCCTCAGGGTAAATTCCACTTCCTTTATTTTTATCCCAGGGCACAGCTATAAGTTTTTCAGGGTGAATGGAGTTTCTACAATAATATACAAAAAAAGGAAANCTGTGATGTTGCTACATCACACGTGCGTTGTTTTTCTACTCCTCAATAGTTTTTTCAGTTTTCGTTCGTTTAACCGCAATAGCCTTTCCCTACTTTAACTTGATCAACTAATTTTTCTTATCGATTATCCCCACCCTAACTTTAACCGTATTTCACTTTGCTCCTTTCCGCGTGCCTTTTTGGCGTCAGTCGAGGAAGCCACCGAGAGAGAGAAGCATCGCTCTCGGTTTTTTTTATAGCTTCAAGGCTCTTGCCTTCCTGTTCAGCAATTGTCCTTTTTACAAGAAATAATTATGGAGATTTATTAAGTCAAAATTTAACAAAATAATTTCAAGACACCATCACGTTCCATTAGTATGAAAAGATGAAGTTTAGCACGTATTCCTGATTGGGTGCGATTTCCACAGCCAGGTTGTGCATGCGGCACAACTAAGATAATTTCTTTCATTTTATAAGAATTGGAATCCATCTTCCTTCGAAATGAAAGTTACTATTAAGTTAATTTTAAGAAACTTTATTTCTACTTCTCATCACTGGTTCTTAGATGCAGGTGGCTCCGGACAGGTGGTGTTAACACATACGGGATCTCGTGGGAGAAAAACTCACATCTTAGACCAAAAAGTAACTTTCATTTCGAAGGAAGATGGATTCCAGTTCTTAGAAAATCAAAAAAATTATCTGAGTTGTGCCGCATGCACAACCTGGCTGTGGAAATCGCACCCAATCAGGAATACGTGCTAAACTTCATCTTTTCATACTAATGGAACGTGATGGTGTCTTGAAATTATTTTGTTAAATTTTGACTTAATGAATCTCCATAATTATTTCTTGTAAAAAGGACAATTGCTGAACAGGAAGGCAAGAGCCTTGAAGCTATAAAAAAAACCGAGAGCGATGCTTCTCTCTCTCGGTGGCTTCCTCGACTGACGCCAAAAAGGCACGCGGAAAGGAGCAAAGTGAAATACGGTTAAAGTTANAATGCGCAGAAGAAGTTTAAAATGAAATGGAAAAGGTCAGGAGAAAGAAATACGTAGACAAATTAATGGAATGCTTAACTGGGGCTGCTCAGTTAAGACAAGAATTGCGCCCTGTTGAAAGAAAAAATTATATAAAAAATTTTAGAAACTATCAATTATTACAAGAAACGAATGAAATAAAAATAAAAATATGACCACCGAAGCCGACGTCTTCAGGGGGTACCGGCCTCGGTAGCCATTAAAAACAAAACCATTTCTACTTGAGGGAGAAGCAAATGCTTAAAAAATCTCCCTCAGTACCCCGATGGTTTTGTATAGAGGTCCAGGAAAAACAAGATACATTCAAAATAATTAACAAATTAAGAAAATAAAATCATTCAAAATCATCAGAAAAACTCACTAAGTCACAGGTCAAGCATCAGCTTCAAAAGCAAGTAGAGGAAAAGAAAACACTAAAAACTGAAAAACCAACGCCCCCTATTATAATGCGCAGAAAAAGTTTAAAATGAAATGGAAAAGGTCAGGAGAAAGAAATACGTAGACAAATTAATAGATTGCTTAACTGGGGCTGCTCAGTTAAGACTAGAATTGCGCCCAGTTAAAAGAAAAAATTATGTAAAAACTTAGAAACCATCAATCATTTTGTTAATTAAAAAATTAACATTACAAAAATTAAAAGGAAAATTATTTTTACTCAAATTATTTAAAAAATTATCCACAGCTTCCCGAAAATTTTCAACATTATTGCAAATTTTCTTGATCCTAACTAATTGTAAAAAAACAAGATTTTTGAATATTTTACTACACAAATTAGTTTTAAAGTTGCAGAAAAAAATAACATTAAAATTAAAAGCTTTTCTTTTATCAAACACACCAATTTTTGTATTTTGTAGCATCATCACATCATCCATTCTCCACTAAATTTTTTTCAGCTACATTATTCTTCGGCACTACATACCGTAACAGGTCAACTTGCCCTGTTATTCCTTGACCTCCAAAACTGATCACTTGGAGTACTTTTTCAACTGTCTAATCACCTAATGGACTCTCTAACGGGATCCATCTTGCTTCAAAAATGTCACTTTCTTGGTTAGTTCGTTGTCATCCAGTCTGCAGAAGTGTCCTAACCATTTAATGAGATTAACTTTAATGACATGGACGATATCTGGCTGCTTAAAGAATTTCTTGTATATCTCGAAATTGTAAAAGGTGCGCCACCTGTTTGTTTTCGTTAAACAGCACCAAACATCCTTTCAAACACCATCAATTTGTTCTCTTCCGATTTAGTGAGAGGCCAGCCCTCACTCCCATACGCCAGTATTGGTCGCAAAAGGATTTTATAGATATTTATTTTTGCAATTTGACGGAGAAATCGACTTTTTAATCCAAAAGTAGCATTTATTCGCCACTGATTTCAGGTTTTAGTTATGATGCTTCCAAGATACTCGAACTCTTCCATGGCTTCAAATGAATAACTATTAAGTAGGAGTGGGGGAAAAATAGTGTCTTTAATAATTTTGTATTGTATAGGTGTTAAGCAGGCCAGCGTCTGGAGAGCCTCGGTGCTTATTGTTGAGTAAGCTGTCGTGATCGTTAACAATGGAATACGCTGTATTGATTTCAACTTTTCATTTCTTTTTGGAGTATTTTTATACCAGACATTGGCGGCGTAAAGAATAATGCGTTCCCTGGCCTGGAGATAGATTTTCTTTAAAACAATTGGTCTAAGGCCCCAACTATAATATTCATGTAAAACCCAACTGTAAATTTTTATTTATCTCCGGTATTTAAGAGCAATGGATTTTATTAATAAAATAAAAATTTGTTTTAATTACGGCTTTATTATTATTTAATGAGTAAGTACAGGCTACGATTTTCAGTCCTTTTTCAACAAAAATAAAAGGAAATAAAAAGCCTACGAAAAACGTAGCGTCGAAATTTTAAAGGGCATTACTTTTAATTTCGAGGTCACCTTTTTATGGTTTTCAGCTTCTTATTTTCTGCATCTTTTAAGGGCACTTTACAGAAGCCTGGTTATCACTAATAAAACATTGATTTTTATATTTGAGTAAATATGTAAGCTTCTACCGAATAAATCTTGCTCACGTTGACGGAAGAATAATGCAATGTAATGCAATGAGTAATGTAATGCAATGAGTAATGTAATGCAAGAAGAGAAATATTGATTAGAAAGACATGCTCTATTTTAAACCTCTCTCAAAACCATTCCAACATACACTCAAAGAAAATTGTTTTTCATTTCTTAAACTGCAATATGCCTACGTAGAATATTTCAAACATAATCGAGCGAAATTGTAACATTATTAAATAGCTAACTTGTTATTATTATGCAGTTGAGAAAGTTTAACGCAAGACTATCTGAAATAAATGATGGGAAAATGCTTGAGAAAAAGAAGTTAAAAAAAATTTTTTTATAATGAAATACAATTTTTTACTAAATTTCTTTTAAAAACAATTAAATATGATATTTAAAATTATTTTTTCTAACTTTAATTCAGAAAGGAAGATATCAAGCATTGAAAGTTTTCAAAACTATTAATATATCATATCTTAGAACATTTGAAAGAGCTATCGTTTGCAGCCAATAATTTACAATCCCTTGATAAAACCACTCTAAACTTATTAATTTTTCAAAGGCTAGTATCGAAGAAATGTAATTAGGTACTTTTAGAACAAACATAGTCAGACAGGAGAAAGGTTCCCAATAAAATATTCGAAAACCGCGATACTGAAGTAAATTGAAAGGTCACTTTTAATTCGTTGCGTCCTTCGTCCATTTTCGCGATAAAAAAGTAGATAGTCATGATGAAAAGAACTGATTAGAAAAAAAAAATAAGAATTACTTTTAAACAAATTAGGTTTTTTTTATGTAGTTCGATACTAAAAAAGCGCGATAGTATTAAAAATTGTTTTTAATAGTGCCGTTATATAATCTTATAATAAAATTCCATCTAGAAATAGTTATAAACGTAGCCAACAACGTTTTTACACGTACTTAATAACTGAAAAGACGTAGTCATAAGATATTTTGAATCCAAAACATAGTCCAGTTATTTGACAAATCTCTAGTTTCCGGCGGCTATAGCTAAAAAGCCTAAAATTCGCATATTGCTTTAAATAATTCATTATCAAAATATACCTACATCTGGTCAATGACGGTGCAAATTATGCCAGACTGATATAATTTGATACTTTGATCGAAATAATAATTAACATACTGATTCGGTCAAAAAATGCAATCGAAAATAAAAATACGTTTAATCAGGTAGCATTTAGAGACTTGCTAGATTTCACTTGATGCTTCCACTAAGCAAAAAGCTCTCATTTTATATTGAATTCAAAATTAAAATTATCCCTTTTGTAATTCAAGTCATTTTTTTTTCCTACAGATATGCTTGGTATCGTCTTATAATATATATTTTGTCAGTTTCAGAAAATAAAATAGTGGAGGGTTGAATAACGTTTGGAAGTGCGTTCTACATGTTCCATCCTCTGGGAAAAAGTGGAGAATAAATCATTGAATCAGTTCAGTAATTTATAGGAGAAATGATTTTGCATACATCTCCAACAGGGCAGATGCACAAATCTCTCTTCATCCCCCCTCCCCTAAAGTGAGAATCGTAATTTCATCTATACACTGATTCATAAGAATCAGCGTATAGATGAAATGAAATTAATTTGTTAATCAAGCACACACTCGGCAAAGAAAGAATATTACGATGAATTCGAACTAGGCTTACTAGAGCTGCAGAGGATAGAAATTCGATATTGTAAAAACATTTAATACAATTGACAACTTTTTAAAAGCTAAAATATACTTATAACATAACTAACTAATACATAACTAACTAAAATATACTTATAACATAACATAACATAACTTTAGTTATGTTATACTGTACTTATAACATAACTAAAAACATACGTACATTTCGTAAAGGCGAACTTTTTCCGTAGATGTAAAGGAATGCAGAAGATTCTACAAATACACGTCATTTCGTAATCGATTGTAAACAAACTACTAACGATATCCAAAGTATGCCAAAAATGAAGTTTTTGAAGATGATAATAATTCACGAATGATGTACATGCATGAGAGCTTGGTTTACAATTTCTTCATTGTAACCAAGTTGTTGGAGTTTATATATTAACTAATCTCTTTAAAGTATATGTGAACATTTAATTTGGTGTTTACTTGAAATAAAGTGTTCCTTAACAACATGATTTTTCGGAGCTCTTTCGATACGCAAAGTGCCTTTTACTTGAAGCAAAGATATAATTTTAAACTATATATACCATACTGCCGTGAAGAATTATGGTGTTAATTCTTCATATAAAGATGAAGAATTATGTTCAAGATAAAGAATTATGTGCTCTTCAAGATAAAGAATTATGTGCCTATGAGCTTCAGTGTGAACAAATAGCTTAAATATTTTAAAAGTTATTAAACTTTTTCAGAAATCCCCAATTCGGCGACATTTTTCAACCAAGAAAAAAAATTATCAAATTCAATGTCGTATTCTCCTTTTTTCCAAATTTTTGAGAGCCCAGATTATGCAGCATTGGGGTAAGTTTTTAAAATTATAAAATTAGACCTCAAACGCTTTTCATTTTCACAAAACTGAGGCTTTTGACGTTTCGTGCCATTTTCAAAATAAGCATAGAGAAGGTGGTTGGCTACAGATAGACGAAACTTAATATAACAGCCATTAAAAACTGTTACAAACTCATATCAGTTATGGAAATTGCATATCAGTCACAAAAATCTAATGTGATGGCAGAGACTGTGAAAAACAGTCTTGACTCAATTTTGATTTAAGATAGTTCAGCTTCAAATTCGATGTGAAGAGAATATTACAAGAGTTTTCTAGGAGAAATTAAATGAACTTATTTTGCTCAATATCTCAATTTATTTAAAGTTACATAAATTTTTTTTAAAAAATTACATTTTTTTCCTTCAAAACAATCTGTTTTAAAATGTATTGGCATTAAGATGCAACAATTTGGTTTATGAAACTTATTTTCTTGGCACTTCTGATTCTAAAGGTCAATAAAAGCTTATGTTAGGTCACTCGTAAATTTACTTATCATCGTTAATTTAATACCGGGAATCATCACAGCTTTTATCTCATCAGGACTGCATCGTAGATAAATGGAATTTATCTGTTAGTTATCACTTGAATTTTTCTATAAATGAGTGTCATAACTTTATATGACAAAACACATAATTGTGAATAAATAAGCAAAATAAAATACAAGGTTTTTAGGGTGAGAAAGTAAGTTTCGTTTTAAATGTTTCATTCATCTTTTTTAATAACAGGAATTGTTATGTAATGAATGGATATGCTTTATTCCAATTTTAATAGTCACATTTGATTTGCCTTTTTTTTTTTTTTAATTAATGAATTCAAGCAAAATCCCCGGGTACACATTTATGTGGGATTACGGTAAAATTCCTTTTTTTAAAATACCAGTTTAACGTTTGGTAGTTTTCATATAGATATATCTTCTTTACAAATTTATTAAATGATCAAACTCTGTCTTATTTTCGCTACCACTATTAAGACTTTCAAATAACTGTAAGATCTTTGATACTTTAATTACCGAGACGGAAGTTGTAGATTACTTCAATATTTAAAGTGTATAAACAATTAAAGTATTAAATTGCTGCAAAGTTTGTTTAATTTTGCTATCACTTAGAAACTTCACCTCCTTATTGTCAGCTCAAGCATATTTGTTTGAATTGCTTATACATCGTTATATCCGAATAATTTAAAATCAACTTTATTGCATCGAAAATGAAATATGAGTAACATTTCGTATCACTTTAAATATTCAAGTAAAATCTCAGGCTGCAACGGAAGCATTTGCAATCTATTTATTAATAATGCTTCGACATTAATTTTTACAAAGATTTTAAAAAATAATTTACGCAAGATTTGCTTGCTATTAAAAATAAATAAATAAACCTTTACGTTTTATAATTCAAATTACTTTTATTTCTTCTCATTCACATTATCGAGTCTTGAAAATGGCCGTCTATTTCTTGAGTATTTGAAACCTGTTGAGTGTTATTTCCATTCTGTATTTCTTTTTTTAAGGGAATGAAGCTTTTTAACCAAGTCATATCTTACCCATCAATTTCTTGAATTATTTAACAATTCCATAAAATTTTTGATAAATGACAGACAGCAGTTCATAATTTAGTAAAAAATGCCGGTTTCTGATTTTATACATTTACGAATTTTTGTATTTCTAAAGTAATTTCAATTAAAATATTATTATTTTGATTGTTTTTCCTAGTATAAAAAAACTTTTAATGAGGAAAAAAATGTATGTCAAGAAAAATTTATTTTGCTTTCGGTTAACAGATGTCCGTTTTCACGATAATAATAAGTTTTGTTTTCAATTTGTTTCGATTAGAAAATAAAATACGAAGAATATGTGACTATATGAAAAAAAGTCGAGTCTACTGCTTCATTCTATAGTCAGAGTAGAAAAGTCTTGACGATTAAGGCCAAACAACAAGTAAAAAAAAAGGAAAATAGAAATTGCCGTTCCAATTTTGAACAATGACTTTCCTTATTTTGCATTTTGATTACAAAAACTGTATAATTGTCATCACTTTATTCACACCATTGAAAGTATAATTTTAATATTTATAAGTTATTGATTCAACAGGGTGCAGAAATGCATGAAGCTATCATTAATTGTTCTCGAAGCAGCAAACAATATCTCTTGTTTTGGAGAAAAGTTTTATATCTATGAGCTCACTGAATTCTTGTTTTTGGGGCGGAAGAAAAGATAAATAATCAATAATTTAGTATTAATCAACACTACGAAATTATTCTCAAAACTGAAAGACCAACTCAATTAAAATAATTCCAAATCTTTATTATTTCTCGGTAGCTTTACATTATTAGAAAGATTTCGCACTTTTACGTTAGCTTCCTTACGCTACCGTACGTAAGATTTCAAACAACTGCTCACGCTCGCGTTTATTTTATGCTACGTATCGTTACGTTATTGTTGGCGTGATTTAAGCTACGAACACGCTGTTAAATGCTGTAGTCTGTTTAAGCCTACCTTCGAACTAAAAACAATGACATGGAATGCGAATATGAAGAAATGTACGGATGAAATTTAAAAAGAAATCATGTGATTGTTTGATTTAATAAAAAGATTATTTTATTAGTTTTTGATTAACATTACGGTTGTCTAATTGCACTATTCCATAAGAAACTAGATATATTTTCGTTATTTTATTATAAATTATGTTTATATATTAATGACCCAATTTAAGTTAGAAGAAGTTTAATTTCAATAATATGTCTTTATTCGGTTATAAATACAGAATTTGTCATACTTTATTGGGAAGTTAAGGTATGTTCTATATTTTTCCTTTAAAACTGCTTAATGCGAGAAACCTTACTCTGAAACAAAAGTGCTATCAGTACTTGTAGCGTTTGAATTATTATTATCAGAATCAATTTGATATTTATTTTAAATTCTAATAGTTGTGAATTTCGTTGGGAAAAACCAATATAACTAATATTTATAGAATATAATTGCTGTCGTCAAAATATACTCATTTATATAAAATTGATATTGGTTACACATTTTTAATTGGTTTATTTATATCAAAAAAAGTATTATGTGCAGTGAAATTATATTTTCCCTTTCTTGTGAATACTTACACAAAAATTTAAAGAAATATCTACACTTTATTATAGTGTTAGAAACAAGGATAACTAGTGTTAGAAACAAAAATTAAATTTCTAAAATCTTCGGCCCCAAATCTAAATAAAAAGCTTCATTCATAAAAATCTATAATCTACGAAATTTTTCGACTGACGGAACCGCAGTTTTTTTTAAACGTAGAACAAAGCACTTGGAAACGTATGCTACAACTTTGAAGAGATAATCAAAGTCCATTATAAATGTTTGTTTTGCGATCAAAGTTAAAATGATATTTCCCTACGTTAGTGTTTTTAACGTACGGATTTTTGCAAAGTCTCTTATTTTACTTTACGTAAGTTTGATATTTTTTCACGGACGCATGCGCATTTCGCCAGAACTGATGCACATGCACCCGAAGCGCGCATGCGCAATTACTTGAAATCTAACGTACTGGAGCGTACGGAAACTAACGCAAATTTGTAAAATCTCCCTATTAAATGAATTGTATTTAGACTTTCATTTCATCGAAATAAATATTAACTATGTTCAGCATTATTATTATTTAAGAGACTAACTTGCAAATAGTTAAAATTTACCACAATCTTGTAGTTATCCCTTTCGGGGCCATAAAAAGTACCCATATTTGGTGTCTTTTAAAACAGCACCTACAACCACAAAACAATTGCAAAAACAGCGCTGGTGACTATAATAGTTTGCTGATTTTTTTACGCTTTCTGGAAATCTCGTCAACATCTTTAGCTGTCAAGATAACGATAATTGTTTTGATGTGCGTCGGTGGGTATTTCATTTTATTTTATTTTATATTCGTCGTTGAACAGCCGACCCAACTTTTGGGTTTACGACTACTAATGTTCCACTCCGTAGCCTTGTCATTTTGAACCAATCCAGAAAACCAGGAAACTCCTGGATCAGTACCCCCAGAGGAATTGATTTGTTATGGGAACATGGAGGACTTTGCGACTCGACAGATTTAACGTGTATCAGTCACCATTTACTACATGGGGAGTCTTCGGCCGGCGGGGATCGAACTCTTGGACATGAGCCCAGCGCCCTACCGACCAGGCTATCCTGGCCATGTGGGTGAGAGAGAGAGCTTGGCTTAATATTCTCTTGGCATGATATAGTTATTTTCTCTTGGCTCTTACCTAATAAAGAGGGTGCCCCAGAATAAGAGTGAGATTGAATTGTTAGGTTTCAAATGTCTCTCCAAGAAGGAGCGATTACTTTATTATGATTAACTATTATTTCATGACTAGCTCTCGCGAATCATTTAGGCAGTGTTTCTGCAAATTTAAATAGACATTAGAATTAAGTAAAATTTAATCATCAGAATATTTTTCCTAAACATTCAAAATATTCTGACCGAAGCCATTACATTAAAGAATGTCCTGAATGTTTTGTTTTTTTAATTGTAGCTCAACTCTAATTTTTCACAGAGCATAATGAAAACCTACAAATAATGACATTCATTGAAATGAATGGAATCGATCGCAATGTTCTTTCTTATTATTATAACTATTAATTTTAATTTAACGATTAAATTCATCTGTTTCAATGAGATTTGAAAATAAAACACACGTAAGAACTTAACATAATAAGGTGATTTCACGGTTTAAAGCATAATAAGAAATTATAATTTTGTTTCAGGATTTTATGCGAATAAAAATAAAACTTTTCTAAATTTAAGGCATAAATTGTGAAACATTTTTTAAAGAAATAAATCAATTTTCCGTGCAGAACAGAATTGTGAAATTACCCAATATATTCTGAATTGTATCAACAAAATAATAATTTTATTTATTGTTATTAAGTACAACATTGTTAAATGTGGTTTAATAATCGACTTACTTTTCCTTTCCATTTTTTAATAAGTCTTGAGTCCAAGAAAAACCTTCTTGGTAAAAAGTATGGAAATTGTATATTGCTGATTTTAATTTTTAACTTCTTATACAAAACCAAAAATTTTTAATGACAATATTGTTATTTAAATTACTAAGCTTAACATTTTTACTATTTTTAACTCCCTATTCAAAAGTTCAACATGGAATCTTTAACAGATGATTGCATATTTATTGTTAGCTTCGTCTATGGGGATAATTACAAAATTTTCTTGCAGTTGCTTAATGGATTGATCAATTTAAGAAAAATAAGTTGAATTGTTACAGTAATTTTAATTCTCCTTATTATTGAAAGCAAAGTTTTTTAAGTAATAATAAGCATCCCATTTCCATACTGTTAACATAGGTAAAGATAAAATTCCTAAAGGTAAGGAAAATCTATTTGATATCTTTAATCAAAAATCATTGAGATCATTAAGAAAGTATTTTAGAATTTTATTCAGTTATATATGGTAAATGGGTCTAAATTTTATGCAGTTTAACATTAAATTTCTTACTTCTGAGTTTTCCCTAATATTTAAATTACTAGAAATAATATGTTTATGATGTTTATCGAAACATTCAAAATATTTCTCTTCTTCACAGTGACATTCATAATCGGATTGTACTAATTTTCCCTAAATTTTTTGCTATTATCATTGTCATTAGAAATAGTTCTACCAAGAGATTTATTATATTTAAAGCTTTTAATTAAGTTACAATATTTTAATTGAGACAGTTTTTAAAATTATCACGAAATTTATTCTTATTGAAAACATCGAAAGTTAATAACGAAATATTAATTATGCACTTTTTTTTTCATTTGGTGAAATTTTACTCATTTTAGCTTTTACAAGATCGACACAAAGAATTTTTGAATGTAAATTACTAAAAGAAGCGTTTATAAGAAAAAATCTTGAAGATGATATCATTATCTTTAAGGGAGAAAAGAAAATCTTTCATTGGTTTAATATTAAAAAGTTTATAAAAATCTTTTTTCATATTCGAAATAAAATTTTCATTTAATTTGTTAATAGAGATTTTATTATTTCCTGATCCCGTTTACCTCGATTTGTACGCTTATCTCTAATATGAAAAGGTGAGTTAAGTTGAGGAGTTAATCTGTGTATGTTGGGAGGTGTCGTTGAGCTCATACGGCAAAATTGTTTCGTAAAAGCATGTAGTAATTCTCATTTTGTGGTCTCAAATCGATATCTTCTACTATATTTAAAGTATTAATTTTGACACTGTGAAAATTATGTACTCTAAATTGATTCAATTCTAGGTTATTGATATGTATGATCAATAGATTATCTCTTCCTTTAGATATGTTAACAGAATGGAAATGGGCTGTATATTATTACTTAAAAAACTTTGTTTTCAATAATAAGGAAAATTTAAATAATTGTAGCAATTCAACCCATTTATCTAAAATAGATCGATTCATTAAGAAACTGCAACAACAGCAAAATTTTAAATCCCCCTTAGACAAAGCTAAGAATAATTATGCAATCTTCTGTAAAAAAAAGTTTCCATGTTGAACTTTTAAATAAAGAGTTAAAAAAAATAATACAAATTTTAAGCTTAGTAATTTAAATAATAATATTATGATTAAAAAAATTCTAGCATTAAGTAAGAAGTGAAAAATTAAAATTAGCAATACACAATTTCCATACTTAATTATCTTTCCTAAAATTCCTATTAAATTCAGAACAATCATCTGTGGGTCTGATACTTACCAAAGTAAACCATTTTCTTTAACTTCTTAAATAAAAGTATGGAGCAATGTCCATTGAAGAAGGTTTTTCTTGTATTATCACTAATAGTCAATCGATTTTTGAATTCATTAAACAAAATAAATTCTATTGAAACTTTTGATTTCCAGGATCTCTTCAATAGCGTTCCCTTTCCTAAACTAAAGGATGCTCTTTTGAGTTATTACTATAATTATAAAAAATATTCTTAATTGATATTTCGATTATTGGGAAGCTCTAATTACTATTTGTCTTTGTAATAATTATCTTTACAATGATCATTAAACTAGGATTAATGATGTGGGGGAGATAGGTAGATTTATTTTAAGGGGTATATTTATATATGGGATATAGAGGTAGATTTATTATATGGGGAAACATATTTTTATTCAAATTGGTGGAATACCACAGGGATCTAATTTTTCATTTCTCTTAGCTAACTTATTTTTACACTATTATGAAAAAAATTATACTCTTAATATCAAATTTGTTTTTAGATTTATTGATGATTTAATTATCTTTAATTTTCAAGATCATACTATTTTTTACCCCGAGGAATTAAACTTGCTTCGTAATTAAGATGATAATATAAATTTTAGTTTTTTTGGATTAAGGTATTAAAAAAGAAAAAAATATCTGCACTTTTGATTTTTACGATAAAATAAATTATTTTAATTATAATATAAATAAACTAATTACTTGGAATTCTAATGTTTATAAAAGCATTTATTTAAATACCATTTTTAATCAAATGATTAGAATTAAAAGAAT
>NC_092211.1:90021821-90049700 GCF_043381705.1 Parasteatoda tepidariorum
TAGATATATAGATAGATAGATAGATAGATAGATAGATAGATAGATATAGATAGATATAGATATAAATTTTAAAATTTGGATCTTAAATTCAAGATGATACTAATTATTAAAAAATTCATTTTAATATATTCGTTGTTAGAAAATTCATTCAACAATTTAGGAAAATTATAATTATTTTAAAACCTTTGAATATTTTTTTTTCTAGTTTAATTTCGTTTCTTTTTACTGAGTTATCCCATTACAAAATTTCTATCTCATTTCGTGACGAGAATAAGAAACGTTTATTAATTTAAAGCATATTTTTTTATTGTTCAATATATTAATTTGATTGTAAGTTTATTTATTTTTGACATCACCCCTGTTTGCAACTTTTTCAGAAAAAGTGGCATAATTTTTTATTTGTATCTATATTTTCGGTATTGTTTTCAAGTGTCTATTAGCAGAAATAAATAGAATCCAAACGATAACAGCAGAAAAGGTAAGAGGTAAGTTTGAAATTAATTTATTTATTCATTTGTTACAAATTTCACCTAATAATATTTATTAACTATGTAGAGCAAAAATATGTATTGCTTTTTTATTTCAATTAGAAATTTAACAAATTCAATTGCATTAAATATATTAACCTGAAAGAAAGGAAAATGGACAACCAACATTGTTTTTGACTTAAATATTTTTTTCGTTAGAAAGTTTTAAAAATAAATTTTGAATAGCATTTAAACATTTGAGTGTTTTGTTGCCAGAATCAAAAGTAAACTAGCGTAACATATGAAATCATTTTCAAATGAAGAAATTTAAAACAGTGCGAACAGAACAGCACGACTAGTAGTACTACGGACTGACAAGACGGAACTAAACAAAGGACTTGTGTATAGAAGAAGACTGATGACAGATTTACGAGTAAGATTCCGTAGTGAATATCTGAGTTAACTACATCATAGACTGACAGTTCGAAAACCAACATATCATCCTAAAGTTGGAGATATCATCTTGATTTGGAATGATAATCTCAAACGAATACATTGGCCCTTGGGAAGAATACTCTCAGTTTACACAAGTAAAGATGGACTGATCAGAAGAGCCAAAGTTAAGACCAAATCTGGAATTCTGATCAGACCAAATCAAAACCCCTGCCCATTAGAACTGGACGAGGAGAATCTCAACAGCGAAGACCAGCTGCCAGAGACTTCCAAAGATGAGCCAGAAAGACCATCATCGGACATTGCTGATTCCACTCCTGCTGCTACCAGAGTTGGACGTGTTGTTCACCCACCCTCCAGATTTGGACAATGAAGTATTGAGATTCGGTTCAACATGCCCCGAAACTCAAAAAAGGGAGTGTTAAAAACAGAATACCATTTTCCTTGCCAGAGGACATACTAGATGGCGCCCCTGGATATAGAACTCTAAGAACGACAATTTTTGAAGAGTTGTGTTACTGGCGAAGGAGAGACCATGTTGTTTTTGTAGTGTTGTTTCGTTAATATACACATGCTAACTAATTCGAAGGAGTATTTTTTCTTGAGTATGTGGTCATTACTTACTCAAGAAAAAATACTCCTCATTTATTTAGATACGAACNCTATTCTCTTTAGCCCTGGTGTTGTTCACCCACCCTCCAGATTTGGACAATGAAGTATTGAGATTCGGTTCAACATGCCCCGAAACTCAAAAAGGGGAGTGTTAAAAACAGAATACCATTTTCCTTGCCAGAGGACATATTAGATGGCACCACTGGATATAGAACTCTAAGAGCGACAATTTTTGAAGAGTTGTGTTACTGGCGAAGGAGAGACCCTGTTGTTTCGTTAATATACACGTGTTAACTAATTCGAAGGAGTATTTTTTCTTGAGTATATGGTCATTACTTTTAAGATTTATTTAGATACGAACCGACCCGGATAGAAGAATCAGGTAAGAAACCTTTTATTGATACCTGTTCTATTGAAGTAGAAAAAGAATTAAGTTTTCTTTTTTGACAGACAGGATGTGAATATTAAAGTGCGTGAAAGAGCGCTTAGTTTGAATAATAAATTAAGAAAAAGATTTACATAAAGAAATAACATAAAAAGATTTATTTAAAATTTTTTATGTTACTCATATATAGTCTGGAGTTTCTTTTAAAAAAATATTTGCCCCCCCCCCCGACTCAAATATTGCAACGCAGCTATTTAAAAAAAAAGCGTCAGAAAAAGTTTGAAATGAATAAACCACTCATGAAATTTAATATATGGATTTTTTAAAGTATTTAAAAAATCAAATATTGCATTCAAGTGATTAAAAAATGAATTTAATTAAAATTGGTAGTCTTAAATAAACTAAAAACTTTTTAGACAAAGGCAAACGGTGTTATAGGTGGAAGAAAAATTACATTTTTGATTTAAATTTGATGGCGTGAAGAAAATACTCTTCAGTTTAAAATTAAAACACCTAGTAGCATTTTAAATATTAAATTTTCAATGAAATATTTAAGTGGGTGGAATTTTGATAGAACATTCTTCGAAAAGACAAACAAATTATCGAAGAATGTTTTCATTAAACAAAAATACGTGACAGTTGTAAGATATGCTAATATATGTTTTCCCAAGTTAATTTACCATTGTTATCGTTTTCAGTGATATTAAGAAAATTAAATTAAATTTAACAAAAGAGCATAAATTTGTAAAAGGAGAAAAACTTGACTATTCAGAATACAACAAAAAATACACTGGATAATTTTTTGATAATTCAATAAAAAATTTTGTCATAGGAAATTTTTTTTTCATTAACTCTAATCATAAATACATTTTAGTTTACATATTACAAAATTTAACAATAATCCATTCGGTTTATTGAATTGTAATGTATGAAATAAAGATGTATCGAGCAGTGATTTAATCGAATACCGAATTTTCGACCCAAAAAATCGGCCGAATCGCAACATTTTTTTAAACAAATCACTAATAAATAAAAAAAATTTGTATGTAAATAAGTTTAGTCATTGTTGAAAATGAATCAAAACTTTGCTAAATTATTGGCATGGGGGAAACATAAGGGGGAAAATATAAAACGAAAGGGAAGAAACATAATAGTTATTCATTAGAAATATGTTGTTTCGAACCTCACTTGCCAACTAGCAAGTCAGCTTAGTGAAGCAGAGGTTGCGTTTCTTGTTTTATTTAGTGGTGACATCTATGGACAAGAATACGACTTCACCACACACACACGTCATAGCCCATTTAAAAGCTATGACGTGTGTGTGGTGAAGTCGTTCATACACCCATGTATTAATCCACAAATAGTAATTTAGACCTGAACCAGAGAACGATCAACCTACAATTCAGTACCCCTAGAAGTATTGAATTGTTATGAGAGAAGAACATGTGACTCGGCAGATTTAAAGTGCACCAGTCACCTTTTATTATACGGGAAGTCTTTGGTCTGCGGAGATCGAACTCACGACCTCTTGGATATAGGATCAACGCTTTAGCAACCAAGCTATCCCGAGCTATTAAAAATATTTAAGCAAATAAATAAAATACTAGCTAATAGCAATATAAAGAGAAAAAAAAATACAGAAGTTGTAAAGTTGAAGAAAAAAAAGAGAAATAGGAAGGAAAAATAATTCTCTTAATTCTTAAAACAAAACTTTAATTCTAAAATATTTTTCGCGTATCTATAACAAGTTAAAAGAAATATAGTCTATCTGAAAATGCCCCGCTATAAATAAAATGCCCATTAAAACAAAATATTATACCCAAAAAACGAAACAGAAAAAATAATTGATTTTCAATTCTTAAAGAAAATTTTAAAGCGAAACATCTCAATTTTCCAGTTATTGTTTTTTATTGCAATTTCGTATTTAATGGATCCGAGATAGTTGGATTGGCAGGGCTTTGTACTAAAATTCTTGAGAATGGGAGTTCGAATCCAGGCGGCCGGAGACTCCCCGTGTAGTAAATGGTGACTGGTGCATGTTAAATCTGTAAGGTCACAAACTCCTCCACGTTCTCATTACAAATTATATCTCTGGGGGTACTGCATCTGAGATTGATCGTGCTCTGGTTCAGGTCAAAATAACAATCTACGGATTAATGTACGGTGTGAATGTGTCCTCCCTGAAAAACGAGTTGTGACGTATGTGTGCGACATGTTTAACATGAACAAGAACAATAGCACCCCTAGCCCTAACGGCCAACGACAACAAAAACATCGCATTTAATTGGTATTTTCCAATTATTGTATAAAATCGTCGATAAAAAATTTTTTTAAAAGAAAGAGCTAGATAGAAATCAAAATAAAAATCGTTCATAATTCTTAAACGAGAAATTTAATGCTAAAAATCTCAATAACTTTTTCCAGTTGCCATATTCTTGAGAAAAAAGTGATAGCGTTCATTAAAAAATGCTGGGTCATAATAAAAACGCTGATAAAAAAAAAGTTAATAAGAAAAGAAAAAAAATTGTTCTTAAAATATAATTTAAAGTTAAAAATCATAGTTTTCTATGTTACCGGTTATGTCTTACCGTACAGGAAAAAGTGACAATAAAAGAATAAAGTCTATCAGAAACACTCCGTAAAAATGCCGCACTATAATAAAAACAGAAAGAAAAAAAAAACGTTTTTAATTCTAAATTTGCTGAATAAACGACGAAATTAAATAGCAACATGAATATAATCTGAGATACAAAAAAATCAAAAAGTACAAAACTCGTATTTTAGTCATCTAGTTTCAATGCTTTAAATTTCGCTTTCCCATACATCATCTTTCAGAACAGAAAAATGCAAGTTATAGAACTTAAATATATGCAAAAACTATTTCGAACAATGTATACTACAGGGATGAGATTAGGCAAAAAAGCTGAATTTCCAGGATTTTACGCAAGCGCAGCCCTTCAATAATAAATTCCAGACAGTTTAAGATAATAAATAATGTGTTGACATACAATTGTGTACTAATCTATTATTATATACCGTAAACCGGGGTGAGTCTACCCATTTTTTCAGTTTGCCAACTTTCAAGTGGTCAAACTTTTGTAAATATTAAAGAAAAAAGGCTTTTAATAGGTGTTTCGGAATCGCTATTTATCCCTCTTTAGAGCTGGGAAATCGATTTTAGAAAATATTAACAGTTACGCTGTTACTGTATACTTTTATAGAACTGCTGACAAATCTCTGGTATGGGGCGAGTCTACCCATTCGACTTAAATGAATGTTATCATTGTAAATAATCAAATTTTACTATAAAATTGTTATTTTAGTTACTATATAGGATATTTAGGAAGTAAAATTCATAACTTTATTATATATTCCATTTTTTTATTCATAAAATAACACAAATTGAATATTTGATCGATTATCACATTTTGATCACAGTTTTGTTTTTATAATCATTAACATTATAAAATAACATTTTTTTCTGATTATTGTTGATAAAAATAAATTAAAATTAATATTGTTATTGTTTGGCTTTTATCCTTTGGAAAGCTTTTTCCATCTCAGGTGGTATTTTTTTGTAACATTTAAATCCATTTGTTTTGCGAATATAATTTCGAACCATCTCTAATATTAAATAATAATTTATTTAACTTGCATTAAATTAAAAGAGTTAATTTTGTAACATAAAAATTGAAAAAAAATAGGTATAATAAACATATTTTATATTTACATTTATATTTAACCTATNATCTGATTTTCTATAAAGAAATTTTGTGAAAAAAAATTCCAATGAGTACATAGATTTTCTAATTTTTTTAGCTTAACTTATCTATTTTGATATAGAATTAAAAATGAATATTTTAATATAAAAATATATAGATTAAATATTTATTTATTTTTTGATGAATGACTACATTTATAAACACAGTCTGCTACATTTATTTTTTCATTTTAAAAATCAAGAGAAAAAAAAAAGGAAATCACAATTTTAAATTAAAGTTATGGTTTGCTAACTGAAACTTTGTTTTAATAGTTAAAGCAGTGTTTTCACTACAGCGCAAGAACGCGAGAATCTCGCATATTTTTTTCTTTTCTCGCATTAAAAAATTATTACTGCAAGAAATTCGCGCATTCTATAAATCAATTTCGAAATTCGCGAATTTCTCGCATTTTGGAAGAAGCTTCGAATTACGTTATTTAGAATAAAATCCGTTTCACTTTTCTTCCTGGATCTTTCATCATTTTCAACATTTGCTCCGTTATCTAATTTCCCTATTTACCAGTATTGTTCAGAACCTTTTCGAACAACAGAACACAACCGAACCCCTTTCAGAACACATTTCTCTGCAACAACGTGTTTACCGTAAGTAAGGTTTTTTCATGTAAGACGTTCAAATTTTTTATGCACTAATGTAAGATGGACAAATACCTAGTAAAGGCAAAATCTTCTATGATGATGCAGCAAGAATATTCAATGCTTTAAGAAATAGAAGACGTTAAAAATGTATTATAATAAAAGAAATGATTTTTTTTCCAAGTCTATTTGTGTTTTTTTAGTTTTTAGAAATCTCACTTAACTTTCTGAAATCTCACCCTGTTTTTGAGAAAGGGTGAGAAATTCGCACCCATTTTTTTTCTATGATGAAAACACTGTAAAGTAAAGGGGTCTGTCCAAGCCAAATTTACTACCGTTTAACGGTACCTTTACAAATTCAACTTTGGGAAAAATGATATAATAATCACACAAAATAATTTTTCTTAAAATTTTATTTTTGTGTCTCGTAAGAACGATAAATCCATATATTTACTACATTTGTGTTGATTTTTTAATATCATTTTTAATTTTCACAAAATAGGTAACTCTTAGAAAAACCCAGACAGACCCCTGAAGTATTCTTTAAATTCTCTATTTCATCTAGTCTTTAAATTTTAATCATGCATTTGTTTCAAAATGGTTGCTATGCATTCAAAGCCATGTATTATAATGAAAAATTATTTTAGTTAGAGCTTCTAAAATATTGTTACAATATAGTTTTAATATTAAGTTAATTTGATTCAACATTTATAATTTTTTTAATCATAAATTAAAGTTCTTAGTGTTTTTGAATAAAAATCAAAAAAATCTGATTTAAATCAAAAAAATCACGAACCCTGGTCATATATAAAAGTAATAAATACTTGCTTATGTGTGCCATATTCATTAGAACACATATAACAACAAACAAGAACACAAAATTCCAGAGTTAAGGTTCAATTTTCCAGAGTTGTAAACGTTTCATCACAGCGAGTAATAATAGCCCTTCACAGTGTGTTGTCAATTATCTCTTAAAATAAATAGAGTTTCTTACAATTTTATTTTAAAAAAAAAGAGATCATGAAATCGAATTATTTTGTACTATTGCACAAATCAACACAATTTCAATTTGGAAATAATGTATTTTATTTTACTTAAGATAGACATTAGAAAAAAAAGAAAGTGAAGATACAGTCAACATCTATACGAGATATGAAGAGAACAATGTACTAATCATTGAAATATAAAGAAACATCTCATGAATATAAATATATTTACATAAAATTATTTACACTTATGTACACACAAAAAAAGACATCATTCTGTGTACAATGAAACTTCATCATTCTTTTAGTCATAAGAACTAGGAATGATACATTTTTTTAAAGAGCTTTGCAGAATACAAAGAAAATAAATATCCATGCACACATAACGCCTAAACTAATTCATTTTATAAAATGTTATATATTTTAATTCATGATTAGTTTATATAATTTTTAAAATAGACATCATCAACAGGTATAAAACTATTAGGATTAAAGTTCATTAGAGGGATATCTTAACACTATATTTCAATAACCGTTATCAAAACAGCAGAAGAAAATGCATATCAGAATCTATGATAATATGTTATTTATTACTTTCATCATAAAGCCTGCCTGCATCTTAACGATTTTGACTCCTACAATTTAAAAAGCCTGGACTCTTACTATCAGATTACAATTCCAACAGGATTCTGGATGGTTTCATTCCAGCTGCCTCCTCCCCTCTTTCCACACGGAATCGTCGATATTTATTTACTAACTTCCGACATGGCGTAGGTGACAAACTTTCAATCACCCGTTAATGGTTATTCCATTGGAAATGCTGTTTTCTAATCAACACTAATTGTAATTTTTGTGGCATTATTTAGCCTCACCAAATCCAGATATTTTAGTTTTGATTAATTTTTGTCTGAATGATTTTAACTAATATTCAACATGATTTTAATTAATATTCAAATGGACTAAATTGAAAAATTAAGATTAGAAAAATGCTATACTAAGCAAATATTATAGGAACAGTTTACTTCAAATTTTGTTAATGTTTTACAATTGTTAATTTTCTTTACTAATTTAGGAAGTTAAGAAAATTAAAGTCCTTAAGAAAGCTTTTACAGCATTGAAAATTAAAGTACGTTTTAAATAGGCTAATTGTTAACATCATGTCCAGAAAGTTGTTCTAACCGATTCACGCTCATGGTAAGGTTTTAAACATTGTCTGGAATAAGACATTCCATACGTCACTTCTCAGAGGGAATTCATTCCAGGAAGATCGTAGTACGGGTCCTGGGAGCCTTAACTTCAAGTCAAAAAGAGTTACTAACACAAGACAGATTATAAATAGCTTAATATCAATACATTTTTAAAACATTAAAATTCCAAAATGTAGAGGTTCTTATTTAATGTAAAAAAATTGAACCTTTAACACACACCAGTTTTTAAAAGGAAATATTCAACAATCAAAACATGTTTAAAACAAATATCATTCAAAGATTTATTTAAAAATTTATAGGCAATAAAATAGTAAATAACAATAAATAAAACTGAGTTTTCTATTGTGGCTTGCGATAATTTAAATTTATTTAGGAAACTTAAAATGTTTTTTAATTCAAAAGTATTACTATGCATACATTTTTGTCTTTTCGATTTTTTATCTTTGTCGGTGGTGTAATTACAAAAAGAATATTTATAGTTTATGTAAGAAATTAAGTTGTTGTGACTCCCAAAAACCAAAATATTTTTCAAAAGATTCCTCAGCAAAAAGGTTGGGAAACCCTAGTTTAAAAATTTGGAGAACTTAATAATTCCCACAAGAATCGCAATAAAATATTTGTAAAATGGGACATTAACTCTGATATGCCTTATCTTCTTAGAATTTTAACAATCTTATTATTCAATAAAATAACAGCTCAGCCAGACTAAATACAATTGATTACAAACAATTATAATTAACAACTACAATTTTAAGCATGATTAAAAGCAATCAAAATTGTGGATAAAATTTTAAGTATGAATACAAGTAATTGTAATTATTGGTTACTATCTATTGCATGATTACAAATGATCATTGGTTTTAATTTTAAACAGAAGTAATAGCAAACACAATCATAATTGTAAATTACAGCTAATATTGAACTGTAAATATATGCAGTGATTGAAACTTTTATTTTGATTTACAGTCAGGATTTCAAAGTAAATTTAGGACTAATTAATTACAATTTACACTCTGGTAATGGTTGGAGGTTTTTGTAAAATTTGAAATAAAATTTTACTCATTTTTTTTCTCCAATGAAAATATCTAATCACAGTTTTTGTGTCCATATCGCAAAATTATACTTCAGTCATGAAATAAATTAGGTAGCTTCATTCTATATATTTCTCAGAAAACAATTACATTCTTTTCTGGGCTTAGATTTTTGCTATCCATGAATAATATATCTCCAATTCTTTCCAAGAAAGCTGCAGCATGTAAAACTGATTTACCCATTACAGAGAAATACTTCAAAATTGCTGAAAAACTAGGATAAAAAAGAAATGAGAAAATATTTCCAACTTTAATTTAAAGCCACAAAAACTTCATGTTGTTGAAACATGTGCTACCAACACAACCGGTAGATATTTAGTTTAGGCATTATGTGCTAAAACTAGCAACAAAAAAATTTATTTCATTCATAAAATTCCCAGAATTTCCACAATATTGCAAATCATATTTACGCAGCAATTTTCAATCGGAAGCATTTTTTATGTTCTTAAAAAATTTAATGAAAAATTAATTAATAACTAAATAATTGCCAAATATTATCATTTGTAAGATACAGAGTTTTGCTGAAGATTTAAAATATGGATTTTATGATAGGTATTTATAACAATCACAAATAAAATTCATATTTCGCATGAAAAAAGAAAAATAAACATTATTTTACTGTTTTAGTGAATATCCTTGCTGAAAGACAAACAAGGTAATATATAGAAAAATATTTTGAAACAAGTCCTGTATAAAAGTTTATTATACACACACAGTATAACTTCAAAAATCCAGACAACTGGAGGGTTAAAAGGAATCATGAAAACATTCATATTTTAGATACCTTTATTAAAACAATAGAGATGTCAAAGGGAAAATAAAGACTTCATTTATGTAGATTGAATGTGAGTCCAATGTGGATTTAATTGTGGTGGCTTTTTCACTGCTTTTTTTTTCTTGTTGGTAATTATTCTACAAGCATGTACTTGGTTTAACTACTTTTAATTCAATATGATTATAACACCCTAGCAAATGGGAAAATAACTTTTTAAGAGCTCATTCCGTTGTAAATTCACACAATCTTTTTTATATGATTTTTTGGCAGCTATCGCTAAGGCCTTGTTGTTTATGTGCAGTATTATTACAACACATAAATTTCAATTTAAGCAATTTATTTATTTCCCAGACATGCTTGATTTCAATATAAATCCACTCTGCTTTTTGATCATTTTAGGGAAGTTGTTGTTAGAGATTTCAACAGGGATTTGGATATTTTCAGTATATTATTTTGACATTTATGTGCTCTTTTCGAACAAAGAAGTAATAACTTTTAAACTCAGTTTCCAGATGTTTTACATTATGCTGCAATTATAGATAATTCTGATTCGGATAAATCTAGAAAATTTTTTAAATGTTGCAATGAAATTTCTACAATAAAAAATTGAAAAATAAGTTATATTCATTCCATTTGAACTTATTATCACAGGCTAGTTTTTGTTACTGTTCATTTTAAAACTGATTATTTTGTTGCATGCAAAACTTAATTAAAATATAAAAATGACCTTTAAAAAAATTGAATTCTCGTATATTTTATTGGCCATCTTAAAAATTTTGAGACACAGGAGGAAACAGTTTCAGGAGCTATTAAGATGACTCACATAACCGACACATTAATCGAAGTACAGAAACGTTTCTTTTCCATTACAATAATTGTCAAATTATAACACCAGATAAACATAAAAATAACTTTCTCTGTGTGACAGTTTATTAGTATTAAACAACTGAAACTAAATAGGATAGGTTGATGTAGCAAACAATGAAAAAAATATTGTGAAAACCTAGTAGTTATGACAATTTTGGTTTACAAAAACATAATTTAAATTTTATTTTTTTTTTGAAGGAAAAAAAATTGACTAATTTCAGTGACATTTCCATTAATCTTTCTTAAAGCGAAAAAAAAAATTATTGGCAAGAAACATAAAATATTAATTGAAAATAAAATTTAATATTACAACAGTGCAAAATGATACACACAATAGTTAAATGCACAATTCAATTATATTTAAAAAATGAGCATGGTGAGTAAAAAGGAATCACTATTTATAATGAAATAAGTAAAATAATATCAAAATCAGATATAGACTTGAAATAGATTTTTCTTAATAAGAAACTTTGTTTATTTCCTCTCATTGCCTACTTATTATGAGTGCTTAAAAGAAACTCAGTTTATTTTAAGCACTTTTCTTACATTACCTTCCAATTATAATACCATTTATATAAACTATATATTACATCTTCCTTCGTAACAATTTAAAACTATACCTTTCAAATTAATTTTTTAAAGCCTAGTTTCCTATTCAAGTTATAGAATGAAAAATAAGAGCAACAAAGATTATAATAAGATGCAAATGAAATTTCTTACCAAAACTGAATTTAAAAATGATCTAAATTAACATAAATGAAATTAAGGTTTTGAATAAAACTGAGATAATTTACAAGAGTAACATTACCAAGAAAATAAATTAGATTTATTTTTTACTGTAATTTTTTTTTTGTTGATTCATTGGTTTTCAAATAAACAAAAAGAAATATTTAATAACTTCTAACGTTTGTATAATTTTTTTAAGTATAAACAAGTTACCCTTACAAATATTTAAAAAAAAAAACGTCGTTGAGGATATAGTGCAGACGTTTTCTAAGGCTGAAAAAATCTCAAGATTTAATTTATAACTTTTATGATCAACAATAGTCATAAAAAAAGATGATTATTAAAAGATGTTTCCTGAGAAATAATATCAAATAAAATAAGATAAAAATGAATTCGCATAGATGTAATTTATAGTGATGCTTTGCTCTAAGAATTGCGAACCTATATTTTTGCAGTAACACATATTTAGTATTTTTAATAATGGAAAATAAAACATTTGATATTCCCCTTCTATGTTACCTTTTCAAACACTAAAGTATTACTCAATTTGTTTAATTTTGTGGAGGGCAGCCAAGAGTTCATTAAAGTATTTGAAAAATTGCCTTACATTTAATGAAATAAACAAGATTATCAGTACATAAGAAAGAGTTAGTCTTCAAATTGACAAAGACATAAAAAAAAAATTTCTTTCAAAATAAGTGGTTCAATAAATAATTCATTAAGAAATTCATAAATTAAAAAAAAATTATTCCGAAAAATAAGGGGTCAAAAAATTACTAACTTTTGCAGTATTCAAAATTATATTAATCTGTTTTTTCCTCAAAAGCCATCAAAAATATACAATTTAAAACAAACTTATCTTAATTACATACATTTTAGCTGTTTGTAGAAGTAAACATTAGTATTAGATGAATAAACTTACAATTAAGTAAAAAGTCACTCCTTTCTTCTCCCCATAGATTTCAATAAACTTTCTATATAAATTCGAAACTTGAGGACATAATACCCTACAGAAATGCAGAGCTATGTTCACAACACCACCAAGTTTGTTTTTTGCTACTTGAAGCAAAAATGGCCTTAATTTTGCATATTCATTAACTAAAATTATTGAAATTTTTCAGATGAACCAATCATTACAAAAGGAAGTGTGGGGTAACAGAAATATAGTGATTGTGAATCTGGGGTAAGGGGTGCATTTTTTTTACAGCAGATTACATTTTAATTAGAAGTAATAAAAAAAAAAACATTTCTCTAAACAAATAAATTTCCTTAACTTCTTTTTCGGTAAATATAATAACGTTTAACGTACATTAATGCATTGAAAGTCGTAGGTTAGAAAGCTTAAAAATGAAGTAGTTTTAATGCAAAGGAAAGGCTTGTATTAATCTGCTTTTATTATCTGTACCAACTGAAGATTTTTAAAAATGTGTAATGCTAATAATCAACATAAAGGAACATATACATTTTTTAAGAAAAACAAATGATCTCTTTTTTAAATGAAGAGTGTCATTTAATAAACTCCTTAAACAAAAGTTTATGCTGAGTACCAACTTTAAAATTGACAGTTTGTAAGTTATTAAACCATTTAAAATTTAAAGAAAAAAAAAACAGTTTTTTGCAACATGAAATTTTTCTTGGATTAAATTAACATAAGTGTCATGGATAATACACCAGCAAAGTTTATAAATCTAATTTAAAAAGAAATAAAATAATAAGCATAAAAATGAACATTCACAATGAAAATATAAGATAATTTCTAGCATGTTCTAGTACAGTGAATTTAAGCATTTCAATAAAAATTATTTCATATTTAAAAGATAATATTTTAAACTACGGACTGTATGACAACCAGAAATGAGCCATTTTTTAAGCATTGAGCATAAAAGAGAAAAACTCTTCATAGATAAAAACTGTTCTGAAAAACTTTTCCAATATTAAACTGTTTGTTTTGAATATAGAAATCAGTAAACATTCAAAATGCACAGAAATGCATCCTATTCAAAATAAATCAGACTTTTTTCAACGCAAAAATAATATTTTTAAAAAAATTTTAAACCTCCAAAACAAATTTTTTTGTTGAAGACTTTGGCAATTAAAACTTTTGTTCAGGATCTTTCAAAATTCTGCAATATTTCTTTGGGGAAAAAAAACAACAACTTTAAAACTAAAAACACTTTTCCTGTTAGATCGTGCATGGTCCTTTGCAATAAGCAAATTTAACAACATGAAAAGCAATGTGAAGAAATCTAATCACAGTTCAGTGGTCCATCAAGCACAGCTGTTAAGGAGAAGTGAATTAAAGAATCTGTACATCACACACACATATATATATATATATAAGCAGAGCATACACAGGCACCAGGCCCTACATGAGTTAACAAACAGTCAAGTATGCTGCTTCCAAAAAAAATTATGTGTTTATCTTTTACCACAAGACACTTGGGGAAAATCCAAGGAAAGGAATTCTTACTTCAGCACGGAAGCAGAGTGCTAGCACCAACATTCAGTAACTGAAATAACAACAGATCAACATTTTATGATTTTTATCAATACCAGCAATTATTCACTCATTCACTGAAACAATGATTTCTATCTTAGAGAACTTTTAAATTTAAGCCATTAAAACAATTATGCCATGAAAAGAAATCAGATTTCCTTAATTTAAGTTTCAACCTTTAACATTCAATAAAAATTTGCCTCAAAATGGTTACATTTTTTATTTTCTTTAAATATACTATCCGTCCATACAAATGCTTACGTTGGAGAATTTATTGATGCATTTATCACTTCCTTAAAAAAAAAATTATGAAAAAAATTCTAAAACTGAGTTTTAAAAATTAAAAAGGCATTAAGCACAAGATTAATCGTTGAAAACTGCTTTAAAAACTTAGTCACTTCAAAAATAGGTTTTATGACTGGTATAAAGGTACCAAACATTACTCTAAGAGCCGTGATGGCTCAGGAAATACAGCGTTTGCCTTCCAATGAGGTGAATTGGGTTTGAATCCCAGCAATTGCTGGTCGATACGAGTTCCGTACCCGTCCACGATGCTGACGTAAAATATCTTCAGTGGTAGACGGATCACGAGTTAGGGTCCCCCTGCTGTCGGGCTAACCGCGGGAGGTCTTCTCGGTTTTCCTCGTCATGTAATGCGAAATCAGCTTAGTTCCCTCAAAAAAAGTCCTCCACAAAGGCAAATTTCTCCCAATACTCGATCCAAGAGTTCCCTTGTCTTCTAGATTGGGATCAAAATTGCAAGACTATGGAGTTCAGCATGAGAAATCAAAAACCTTAAGCTGGGTCGCATATTTAGCGACGGTTATAAAATTATTTCTCTGAGCCCAGAAAAAATCTTCAGTATCACAAAATTTTTAGTCTTTCTTTGAGTTTGTGATGTTAAGGTTTAACAATTCTACAAAAATTTGGATTTGAAGAAAAAAATTTAAAATATTTTATAATTGATAACATACAATGTTATATTTACTGTTCCATTTGCATTCTTCTTTGGAAAGCAACAGTCTCTTCAAATACAAGTTCTTTCAAGCGCTCCTTAGGAAGATCATCCAATTCCATTTCAAACCTAAATGGTTCTTCAGCTACAGGCTTTGGAAGAAAACAAAATTAAAAAATCATAATACAAAAATACAACAACAAAAAAACATATTGATCTTGAACATTTGGAATACACAGACCCAGAGGAGGTCTGAAGAAAAATCTACACATTTTAGAAAACATTGTTTTTTAATACAGTATACATATACCAAACTGTTTTCAAAAAGGCGAAAGGAGAAATTAAAAAAGTATAATTTGTTCAATTTAAGAGTAACAAAAGAATGTTTAATTTCTGCATTATTTTGATCAAATCAGAAAGGTTTAACAGCATCTTGTATGACTACATTAATGCAGCACTGAACAACTCATAATAATTAAAGATCAATACACAGAATATTTTTATAAAACTGTTAAATAAAATAAATAAAAATAAAATATTAATAGTAAATATTTAATTACAACAATACTAAATTGAAATTTGTAAGTGAATTCAAGACTTCCTTCACTAAATTTTAAAGTTGAGCTTCAAAGTCTCAAAATGAAAATACAGTGAAAAATATTTTTGTAGTAATTTAGCAGATGACCTCGCCATTTGAAAATTCTTTCATTAATGCATTGTTCATTGAATTCAATCATTTTTAAAATCAGTTGAAAAAGATGAATTATGAAACTAAAAACCTCCACTCTGCAAGATTTGTTAATGGGTAAGGTAAAAATAATAATTAAGTGCACAACCCCTGCATCGGTCATCAAAAAAATTTGATAATATAAAATTGTTTATCAGAAAAATTAGAACTACCAAAGCAACTACAACCACTGGAAAAAACAGATTAGTTTAATTAGCACTATTTAATTGCAATTAAATAGTTTACTACACAATTATGAAAACTTTTCTCTCATAAAAGGAAACTTAATAAATCTCTCAATTTTAGTTACGCCGAAATAACAAAGACAAGAACAGAATTCCAATATCATAAATAATGATACTTACAAACGTTCAGCAAAAATAAATTATCACACGCTTTAAATATTAACATTTTTTAATAAGGAATTTTTTATACACCAACTAAATTAATAAAAGAAAAAGTTAAAAATCAAATTATGCAAAAATGTCTATGTATGATGAAACAAAAATAAGTAACAGTCTGTAAAACTTTCAGTATGACTTGGAGATAAATTACTCTACCTTGAAGTAGATGGAAAAACGTATATTGTAATTTCCTGCATATTACATGTTTTAATCTGCAGGAAGGAACTTCAGCCAAGAAGGGAAATTTGCAGCAGATAGCATTGATTCAATTAACCCAGTTGTGCCTTATTGGGAAAGTTTTTCAAAAAAAGAAATGTGGTACCACATGTTTCATTAATAGTATTAATTTTGGAAAAACAAAGAAGTTCTATAAACTGAAATATATCATTGGCTTAAATATTTATATTTAGATCCAAAGTCTTCTTAAAAGGTAAAGTGAAACGAAACATCCACTAGGTAGGAGTAAGCAAATATGAACTACCACTTTTTTTGTTGTGGTGTTTTTCATACATTAACTACTTCTTGAGGCCAGGCATTAATGAATTAATGCAGAAAAAATAACACCGAATTCCAAAGTCTCTCCCACCAACCCAATCTACCCTCAGATGTGAGCGAATTTATACCATATATGAGCCAATAGGCAAAGAAACGGACACCGATTATGATTAACTTTTATAGCTGTCGGAAGCAGATAGGAAATTCGTGATGCTCCAGATTACCCACGGTGGCAGATTATCCGCAGTGAGGATTTTAGTGTTTATTTAACGTGTAACTGCAGTCAGAATAAACAAGTTGACCAAAAATACTCAGATAAGAACCTTCTTGATTTTAGAAACTTGTGATATGAAATGTATAATTAGTTTTTCAGTAATGACTTTTTCCATGAATAAAATGCTTTTACTTGAAATGAACGTTAAAAATAAACATTTTTTAAAAGAAATTATTACAAGACCAATTTTTTTTTTCACTGGACCACATTTTAATGAAATTCCATACCTGCCAACATTGGAGAAATAAAATAACGAAGATTTCACAAGTTAAATTTTTTGGGCTATGTGTAAGTCAAAAAGAGAAATTCAAAATTGGAAATAATATAAGCACTTACATTTAGCAAAGTAAAAAATGTGTAAATAAATCTTAATCTAAAAAAATTTTTTTAAACCATTATTTATAATTACTTAAACTTTAAACACTCAACAACAAACAATTTTCATAATTTTAAGTAATTAGCTTCATTTTACAGAATTTTTACATATTCATATTTCAAACACAAGTAGCTGATTTGGCTTTGCATAGGAAAATTTTATCAAAGTTCTGTTCGTAATAGTTGCCAGAGAAATTACTTTTCATTAAAAGCAAGCTTTCAAGCTTTTCATCTAAGTAATGAGTGAAATTTGGAGTGTTTTTTTTTTTTTTTTAACTTTAGAAAAAATTTTCTGCCACTCTGCATTGCTTGTGGAATGCACAAGATACCTAACAAAGCATCCGCTATATTTTTGAACTGTTTAATTTTTATATATACAGTTCATTTTCTAGTTGCCCAATTGACACCCACAATAAACGAATCTGAAAACAGAAACACATTTAGGCTTTGATGATCGTTAGAAATGCAATGCAAACAAAAGAAGTTATTGCCAGATTAGGTAAATAATGAAGCTCCTTATTGGAGAAAAACAGACTCACAGCAACAGTCTCACTACATCCGGTTTATTCGGCGTAACAGCACATGAACTGCAATAGTGCCATCAGTTGAGGAATAAGGGAAGTATTTTTGTCATTAGTGGAAATTTAACATTTAAAAAAGAAGTTTTCTTAAAATTTCTTCAAAAAAACAGAGAAATTGAAGAAAATATGGGTAAACGGGAAATAGTTGTAAAATACGCTTTGTAAAAAGAAAAAGAAAAAACAGGAGACATGGCAGGTATGAAATTCTAGGATATTTAAATAAATTCTCTGATTTTATCAGATTTAAGTAATTTTCTGTTCTGTGGTCACCCTGGATAAATAGTGCTCTAATGTGTACCAAAGGAGCATAAATAAATTATTTTGGAAGCAAAATACATACCTCATCTTCAGGGTCATAATATTCAGTAAAATACGGATGACTCAGAGCATCTTCAACTGTAACTCTCTTATGTGGGTTAAAGGTGAGCATCTTATCTAATAAATCCAAAGCTAGAATAATAAAACTTACGTCAGAATTAAAATTGAATCATTAGGGTCATAAAAAAGTTTATTGAATTGGAAAAATTTCTTGAAGAGTTTTTTTTTCTTTCTTTTAATATTTTAATGTTAATTTTTTCCCAGCTGGCATACTTGCTTACAAAAAATTTCATTTAATTAGTGCATTGATTTCACACTCAACATATTTAAAGATTTTTAAATCAACTACATGTTTATCAGTTCTTTACAAGGTTGGCAAGTTTTTGACAAATGACAGTTTTAACTAGTGATGTAACGAATAGTGATTAGGCCGAACAGCTAAATATCTATTAGAAATACAGCAGGGAACCGATTATCCGGAAGGATGGGGACCATCGCTATTCCGGATAACTGATTTTTCCGCTTTTCTGAATTGCTACAAAAATCCGTTTTTTTATTGTTAAATCCAACTAAAAAAAAATATTTGGAAATAATCTTAAAAAGAAGAAAAAACGATGAAGTAATACTCTAATGATTACTTCCAAAATGATGGTAAGGTAAACATTTTTCATGAAAGAACGAAAAATCCTGAAATCTTATGAGGAAAAACACATGAAAAAAAAAAAAAGGGGGAAAATATATGGAATTTCGTTCTGGTTTTTTGGTTTTCCGATTTCCGGATAATGGGTTCTGTACTGTACTTAATATAAGCAAAAAACTGACAGACAGCTAATAAAAAAGTAAAGTTGAATGAAAGAGAAATAAAATAAATCCTCTTAGTTCTTAAAACTAAACTTTAATGTTAAAAATAATAATTTTATTTTATTAACTAAACTTTAATGTTAAAAATAATTATTTTATTATGTAACCGTTGTTGAACAGCCGATCCAATTTTGAGCAAAGCCGCACAGTTTTTTTAACAATAAAAAATTCTGTAGGAATTATTTTAGGCCAAAGATTTCTCCAGGGCTGCCTGACTTTCCCCCAAAACCTTCTTTGTACGATGGAACACATTCTACTTCCCTGATATAAGTGATGGCAACTAATATTGAGAATAAAAATAACTTTGTAAGTAGAGATCAGATAATTATTGGAGACTACTTTGGTTTTACTAATCTAAAAAATCTACCTAAATTGTGGCATAAGAGAATTAAAATCAATATTTAGATAGATAACAATTAACAACTTGTAGTTACTACCTGCAATATAAACTGAATAGTATTGTTATAATATAGCAAATAATATTAGTCTTAATGTATTAAGAGTGCCATGTTTTTCAGAAAACCAATTAATAGTTTCAGCTATATTTTTTATACATAATATACAAGCACACCGGACAAAAAATTAGTCACCCCTAGAGAAATCATGAAAAACATTTAATAACGTGTAACACTGCCTCTGGATTTGATAACCACCAGGGATTCAGTTAGGAAGTGAGTCCACAAGGTTTTACAGGTATGTCGAATCCAGTTTAAGCTACTCACTGAGGATTTGATCCTAGAAATCCACCAAATTGAGAGTATTCTGATTTGGGCGCTTTACCCGTTGTTCCAACATGCCCCACAAATTTTCAATGGTGTTCAAGTCAGGTGATATTGCAGGTCAGTCGAGATGTTATTAAGTGTCTGAGTATTCATAAAACCAGTTACATATTCTTCCAGCCTGATGATAATTGCTGTTGTCCTCTTGAAAAATAGGGGTATCGACAGCATCCTCTTCATGAAGATGTTGACTGAAAGGCAGCAGCTGATCATCCAGAATGTTCAAACATGTTGGTTCATGTTAGTAGCCACCTCGGTAAGGTGGCCCAATCCATAATAACAAAAAACACTCCAAAAACCTGAGAGACCCACCTCCGGCTTGAACCTGATCTTGCACAGAGTCAGGATGAAATGCTTCAGCTGGTCTTCGGTGCACTCGACAACGTGCGTCATTTGAATAAAGGCAAAAAGGCGATTTGTCAGACCATAATACATTCCACCAGTCAGCAACTGTTCGCGTTTGCTGATTGTTAGCCCACTTAAGTCACCCAGCTTTATGTGCCTGTGTGAACAATATCCTCTTATGAGGTGTTCGACTCCAAATGTTTATTGCATGCGGCTCCCTTCGCAATGTTCTCTCATTAAAACGTTGGGATGGACTTTTATTCACTAAGTGAAGCAATTCCTGTCGGGTTTGGAAATGATTTTAAATGGCAAGTCATGAAACAGGTCTCCGATTCTTTTCATGTAGGATCTTTCGTGACTATGTGTATTACACCACTGCATGTAGACATGTTGAACATCCTGCATCGAAACACCAACAAATCCAGCAACTACATTCAGTCACTGTATGACCACTGCCAAACACAATTACTGCTTTTTGCCACTCTGTCACATCCTTACACTTACCCATATTTACACACAATTTCCGCTTAAAACAAGAATGTCTTACTGATGGCTACTTGCCTTTGATCACAATGCAATGTTTGAAGAAATGCTCAAACAGTTGAGCACGTCACTTGACCACTGCGTCATCTACTGAAACCAAATGATTTATGGGTGCCAACGCACTAGGGTGACTAATTTTTTGTACGGTGAGCTTATATAATGCAATTATTGCATATGAACTACTGTAAAAAATAAAAATAAAAAAACTTTTTTTTCTTCAGATTCTGATATTTTTAATTTGATGTTACTATAACACATTAATTTAAAATTAGAGTTAAAACTTTTGAACATATTCGATTTGCAATAAATCAATTCCTTACCAGTCATTTTTGTTCCTTCCTTTCCACACGATTTTGATATTATTAATGCGATGTTATTTCAATGGGCAAATTTAAAATTTGGTTCTTGAAGTGCCAGAAAAGAATGACTTTTGATAATTAATAACAATAGTAAATTAATAATGATTTGTTGAAACCAAACTTTATAGAAAATCTGTAATATCTATTTAATGTCTTACCTTGAACATTGGCTGAAGGATACAGACTTGTCCATGGAACCTTAGGTTTTCTAGGCAAAGACTGCAAATATGTACGAGCCTGTAAGGACAATTTAACAATAAGTTTCAAAGGCATCAAAATACTTCAAACATACTGGCAGACAAAGTAATACCAGAGCTACAACAGCCTGTTGACACCATTTTTTAGTGGTTTAGCTAACTAGCCATGGCTAAATTTAAATATTTTTACTAAATAAAAGTCAACTATAAATCNAAAAGGGGGGGGAAATAATAAGTAAAAAATAACAAACAACAGTTTATTAAAAATAATAATAAATAAAAAAAATTAAAAAAATTTAAAAAAAAAAAAAAAATCATGAAATGTTAATTAAAAAACCGGAAAAAAAGGATATAATCTTTTCTTCAGCCCACACGATTATATCCGCAAAACAGAGTGCTTTCTGATATTGTATCAATAAAGCCAAAGCTAAATAAATTAATACAATAGTGAGAGGAGCACTCAAAAATTTTTTTTTAAAAATAACAACAACATGTAACATGTTAATTCAAAGGAGGAATTCTTTACGGTGCTTAATATTAACCCTTCTTAATGATTGTTAATATTCAGGGGTGATTGTGAGCCCAAGTCAAAATTCCGGAAAATTTGAGTTAAAAAACAAAAACAAAAAACAATTTAAATTGAAAAAAATTTAAACAAGGTTTTTTTCCTATATTTCTTAGTTTACTTAAGATATATTTAAAATTTTACACATACCTATACCATTTACACATAGCTACGATGACCTGGAGAAGTAATTAAAATTTACAAAAATGCAGGGCTTCAAGTGCTGCGCACATTGCGCATTTTGCGCCAAATCGGTATATTTGCGCATTACTGCACAGAAACGGCATTTTATGTTAAATTTGCGCCGAATCTGCGCCAAACAATTTTCGGGGACCAACTAAACATTGCCAAATTTTAATAGCATAAGATTTTTTTTTTCTCTTGTTGATTTCATCGTTATTGAAGTGCCATCGTCTTCGTCAATGGCAAGCTAATAGCCTTCTTGTGCTATTATATTTATAGATTAGTACCATGATCTTTGAATTAACTAGGGGACCATCCACTAAGTACATATTTTCATGTTGATCCTCAGAACAGTCAAGAATCATAAAGCTTCATAACTTCAAACTTTCAATCTCCCTTTTATTCATTTCATTTAATAAAGATAAGAATTAATTGAGTTTCATAACGTAATTTTTTTCTGAGGGACCATCCACTAATTGCATATTGTTTTCAAACAATTATTTAACTTTATTACTTTTTTTTACTTTATTTGCATTTAAAAATAATTGAATTTTTTTTAATCATTTCATTAATAAAATACTTTATAAGTAACCAATTTTAATAAAAATTAATAGGGGCCATTCACTAATTTACATTTGTAATATAAATTTATTAAAGTTTTCTTTATTTGCTTAATTCTTTACATATTTTTATAAATTTGGTATGATCAATATTAATCTTGTTAATGTTTTGTTGAATATACTATTACAAATAACATTTATTTAAATTTTAAGAAAATTACACTCGATGACCTTAAATAATAGTTAAATTAATTACAGTTTTGAATTACCTTTTACAGAATTAAATAAAGTAATTATTAATTTAAAAAATAGTATGAGCCATTTAGTATTGAATTTATTTAAATTTCTTTTGCCGAAAGCTCTTTTTTTTTAAAGAAATATTTCTGCAATTAGGTCTTTTAAAAACTGAAACACCATTGATTCACTTGCTGTATGATGAAATGTTGTTCCTAGTTAAAGTATTGTTAGGGCGTTTTTTGAAGAGTTCTGCTTTTCATGTTTGTCAGGAAAGGACTTAAAATCATCGGATGTAGAAAACGCAGAAATCTGGCAAAATTAAAATTTAATGGATGTATCTTCTTCAGAAAAAAAATTATGTATTTAGGTGGAAGGTCTTTTTACTTGGCATGCGCAAAAAAATTATTAAAAGTATTGCCTCTTAAAAATAGATTACTGTACCATCTTAAAGTGTTGCATCCTGTAATGAGAATGGAAGAAACTTCTATTAAGTCAATAAGATATCTGGCAACAGTTACCCCATCCATTATAAAATCTGGAGAGACATCTTTGTTACTAGATGAAGGGACAAGGTTGCATGGAGGACCAGAAAGTTATTCTTCTGACTCAAATGAATATGCACAGATTGATGTGTTTTGGAAAAACTATTTTGTGAAGAAAGATAATTTTGGGAAATATCAAATATCCTCTTATAACATAGCTCTTTTGTGCGTACCACATGGGAATGCCGATATTGAAAGAGGTTTAAATGTGAACACAAAGCTACTTGACAATAAGGCAAGTTTAAATTTGCATAGTGTGAATGGTTTGAGAGAAGTTGTGTCATATATCAACAAAATGGGGTTTAAATAACTTTAAAGTTGACAAAGATATGATTAAAGTGGTTCGTGTAGCATTTAAAAATTATTCTTCTCGATTAGAGGTTAAGAAAAAAGAAAGAAAAAAGCGAAAAACACTGAGGCTGAGGAAAGCAGATTGAAAGCTGCTGAAATGGATTTGTAAAAAAATTGAAGGCTTCTCAGGATCTCTTAGCCGCAGCTGAAAAAAATATTAAAGATGGGTAAAATAATAAAGACATATCGATTATAGAAAGCGGATAGATCCTCTTATCTGAGGCTAAGTCGGGGATAGCAGAATATTTAACAGCATTGGAAGGTACCAAAAAGAAACGTAATTTGTTAATGCAGGGACCTTCAAAAAAGTGTAAAAAATAAGATATGTTATTAATGAACAAAATTAAAAATTCTTGTTATTAAACTCTTGTTTTAATTCTATGTATTAACTATGCTCCAAATCTTTGTTTTGCTGCTCCAAAATTGCTTTTTTGTTACTCCAAAGATGCTCCAAAACCATGTTTTGCCACTTGAAGCTCTGTTGGTAAAAAGTATATTTATAAAAGTATATGCATAAAAAAAGTGATTTTAATAGTAGATATATTTTTGTGTGATTCTTCTCTGATGGTTTGTAGGTCATAAACGTCTTGAGCCCCGATCTTTTACAGATGAAGATATGGCTGTATCTTTTGCTAAAGATTATATGTTTATGGGATGCATAAAGTTTATTAATCAAGTAAGTTTTTTTGGTGTAGTGTAGTATATCTTACTTTAATATTTAATGCACCTTATTATTACCGTATTAAACTCTTTAGCAAGTTTACTTTTGGTAAACACAGATTTCATGTGCAATAAAATTTAAATTTTAATCAATTAACCTTAATATAAGGAAATTAATATTAACATGTGTCATCAGTTTAAAATTATGACTTTTTCTCAATTGTTTAAAGCCTCTACAGTATATTTTTGTCTCAAAATACACTATTAATAACTCTAATTTTTTTTTTATTAATAAATTGTTTATACAATTTCTTGTTTCCTTTCTCTTTTAGACTTTTTTCAAAAATAGGTAATTTCTTTTAAAAGTAGCTTTTTACATCATCCTTTAAGAAGTTTCAGCAGAAAGAATGTTATTTCTAAACTCATTCCATTCCTCAATCACCAAATTTTTTTTAAGAAATAGATATTTTTATTTTTTTCCGCCCTCCCGCATGCTTATTAATTTTAATTTGTATATATTTCTGCAGATATATTTTATACGATTTCAGTTGATTTTGAATTGGCACCCATGTAACTAGAGATTGATCACTATGCATTATAATTCAATTCATAATATTATAATTATATTATATATTCTGTTTAGTTTCTTTTATTCTGTTGTGCCTTTATTTTACAATTAGTTTGAATTATTTGTTTGATAATGGTTTATACTATTATATTTATTCCTTAAAGTTTTTCAAGTGCAATATTTTATTCTTTATATGTATATTGATATTTTATTTATTCTTTATATTTACATTGATTATAGTTGTTGATTAAAATTTTGGAGGGAATCTATGCTTTGTTTAAAAATGTTCAAGATTAAAGCTAAGAAAAGGACCATAACACATGTGTGGCACCCAAAGCTTTCTGTGTGATAAATATCCCTGCCCCATCCTTGAACAAACAATTAGAATTTTTATCAATTTTAATTTTTTAATTCTATTTTTAATTCTATTTTAAATTTTATTTCAATTCAATTTTTTTAATGAAAACTCTCTAATTGAAATAGTTTTTTTTAATTCATTCTCAAAGAAAAAGGTACCAAATGCCAGGTAAAAAGTACCTCTTCCCTGATTGTCATTTTAAATTTCTGAATGACTGCGCATAAAAATAAAAGTAGTCATCGGTAAAAGTATAATAGTTATTACATTTATCTACTTTTAAAAATAGTTGGACATGGGAACATGGAGTGCTCCGTGAGTTGGCAGATTTAACATGCACCAGTCATCCTTTACTACACGTGGAGTCCTTGTTCTGGGGGGCCGAACTCCCGACCTCTCGAACATAACCTCAACCAACCAGTCTATTCTGCCTCTCACCCCCCAAAAAAATCTAACAAAGGGATGAAAACAGATCAGAATAAATGTGTACAAACTAGTACATAATATGTTTTAGTTGCCCATCTTTTGGACTAGTGAATCAAATGTAATTCCCCAAATGTAATTCTAGTTAATGGTCATATAATAAAATCGTGTGGGCATTAGATTAATGTTACAACTCCAATTCAAAATATTACGTTATTACAATATTATGTTATCACATTCTACATGTTTTGTAGATGAACGTAACATAAATAAATTATTGTGATAATGCAAAAGTTTTTACAATGAATTTTTTCTAAAAATTCAAAAAATTAGAATAATTTTCACAGTGGTTCAAAAAATTAGAATAACATGAACAAAAATAGCATAATTCATTTAAATGAAATCTGCATGAATAGTTAATACTTAGTGGCATCTCCCTTAGCTTTAATAATGTCACGCAAACGATTTTGCATACGATGCACTACTTTTTTGCAGTCATCTTTGCTGATAGTTGCCCAAACGGATTTCACGCTTTCTATGAGTTCATTTTTGTCCTTTGGAGCTAAATCCTGAAGGCGTTTCTTCATTAAACCCCATATATTCTCGATGGGGTTCAAATCGGGTGAATTGGCCGGCCAAGGAAGTAATTTGATTTTATTGTTAGTAAGCCAAGTAGTGGTGCCGTTTGACGTGTGGCAAGATGCAGAGTCTTGTTGGAAGATAAAGTCTTTCTCAAATAGATCTTCCGATGACGGAATCATAAAATGTGCAAGTACCTCCTTGTATACTTCAGAATTTACCCTTCCTTTCAAAATGCACAGCTTTCCTAAGCCCTCAGCACCCATATACCCCCAAATCATTACAGAAGTGCTGAACTTCACTGAGCGTTTCAAGCAATCTGTGGTAAAAGCTTCTTGCTTGCAACGCCAAACACGGACACCCTGATGACCGTGGGAAACGCAAAACATCGATTCATCGCGAAAAAGTACGTTATTCCAGTCCTGAATACCCCATTGCAATCTGTCTTTGCACCACCTCACTCTGGCTCGTTTTTGCTGGCGTGTAAGTATGGGCTTTTTCTTGGGCACACGTGATTGAAAATCAAGTTCATGGAGTCGTCGTAGTGTGGTAGATGTTGAGGCATCCACTCCTTGTTCTCTCCACTTTCTACTTATGAATCTCAAGCTCTTGAAGCGATTTTTAGTGGCGACACGTTTCAGCATTCTGTCTTGTCTCAGTGTGGTTATTCATTTACGACCACTATTTGAGCGATTATTTTTAAAACTTTGATTTGTAGAATAATCATTTAAAATTTTACTTACTGTTCCTTGAGAGCAATTCACTTTTTTGGCATTCATTTGTTTACTAATTCTCTCATTGCGTAGAGTCATAATCGCTGTCTTGTTAGTGTCCGGTATGTCTTTCGTTCGACCCATTTTAACTCCCAACTAACTAAATCTGATTTTCAAATGAGCCTTTATACGCGTACTAGCTCTACAGTGGCGCAACTTATGCAAATGTTATGATTAACGTTGACCAATCACACTATTTTACAGATATTCTAATATTTTGAATCGCCTCTGGAAATATTTTAATATTTTGAAAAATTTCCATATTTTTTTTATAAAATCTCTAATACTTCTTTAGGCGCGTGTGAACAATAATATCATACGTCAACTAATTGTGGACGGTTAATAATTTTTCCGTTCGCCACCGTTGTTTATTTTTAAAGATATCACGCATTTTATAAGGTAATACAATGCCTTTTTTGGTTATTCTAATATTTTGAATTGGAGTTGTA
>NC_092211.1:90051706-90059135 GCF_043381705.1 Parasteatoda tepidariorum
CTAGTTCTTATAATCATATTAATCATGAATATAAGCTTATAAAGTATCTCTCTGGCTCTCCCTTACAAACAAATAAAATAAACTGTGTTTTTAAGTTCCACCTTTGAAAATTTGATTTCCGGAAACTTCTGTGAGAAATGATATTTTGAAACGTCTGGACCTTCGATCTCCGGAAACTTCCAGATCACTGTTAGCCAAAATTCCGGAAATCCGGAGCACAATCACCCCTGAATATTTAAACCTTATATTTTTCAAAAAAAATAAAATTCTTTGATATTTGATAGGCTGCAAAACAGAACTGATTTTTTGATAAAAATTCAATATGGAAAATAAATAAATGAAACAAGAAAAAGAAAAATTATCACCTAAAATGATATTTTCAGTAATAATTATGTTTTTTTTCCTTTGAAAAGAATATTTTAAAGCATGCTAATGATTTCAGAAAAATAAATGACACTGAAAATGATATAATTAGGGATTTATCACAATGATATTTAGAGTTGAAATTTGTCTAAAGTAAATAAAAAGAAAGAATCATGTCAATCTTGAGAGAAGTGTTTTAAAATATAAATAACTTATCAGATTTATTTTTCTGTGTGGTACATAGCAAATACCTCATAACTTTATAAGATTTATTTTTAGGGTGTAAAACAAATTTTTAATCAAAACCTGTTATTTTCTACCTCCTACAGCAAACAGTCTCATGATGGGCGAACAAGAACAACATTAAGCTGCACAGAAGTCAATACAGACAATAAAACTGAGTTACATGAAAAGTACAGACTTTCAACTTAAAACTAAATATACCTTTTCATTTATGATGCAATTCATATCTTCTTGTGAGGGGGATCCAACAATATTTAATATGTGGTTCAATTGATCCAGATCTAAAAGAGCAAAATTAGTGTTAAATTTACATGTATTATAAAGCAAAAATTAAATCTATTACAGCGACACATCCCAGGAGCGACCACTCTCCATTCCACAGTAAAATGGTCATTGGTGGAGGTGGGTCATTCTTAGAAGTCACCGCCATTGACTTCAAAATTGTGAAGGAAGGTACGTGATTTTTCGGAAACGATTTTAATTTTAGTCAGCGTCATTTACTTGGTGCGGAAATGCCACTTTCGTTGGCGTCACGAAAAGACGAATCAATGAACAAAATTTAGATCCCAACTGATAAAAGTATGTGTAAAAACGAATTTACTACAGGGTGCATAGCCAAATTTTTAAACAAAAAATAAGCACCTTTTAAGCACTTTTCAAGCACTCAAAAATATTTTCAAGCACTGAAAAATATCATAATTAGGCAGGGTTGGAAATTGATGGTTTTATCCGGTTTTATTTACAGTGACAAAGACTATGGTGCGTCACAAACGATGAAATTAACAAGAGAAATTAAATTTTCTATCACTAATAGAGAATTTAATGACTATGGATCTGAGACCTGGAACCTAACTCAAGCTGGTGAAAATAAAATTGCCATTTTTGAGAGAAAAGTTTTGAGGGCCATCCTTGGTGGGATAAAAATAAATAATTCCTGGAGAAGACAATATAATACTGAACTGTATAAAATCTACAGAGAGCCAGATATTGTGAAATTCATTAAAATACATCGAATGAACTGGGCAGCTCACATTTTCAGAAGGAATGATGACTCAAATTTTAAAAAAATCCTGTTACACAAACCCCTAACGAACAGGAAAAGAGGTAGACCCAGGCTGAGATGGTTGGATTTAGTTGAGACTGATTTCCTTACTCTAAAGGAGAAAAACTGGCGAACAAGTGTCAAAAGTAGAGAGAAGTGGATTCGAATTCAAAGGAAGGCACTGGCCCACCCTGGGCTGTCTAGCCAGATATGATGATGATGAATAGAGGGAAAAAAATTGACAATGTTTAGTTGGTTCAACATCAGAGGATTAACAAGCTTATTTACTTGGATTTTTATTTCTTAGTAACAGCTTTTAGAGTTTCTAAAATGTAAACTTCGTGCTATGTAGACTAAAGCAAAAAAATAATGTGACTATAGATTTTGATTCTTTAAACTCCTCAAGTATCAAAACCAAATGATGGTAATGAAACAAACACATGTGAAGTAGTTTAACCAATAGGGACAAGTTGGAACAAGATAATAAAAAGGGAAGCAAAGAAACAAGAGTGAGTGGATTTGGCAGTAACTCCAGGAAGCAACGGATTAAACAATAACAGATTTTTCACAATTTGGAAACAGTGGGTAAGTAGAAAGATTATTCAAAACATAGAATGACTGCCAAAAATTAGGTTAGATTGGAAGAGCAGTGTTGAATGATTTTAGCAGAAGATAACTCGAACCTAGAATGATGGAAGATCCTTTATGTGCTAATTTTGGTTCCAGGCATCAAGATGGAGACTGGGGTGGAAATAATTTTGGCATTTGAATTTATGCTCAAGATTCCAACAATTTGCAGCAACTGATGATTTATCATATTGGAAACTTTATATTTATATCATTGCAAACTTTATACTTAACATCACCTTTGTTTCTTCACATCTGGCAAGTCTTAAAAACAAGTCTTAAAACATGTCAACCATTATGTCCAATTTGTATATTTTGAAGTAAAATAGCTGCCAACTCTACTGGATTTTGCCAGTTTCTCCAGGTTTTTATGCATTTTCAAAAATTTCCAAAATTGAGTAAGTTTCCAAAAAAGAAAAAAAATTCCTATTGAAATAGAATTTATTGCTTGCTTGAATATTTAAACAAGAATTGCTAATATATAATGAAGCGAGCTTCATTGTTAGCAATCAGATTGAAGTTTTTTTTTTCATCTAACATTTTTAGTTAATTTTTATTCAGAACTCATTTTTTAAATAAATTTTTTTTTAAAAATTTAACTATTTTTAAAAACCTTTTAAGTTTATTTAATGTCGATCATAAACAAAAAATAATGCAGTCCATTTGTAGTAATTAGAGAGATAAAGTTATTGTATTTTGATCACAATAAAAATCTCTGAAATTTCCTATATGTAAAATATTTAGTATGGAATTTACATTATTTTGTAAAATCTACTGGATTTTTTCCTATCCATGTTGGCAACTATGTAGAGTATATCTTTTAAAAATATATCAAATATAAATGTAGAGATTGTCACGTGAGACCTCTTTCATGTATCCTGAATTCGGGAGAAATTGATTGTTAATGCTCAACAAAGCCAATAACTAAAACTGCTCAAAACTTATTGTACATACATATATAAAAAAAAAACTAACATATCTAATTATAGTTTAGATTGTCATGGCTTCCCCTCTAAACTTAACAATCCGCTGATCGCCAACTCGCAATATTATTAGTCCTTTTCCAGGCACCTGAACTGTTAGGTTGTGTTCATATTTGTAATGTTTCAATTAATTTAATTACTATTATTTGCATTAGTTAAATTAAATAGGAGCTAGAAGCTGAAATCTTAATTTATATAGCACGAACAGTTAAAAAACTAGTTTTCTTTGGAGATAAAAAATTGTTTGGGTGACTTATCAAAATTTAGGACTGCTAACTATATGCTTCGTGGTTTAACAGGGTTGCCACTCAAATGTGGAAAAAAAATCCCCGTGTTTTCCCCGTACATATTATACACAATATATTAAGAGGAAACAATTACTGTGTTCTTGTGTGAGATATATTGGGCTAACTATATTTATTAGTTTTAATTGCTGGAAAAACAGTTGAACATACTTAAATAATGTTATAGTTTAGTATAGCTGGAAGATTCTGGTTAAATATCCCATAGATCCATTGAGTGGTCACCATTTTTTAAAAGACAAAAATAAGAAAAAAAATTCCCTGTACTTTCCCAGTTTGTATAGAAAAAAATCAAAATTCCCTGTTATTTTAGGTGATTTTTAAATTCCCTGTATTTTCCAGGTTCTCCGTGTGGAGTGACAACCCTGTTTAGCTTCTTTTAATGGTAGGAAAATTAATGTTTATAAATATGATTCCCTGCTTAGTAAATTTAATTTATTTTCTCCATCATTATATGCGAATGATTCAGAAGATGAAATGAAAATGCACTTTGTTCAAATTTTTTCATAGTGAAGCTTTTAAAATCTTGTCCAAATTACCCAAAATTCTGAAAGCTTTTAAATGTTTATAACTCTGTAAAACATATTGAACAAATGTAGCAGTTGGCAATCCCTTTTTCTGCCAACAATGAAGGTGTTAGCTTAAAAATAAAGTTTGGGCTTACTGTAAAGATATGGAAGCAAATAAAAAAGTGCACAAAAATTGAATGCAATATGTTTTATTAATTTTATTTTTAGAACCCCTGAGTCTAATTAATCAGTATGTAGTGTAAAAAAATTTGTGGAACAATGATTTAGGTTAAATATTAAATCAACAACTCTACAGGGCTTAGTTATATAAATAATATGGCAGTTACAAAATAATCTGTTTTATAAAAGGGCAGTCATTTACAAATTTAATCTCTGTTTTCAAGTTTATTTCTCAATTTTAAATGTCACTCCTCAAAAATTATTATATGATGAAATTTACACTGTAAAAAAATTTTCTGGTTAATACTATTACAGAATTCATTTTAAGAAAGAAAATAATTAGGTCAAAAGTTGATCAATAGATGGTTCTGCATTTATCATAAGATGTTACAAATTATTGCTTTAAAATATACGTTAATTAGAATACTTGACATCTGCACTGCTACATCTAAAATCCTTTGATGTTAGAATTTACTCAAATGCAACTGTCGCTTTCCAGTAAAAGTTTCCCAAGGAGAGACTGAAACTTTGATTATACCTTCTCATAACAGAAACTGCATATTCCCCACCTTTACATCAAAAGTATAATGCGTGCTTTTACTCTCATTAATTAACATCTAAAAATCAACATATTTTTAAAGCATCTTATGTTGGTCAACTTTTGAACTACTTTTATTTGACAAAACAAATTGATTCGCCTACTTAGATAAAATACCAGGTCTTTTTTACCGCCTTCTTACAGTACAACTTTTATTATAATTGCCTTACCTTTTTATTAGGGATCTAAAAAATATGCAATTTTCAGTTTCTAGTTGTATAACTCGGCAAAACTTTGTTTGACAAGTTTTATGCGCTAAAAGTGCATATTTCATTATTATTTGAACAAGGTAAAGTAAGGATAGAGAAACAAAAATATGAACATGTATATTTCTATTGAAAATATTAAAATAAACTTTTCAGCTTTCCTTGAATAAAATAAAATGAAGTGTAATCAATGCAAAAAAACTAATCTTTTTTGTTATTTCAATTAATCGCTGAATAACGTTTATGGAAAGCATTATAAATAACAATTGTTGGAGAATTGAGTTTCATGGAAAACTTTCCGTGCAGAGGAACAATATGACAAAACAATACAACACAACAAAAAAATTTACACAAAGGTTCAGCCTTTAAACAAAAGTTGTGCAAATTTACAAAAGCCACATTATAATAGAATCAACCAATAGCTAAACAAGATGCAGGAGGAGGGAAGGGCATGCAATTTCAGAATACCACGAAGGAATCATTGCAAGGCACATGAAATAACTGACAGGAAATACTCACAATTTGCCCCAGGAAAAATAGGCTTTCTCGAAATCATCTCCGCAAAACAACATCCAACTGACCAAACATCAACTAAGCACTCATTAAGGATATCAAATTTTATAAGACTGCAAATTTTATTATTTCCCACAGGCATTACCTCAAACCTAGGCATTAACAATTTAGTATTTTCTTTTTCCTTTTTTTTTTTGCATACATTTCCAACACTTAAACAAAAAAAAATTCGAAAATTAACCAAAATAAAAAGGGTGAACACTTTTTCAAATATTCTAGCATACCACACAAATAACGGGGCAATTCCTAATTCAAGCAACACCAAAAACAACATTCACTTGATAATTAAAATTTCACGAAATGTAATCATATGGCAAAATACAAATTCAGCCACATATGGGTTTTTCAAATGAATTTCTTTAAAATATAAAAAAAACAAGAGTGTGAAAAGAATACAAAGCTCTTATTATTTTTTTTTAAAATCTAAACAAATGAAGTTCAACTTTAGCTGTTGGTCATATGCCAACATATTTAAGAGCCATTTGTTATAAAATAATTTTCAAGCAAAGTCAAAATCTGATAAACATTAAATTATATACTAATAATAACTACAACTTAGCATGATATCTCGACATGGAAAGTTGCTCATGAAATATAATCTGTTAAACAGTATTTTTAGAAATGCCTTCGTTAGAAAATATGGATAACAAAAATAAAAATGAGTTAGATTTTATTTCCTCTAAGGTTTTAAAATTCTTGAAAAGAAAAATAACTCACTAGCACAGAAAATAGCTGGATGTTTGATTTTAGCTTAACATATAAAAACAATTAAAACTTGAATGCTTTGATACTTACAATGTTTACCAGGAAAAATTGGCTTGTTAGACAACATTTCTGCTAAAATACAACCTACTGACCATATGTCAACTAAAATAAAATTAAGGATAACTTCTTCAAACAAAAAAATAAATGGTAAATACAAAGAGGATTCTTTTTAAAAAAAATATCTAAAAATTAAAATGTGCAAAATCATAAAAGTAACAGTTACAGGAAAAGAAACGAGATAACAAAAAGCATAAAAATAACAAGAAAAAATAATGAAAGACAAAACTGATGCTTCATTTTAAGCCACAAGACAATTTTTTACATCCAAATGGTTTCTTAGAAGGGCTTATGTTACTAATTTATATTAGGGTGGGAACTCTTCAGACAAAACCAAATTCCGTGAATCAAGTTTCTAAAAATTTACATAATTTTGTATTAGTAATTACTAAATTTTTATCATAATTTAAAAATTCAGACAAATTTTCATTAAGAATTTACAATAAATGTAGTGAAATTATTCATTTTTAAATCTTGATTTATTCATTGGATTGCAGATAAAAATGTCAAGAAAAAAAAAATAATTAAAATTTTTAATCTCTATTTAATAAATACAGTTTTCATCTTATTAATATTTTTATATCAGATATCAATTGATTTTAAAACAATTTTAACTTTAGTATGTTGAATTATTTATTAAAAGAGCATTGATGGCAAGAAAAATAAGTGATAGCACAGTTGTATGAATTTTATAAGATCTGATTGGATCATAAATAACAGATTGAAACACATTTTGTGTTTAATTATTTGAAATTATTATTGAATATTACTAGAATTCCTAGAATTTTAAGACTAGATTTAAGAATTGCCCTGAGAATACCAGGTTTTGTATTTCTAAAACTTCAGGTTTTTCTTTTTTCTAAAGAAAGTAGCCACTCTGTATAAATGTATATGTATAAATGTATATGTATAAATGTATGTATGTATGTATGTATGTATATATATATATATATATATATATAGAGAAAGAGCGTAATTGAA
>NC_092211.1:90059146-90064166 GCF_043381705.1 Parasteatoda tepidariorum
TATATATATATAGCAGCTTTTCACCCTGTACTTAAATGAAAGCACCTTTCAAATGATGGTGAAAAATCTTTGTTAGCCTGCAGCAACATTCAAGGACACTTAAAACAATTTCTTTTAATTAATTAATATAAATTTTATAAAAAAAATAATTCATGAGTTAAATTTAAAAAAAGTTTAATAGACATTTTAAAAACTTATGATTTTTTGGGTTTGAAGAGATAAAACGCTTTAAGTTTTTAAATACATTTGCTCCAAAAAAAATTTTTTTATACCTGTTTTCTGATGTTTCTATACATTCTATTAAAAAAAAAAAACATTTTCTAAATTTATTGAACATTCTTGAATCTTCTTTCTTCCTAGAATTTTTATTACTATTGTAAGCATTTAAATATGAATAAAGCTATAAAAATATTAAATTACATAAATGTGAAATTACAATGACAACAATTTAAACAGAATATAAAATATTTTTAACAACATATTAAAAGAAAAATATTTTTACACAGCCAAAAGCAAAAGTATAGGGAATATAAATTGTAGAAATCTGTTTCAGCATTTCAACTTACTAACAGTAGTCTGTAAAAAAATCTTACTAAGCATGTTTAGATTAAAAATAGGTACATTGAAACATAGAACTTTTTTCTACAAATTTTTACACGATTTTTGCCTCCAAAAAATATTCTTTGGACCTATATTACATTAGCATACAATATACAAAAAATATGTTTTATTGTTTCAGAAAGCATTGTAAAAAATTTTTCATATTATAATTGAAAAAGGAGAAGATAAAATTATAGGGAAAAACATTAATACATTACAAGTTCCTAAATCAAAAACCAATTTAAATCTTCTTTAAGTGTTAACTTTACAGTGATTGTCAAACCATCAATCGTGGGCTACTATGATGGTCAATAAAAAAAAATCTCTTAATTTAATTATAATTGATTTTAGAAATATAAGTTTATAGGCAATAAACCAAGTGTAAGATTTTTTCTTTTGAAATATTGGTAATTCATTTAATTGGTATCTCACAGTACAGTAGCTCAAAGGCTTTCATAACTTTGTTGATCACTAATTTAGAGCAAACTTTAAAGTTGCATTTAAAAATAAAAATTGTGCCTGTAAGCATTTAATTTCTTTTCTTTTTTAAAAAAAAATCTAAAAAAAAGAAATATGAGAGAGAGATCAAATATAAAGAGCATGATAGAAAAGATTGAAAATAAAATTTTTCAGGGCTATTTAAATCAATTTCAAGATATACCAAGTTGCTCATTCAGTTAGTAACATTTCCAAGCCTAAAAATTTTAATACAAATCAAGTATTTAAGTCCTTGCTGGTCATAAGAAAACACACTTAAAATTATACATTTCTTAAGATATGCAAAGTTATCTATTGTATTTGTTCTAATGAGACTGATACATGTGTTTGCATGGAAAAGTCCATTTTAATTACTAATAAAACATTGCTTGATGATAATTTGTATTGCTTTAATATTTCAGAAGTGCCAAGCTAGTTTTACGCACATACAAAAGAGAAAAAAAAGTAAAATATGTGGTACATATTATTAAAAAAAAACTTTTTCACTGCAAAATCAAATTTCGTAAGATCTGTTAAAATGGCTAATTTCAAGAGTTGTAATCACTGTCATAGATTTAATTCTTTTGAATTAGTTTGGTTTCTAAAGTCTTTTTTCAAATTTTGAGACAGTTGAAGCTCTAAGAATTTAAAATAGCCGGTTAACCACTGATAGCACTAGAAAGGCATAGAAAGTTGCGTTCGCATATAAAAAACAGATATGATCTTACTAAAGCAAACAGTCATGCAGATGCTCAACTACTAAAAATAATTTAACAAAACATTTTGAATGTCAATCAAAAGTCTATATTACAATATTTCACACAAAAAAAAATTAATTAAGTTAACTTGCCAGCAAAAAAGAAAAACAATAATTACGACACAAGTACACTCATTTTCAGAAATAATCATTCAATGAAAAAAAAATATGGATTACATATGAAGCCTTCAGTTTCAAAATCAGAAAAGTTTTCTCGAAACTAAACTTTTAAAAACAGCAGACTTAATTTCTCAAAAAAAAAAAAATCACATTTCTCTACACGTCGACAGTTTTGCTAGATAGAATTGATTAGTAATTAAAGGAAGAATTGTTTTTTTCTTTGATCAAAATGTATTTTAAAAGAATCAAATTTCAAAATATATGAATTAAAAATAAAGTATTGTTTATGTACATGACACCATCGCAAATGAGAGTGCTTTCACTAAATAGAATAGAATGGCCTTTTTTAATTTATAATTTTTATTATTTAACACTAGATTGCACAAGGAAGTCATTTAGATTGCTTTTTAATTTCAATTAGAAAAACAAATGACACAATTTCTTAGAATTTTGAATGACTTTTTGTAGAACATAAAATTTTTTTTATTGTTAATACAGTCAAACCCCCCTATAGTGAACACGGTTTATAGTGAACTCCAGGATATAGTGAACGAAATGTTCGGCTCCGTGCCTTGCTATATACGTATAATGTTATTTTTTGTGGATATAGTGAACCAAAAAAGTGAGGAAGTTGGATATAATGAACTTTTTTCTGTCCTCGACAGATTTTTTTCATTTTTTATGGTAATAATTTTGAAATTTCTACTTCAAAATAAATACAAATACCAATATTTAAAACCATCTATAGAGGGGAATGTAGCGATAAGCATTTTTTCTTGTTTGCTCACTTTCCCATCCCTAAACAAACCAAGCAGATGTTTCCAAACCAGGCAGAAGATGCACCTGTAAGGTGTCAGTGAGATCAATATGCATTTTCTGTCAGAGGGAATGAGTAATTCTTCGCTATTGGTCAAAGGGTTGGACACTAATATGTGTTAATAAGGCCCTCATTTCAACTCCTTTTTGCTTTCAGTTCAGTTAAAAAAAGTCTGCAAAAAAGTGTCTCAAATTTAACTATGGTGACCAGTAAAAGTAAAACGTTCTCCATTGATGATAAAATGGGCATAATCAGAAAAATTGAAAATGAATACAATCAACTTGATATTTGCAGGGAATGTAAACTATCCAAAACTGCAGTTTGTAACATGTAGAAAAATAAGCAATTAATAATTTCTGCTCATGAAAAAAATTTAGAAGGCTGAAAAAAAGTTTAGAAAAGCAGATCACAAAAAGGTTGAAGAAGCATTACTGAAGTGGTTCAGCATTAGAAGAAGCTGCAATCTTCCAGCATCTGGACAAATGTCGATGAATTTTCCAAGTCATTTTATGAGACTACTATTATGTGCTCGAATGGCAGGTTAGGCATGTTTAAAAAACGGAATAACAGAAATTCAGGAAAAATTATCTGAGGGTCAGGAAGTGTTTCCATATATGATGTTAAGGATTGCTCGTCAGCTGAAAATTGCACGCAAGACGAAGAGTAACGAAAAATAACAAGTTTTTTGCTACTACATAATATTTTTCAGTCATTTATTTGAATAATGTGTAATAAGAGGGAGGAGTTTGGGAACCATTAGATAAATTGCCTGAGTAACGGATATAGTGAAATATCGGTTATAGTGAACCGAATTTTCGGTCCCTTGAAGGTTCACTATAGCGGGGTTTGACTGTATTTACTAATAACTAGTTATATAACTGTAAAAAATATTAAACAAATTTCGTTACACATTAGATATGCTTTCACAATTCAGTCATTTTGACTGCTTTTGGGCAATATAGGTATATACTAAGTTTCAGTCTTTCTAGTGCTAATAAAACGTATCCTAGTTCAATAGCAATTGAGACACAAATATATAAGACTAGCTAAGTGAAATTTTTTGTTACATAAATTTCTCCAAATGAATAGATTAGGGTTTGAAACTAAAAGCTCTAGACATGTTCACTGAAAAAACAAATAATTATTCAATATTTGTACATATACCAGTTGTCAATGTGCCATCCTCTGGCATATTTAGGAGAATGTAATGAATAATTTAACTTAATGTAATGAATGAATAATTTAACTGAACTTCATTAAATAAAGATGTCAGCTACATATGCAAGCTTTTGAAAACAAAGAATATTGAAATACTGAGGGGTTTTGCCATGATAAAGTAAAAAAAAAAATAATAAATAAAAATTTTTAAGTTTTTTCATCCAAGAAGCGATTAATATGTATGTGAGATCATTAAAATATTACGTAAGCACATAAGGAGGGAAGAGGTTGTGAATATGCAACCAAGAATATGTAATTAAAATTTCTAAAAAAAAATTATTATTATTTTTTAATTTGAAATAAAAAAATTTTTTCGGGAAATGAAAATATTGGAAAAAATTTCTTCACTGATATTTTAAAATTTTATAAAATGGATGAAAACAATTTTGTTTAATACTAAGCTACTTCTCTCATTTGAATTTGATAATAAAATTAGATTACTTAAATAAAAGTCCAAACTAAAGCAAATAAAGGTGGGGAGGTATGAAATTTGCTTATTTTTTTTGGCTGACAAGGAGTGTGCCTCCAAATTGCTAAAAATATGCTTGCATAATATTCAAACAGCCCTTATGTCAAGTCATTTAGCATTAATGTCAAATCATTTAATATTCTGCCATGACAATAATACTTTCACATACTTATACGAAAATATTATTGCAACAATGTTCTAATATTAATTAAGTATACTTAATTCCAATTCAGAACGTATTTCTTAATCTTTTTATGAAAGGATACTTGACTTTGTATAACCTTTACTATTCAACATAATTTCTGGTGCTCTATACCATCGAGTAGCAACATATTCAGTTAAAAGACCTGTGTGGTCATGATCTGGATCTGCTACACGGGCTAATCCAAAATCACAAATCTAAAATATAATAAAATAGTTGCATTTAGGATGAAAACAAATATATATATTAAAAGTTATTTATAATAGTAAAAAAAAAAAACTGCAAAATATAGACTCATTAGCATGTTTGTGCAAAGTATCCTTGCAAAAAAAATGGTTCCTTCATCTCAAAAAAAAAAAA
>NC_092211.1:90064261-90106779 GCF_043381705.1 Parasteatoda tepidariorum
CACACCCAAATATAGACTCATTAGCATGTTTGTGCAGAGTATCCTTGTAAAAAAAATGGTTCCTTCATCTCAAAAAAAAAAAAAANTCATCTCAAAAAAAAAAAAAGGTAGCATCTTTATGATTTTTAAAAAATAGAAGATAGTTCTTCCTACTATAATATATTTTAATATAAATGCTTATATTAGTCACATCAAAGAGCTTTTTAAAAAATAAAGGTAAAACAAATAGCCACTTGGTGCAAACAAATATGTGCTACCACTTTTTTCATATACAGACAACTTTTTATGGCTGGGAAAGTGCTCGGAAGTAGCCCGCTACAAATAGTAATTCTGCACTCAATTCAAGGTTGTGGTATAAAAACATAACATTAATGATTTTTACTGCTGTGTAATGGTGTTGATTGCTGTGTAATGGTTTCCCTACATTGTATAATGATTTTTTTACATCTGTACTGTATGTTAGAAGGTTTCAACCACCTCAGCACCCTTATTTCAAAGGAGGTTTTAAAGACAATGTCAAACATTTTTTTAGGAATTTTAAAAAGAGTAAATATTTCATAACTACAGTCTACGCTCTTTAGTATGACCCCTTTCCAATTATGGACACAATGTTATTTAAATGTCTGAACTGAACCATTCATATTTATAAAGTGACCAAAATTTTATTTTAAATCACATTTAAAACAAACATTTTTTTTTCATAGAATTAATGGATAGCAAAAGTGAGTACAATTTCTTTTTGAATTCTCTACAAATGGAGAATAGTACCACTTATCTTAGGTCAGCTTATGCATAATATATGGTAAAAAAGATGGTGAAACAACCAACATAACGATCGAAAAATAATGTTTTCGCCAAAATAAGTCCATTATATGTAAGAAAATATTTGTTTAGATCTTTGTACTCATTCGCTTGCATCACATGGGTCCTTACACTGAGCGTCAACTTTACAACGCAAATCTACGTTTCATTTTAATCTTTTAAAAAAGATTAAGTCATAATTTTTTTTTAATTGACATTCTTAGCAATTTAATTTATCACATAATGAGAAAAGAAACTAAATGATATGTCTTATGATTGACAGTATTTGCTATTTAAATGTGTTAATGAAAGATATAATTCTACAAAGTATAAATATTCCTACATGGAAAAAAAATTAGTACCACTTCTTAAGTAACATCTGAATTATTTCTATGAGAAGAATCTGTGTGATTATTAAGGAATAGTGAGATGAATCTTACTTTTAAATCGCAAGTAGTATTGAGTAGCAAGTTGCTGGGTTTCAAGTCTCTATGTAGCACATTTGCAGAATGGATGTATTTCAGTCCTCTTAAAATCTGGTACAAGAAATAACAAATGTGATCATTACCAAGTTTCTGTGTCTTCAATAATTTGTACAAGTCTGTTTCCATAAGACATTGCACAATATAACTGTAGGAAGGTCAAGGTCATTCTATGAACCATTTGATAGGGGAAGAACGCTCTATGATTCTGAGGAGGGAATCGATTTACAACACAACAACTCTTAGAGCAACACTTTAAAAAAAATTTAAAACTGAACTTAAATTTATTTTCTTTAAAAAAAAAAAAACCTTGGCTAGCATTTTAAAACGTCGGGGAAAAGTGCAAACAAAATTAGATTTATATTGAAGAATAGTACAAATTTTGTTTACACAAATCAAACGTTAAAATTCAATCCTATTCTTTCATTGCTGTGTGACATTATTTACTCATTTACAATAAATATAAAATAAATAGCATTTTCATTAAAATTTTAAAAGAAAATATTTCACATTTTTAAGGAAATTAAAAATTTAATTAAAAAAACACTTGGGAAAGAAATATTAATTGATAGGATTTAGTCGACTGATTTTTCTTCTTCTCAAGACTGTCCCTAGGACTGAAGAGTGGCACACCACATGCTCTTAGGGAGAGCCGATTTTACATGTTGTTGATTAGACAAAATGAAGTAATCCTCAAACAGAGGGTGTACCAATCTTCATTTTTAAGAAAAATGGGCATAAGCTGTTCTTCCAACTCATACAAAATTTAATGAGAAAAAAAATTGTTCCAACCCAAAAATTAATTAATATCTAATTTTCAAAGTTGTAGAAAAAATTTGCAATAGAAATAGAACTTTCATTGAAACTTCATTAATTGTAGCCATTTAATTACATCCAATACAGTAGTTGCTTAGAGCAGCCATCAGCATTAACATTGCCAGCAATGTAGAATGCACTGATGTGGATCAGTAAGATAAAGCAATCTAAAATAGATAATAAAAAACTACTTATGAAAAATATGTTATTACGTTGTGAAGGTTAAATTTTTTTTAAAATACCGCTTATTAAATCCAGAAATCAAAATTTAAACTTGACACGAAGGAAATTTTTTTCCATTGCAACAATGGGAAAATTTTTTGCAGTAGGAAGGTAAGTATAGCAAAAGGATACACATCTTTCATCAGGTCAATAGTTGGGGCTCTCAGTATATCACGAATATCAATAATCTGAAAAAAAATTTACATTTTCAAACAAAATGAATACAAAAAACAGAAAACTTGAAGAAAAAAATTCATGTACATACACTTATAAAGAATAAGTTATAAAACAAAATGGTCTCTATTTTTAATTTGAACATAATTCTTTTGAAATAGGGCCATTCCATTGTGACGGGTGTGACATTCAGACATAGTTTTTTGGCGTTAAATCTGCATTTCAGGAAATTAAATAGTTAATAAATACCAACAAATATTTTAATTATGTTAAACGCTGCATTTGCTTGAATAATTGAGTTCAAATAAAACTGCAAGAATTTTCAATTTTCTTTAAAAAAAAAATTTAAATCTTGTGACAGTGTGATTCTTTTGGGACATAAGTTTTCACTTGCTTCCACAATTGTAAAAAATCCTGTGAATATTGAAATGTTTTATCGTTATACCAATTTTTTTCTCTTACAAGACATTCAGATGGAACTTAATACATGTTTTGTATGAGCAGTTTCAATATTTTTAACATGCAGGAATTTTTTTTCTAATGTGACGGGTGTGACATTGTGCAAATATACAATTTTCAGAGGCTATTTTTTAAAGAAAATAATTACCAGTACAACTAGTAAACTTGACAATAGAAAATATATAATTAAATTTTATTGGAAATAAATTTCATAATTACATACAAACCATTTAAAACTTATAATCGCCTCTATTTGTTACAAGGGTCGGTGGAGGAACTTTCTTATTTATTACAGATATGTTTTCAGTCGAAATGTCTTCTTTTTGGGGGCAAATCCAATGGGGTCCACTAGGATGCATATATTTTAAGCTCACTTCTTTTTTGGAATTTATGCCTAAAATTGTAGCATAATAAAACTTACTGAGTTCTTTTTGCTACTAACTGCAGTAGAAAATGATACTAAAACATAGTTTCCTAGAACAACATCAGGTGTCTGCATGATCTGAGTGGGTGAAGGATCTACTTCTTAAGTAGCAGTGATGGTTACTTTTTTTTAAATTAGATTTTGCAGTCCTTCCAATTAACAGATTTGTAGCGTTGCTCACTTGAAAATGGTGAAGAGATTTAATTCTTTCAATGGAGAAGGAATTCTCCCATCTTGCGGATAATACTGATTTGGACTGCAATATTTGATTGGATGTCACATACAATGGTTCAATTGTACAACTTACGTTCATAGTGCAGTTGAAGAAATCCAGAGTGGAGTTTACCACTACTTTCCTGGTTTTTACCTGATGCCAAACTTTTGACTTTATTAGCCCTCCAATGCTATCTACTGCCCTTTTCCATGGGAAGTAGCAAAAAAGTTCCACTCACAATTTAATTGAAAATCTTCCTGCCCACAAGCTTGAAATTGTATACTTATTTCTGACTTGTGCCGCACAGCCATCAGATAAAATCCTTGCTCTTCGTAGCTGAGGATACTCAATTTTTTAAATCCGTTAAAATAGCATTTAAAAATGCCCATACAGCATATTTATGATGCTGACGTTCGTCCATACAGCATATTTATCATGCTGACTTCGTAGCTGAGGATACTCAATTTTTAAATCCGCTAAAATAGCATTTAAAAATGCCCATACAACATATTTATCATGCTGAAGTTAGTAGCTTACTACCACAAAAGATCGAATAATATTATGACTTTTTATTAATTATAAATTTTGCTAAATATGTTCTGTAATTTTTTATTACTTTTTAACAACATTATTTTAATTTATTTGGAAACAAAAATTGTCTAAACTCTTTGTTTTCATTTAGGAACAGTTTTTATAGTTATTTAAAATGTTGTCACACCCGTCACAATGATTTTGTCACACCCGTCACACCAAAATTTAGCCAAAAATAAAAAATTTATATATTTTTAATACTTTTTACTTATTAAGGCTCACAATAATTAGACTTTTGCAAAGTTTCATGCTTTTTCATGAAGGTATGCATTTTCTATGGCATATTAAGTATATTTTTTGCGACGGCCATGACAGAGAGACTTTATAAATATATTAGTATTAAAATTTGAGTTTTTCCACTTTTAAAGAAAGATTAAATGCTTTAAAAGATAGATAAAGGTCACAAATAGAAACATATGTATTGAAAATCAAAATGCTGTAGGTTTAAATATTATTTCTGAGTGAAATGAAAACACCCTGATTTTCCTAATTGAATTTTTTTTATATTATAATAACTTCAAGTTCAAAAAAATAATACAAGGAAAAATTTTATGGCATTTTTCCTTATTATTTCATAAACCTCATTCATTTACCTTTAATTTGATATATAATTAAGACAAATTGAATTGTTACAATTAAGACAAATTGAAATTTCAACCCTCATGTCCACTTTTACATGGGAATGCTCAATATTGGATTATTTAAATTGATCTTTACGAATTCTCGATCATACCAATATTAAAATTTACTCTTGAGTGAGGAGAATCTACAATTTTGGTTAAAACCAAGTTTCATTAAGAAAACATATGAAAGTATTGATGTTTTCTAAACTTATCAAAACCTTTTAACAGCCTTAAATAACAATAAGTTAAGAGAATCAGAGTTGCAATTCTGGTTACAAATAGCGTGTTTGTAAATAAAACACATGAAAGGTTTAAAGGCCAAAGCTTCTACAAAGTTTTTGGTAAGTTACTATAAAGTTTTTGGTAAACAGGTAAAGTTAACATTAATTATAAAAAAATATTAAGTTCTAAAATTTCTTGAACAATTTCTAAGTTAGATAGTTTTGAAATTTTAAAAATTCGAACATTTTCAGCTGTTTTATATTATAATTTTAACTTGAGAACTAAACAATTAAAAAAAGCTGCATTTTGAGTCTTTTTCAGCATTTAATTAAAAAAGAGCTATTTTATCAAATGCTATGAAAATGACATATATTTCTCTTTTTTTATATCTTATGTACTTATCTCTTTTCTAAGAATATTCCAGTCAAATTTCAAGGAAACAAATAATTAATTTGTTGCTTTAACCAATTTAGGCCACTTTTTTATTTGTATAAATGTGTTTATACATATTTGTAACAATTATTAGCTGTTAACGGACCAGTGCCAACATAATGGTAGTTTGGCACTGCTATGTATTGGGTCCAATACCCCGCATATGATAGCTAAAATATTTTACTACTTCAATCACACTTATTTTAGACATACTTGCAATTAATTTAATTGTAATTAACCATTGTAATTAGTCATAGTTATACCAGGAGCAAATCTGGACCATTAACGTATCAAATAATGCATATCAACTTACGACTTGTCAAACAATGGAAACTTGCATACAAAGTTATAAAATTTAGTAAAATAAAGAAATACATTTGAAATTAAACAAATACTTACATTTTCATGTTTGAACCTTGTAAGGATTTTAATTTCTCTCAATGTCCTCTGACAATAAGTCTGATGCTCGAAGGGTGAAATTTTCTTTATAGCTACTTTTTCCTTGGTAATAGTATCTAGAGCTGATCTAAAAATGTTAAGTAATAATGTAAGACTTAAAATTCAAAAAAATACTTTACAGTAGCACTTAATAGAATTAATTTTGTTACTTCTTCTCCCACATGATTAAAATCACTTGCTTTTTAAAAAATAATTATCGAAAATATTTAATATATAATGGGGATAATTCTGTATAGGTAACAGCTCCTTTTCAGACCTAATAAACCTAATGGTGCCAAAGGGTTTTCATACAGGCAAAAAAAATTTTTTCACAAATATGCAATGATACTTGCCTAAAATGACCACAAGTTACTTTCCTCAAATGCCCTCTTCTGAGAAGTTTTTTTTTTATAAGTTTCTCACATGATACTGCTCAGCAGTCACAAAACTTTATTTTTTGCAAAGATACCAACAGAAAAGTCTTTCCGAGATAAATCAAAATCATAAATATTCTTTTAAGGATGGTACTTTTGAAAGGCATGATTTTATTGATATTGAATGTTTTTTGCAAGAAAAATAATGATAGAAGAAAGTATGTAAATCCAAATTTGATGTTCAAAATAGACTAACAAAAAAATCTAACTATGAATGAAGGATTTAGTGATTCAAATCAAATCAATTTGATTAATATCAACTCATAGAAAAAAATATCATTCATTTAAATTATATAATTTTCTTTAATAAAAAACTTTTAAAGATTTTTTTTTTTTTTAAGATTTAGAGAAAATTTTAAGATTTATTGAATATATATTACTGTGTAAATGTATTTCTATGGGTGAGTTCTACAACACAGGGCTTCTGGAGCTCACACCAAATTCTTTCAATCGTTTGACGGTCGACTTTTCGGATGAGCCAGTTAATAGTTTTCAAGTGACATCATTCCTTCCTTACTTATTTTAATAATTTTTGATAAATATTTTAAACAATTCTATCAGAAAAACAAAGTACATCTAAGATTTTTAGAAACTTAAGGAACATTCTTACTAAATTTGGTTTGATCATTCTGCTTAAAATGCACCGATCAAATGATCAATTTATAAATTTACATTTAATATGAATTTTGATTTTGATGAAAAAGTTACAATATAAAATATAGTCAATGAAGCATCGGAAAATATTATATTTCAAAATAAAAAAAATTTGAATTCAACACAAAATCATTCGTGTATATAAAAAAAGAGAAGAATGGAACAGTTAAACTCTACTTTTAAGATTAAAACCAAATAAACTTACATATTTGTCTGCTTTTGAATAGTATATTGTCAAATTATCTTAGAGCAAGTTCCAAGTCAAGGTATTCACCCAAAATTATAATAATACTAGTCGCAAAAAATATTACAGCACTTCTAAAATGACATTTAAAAAATCTTATAACAATTTTTGTACTTCTGCATGTAAAAAGTAATTATGGAGTATGATTTCCTCTTTTCAGAAAAACTTAAAACTTTAGGTTATAAAAATCCTACCAATTTCTAGTTTTAAAACATGTTTTTCAAAACCACATTTTATTTCAATATAGCAAGTAATATATCAATCTAAATTTTGAAATACAATTAGTGAATGAAAATTATCCCAATATAGAAAAAATTGCTTAAAGGTAAATTCAGATTTTTTTTTAATTATTATTCTTTTTTTTTGATAAATGGTTAAGATAGTTTTCTGTATTGAAATTTTTCTCAATCTGGTTTAAGTAAAATAGAAGGTAGTACGATTAATTTTGCTACTTAAAAACAAAACAAAAAAGAAAGAACTGTGACAATCATCTTTTATTTTGCTCATATCAGACCTGTTTTTAAGTAATTATTAATACATTTCCATTCCACTTTTAAGAAATTTCAATAATGTATTTCCATGCATTTTGAATTAAAATAACAAAGCATTTTATGGTAGTAATAGTTTTGAAAGAATTATGGTCTTTAATTAATATTTCTGTTCTTAACCTGTCATCTAAAAAAAATCAGACTAAACAAAAAATCCAATTTATATGTTGAATGAACTTTTTATCTAAAAAAAAAAACCTTGAAGTTGGATTTTTGACAAGAGTCAAAAACCTGTCAAAAAGTGTCAGAAACTGTTGAATTCCATAAAAAATCTAGGGCAAGTTTCTTTTTTGACATTGAAGACATTTTATTATATACTAAATCATGCACAATACTTGCATTATATATTTGGTTTAATTATGATTTATATCAAAAATAAAAAATTGTGCCATAACTATTGAAACTATCAATTAGTTTTTCTAATGGTAATCTTAATACTTTAAGACCCATATTATAACTATTTGATTTGAATTACAGGTACTAACTATGAGATGTAAATTATTCTCAATCTAAATATGAACACAATTTAGGCAGATTTTTTAGATAAAGTAAAATTAATTCTCAATATTTGTCATTAATTATATTCAGGAAATCAAAATTTGTCTGACCATGTGAACAAGGCTTTGGAGGAAATTCAAGCAGCTATAAGGAAATTTTTGGTCTAAAAATTTCTACAAAATTCTTTATTGTTAAATTTTTGTCGCTTTGCAAAAATTCTTTAAACTAAAAGTGGAACCTAATTTAATTTAATAAATATTGATTTTAATATATTTTGAATTTTATTACTTTATGACACATATCCTTGTTTATTCAAGAATTATGTAAATTCAAATGAATTTTTTCTTTTATAAACTTTATTTTCCAAAAAAAGTTTGAAAAAATTATTGTACAGAAAAAAAAGCTAAAATTTTGGGGGAAATTTTGATCCAAAACAAAACTTAGTTCTCAGGAAATATTAGGCCTGAGAATTCTCTGCACTCCTGCTTATATGTACAGGAATAATTCCAAGAATAGTGAACTAATTATAATTTATTAAAATATTAACGCCTGTTTAAATTAGTTAATTTTTTCAATTAATCAATCCAAGGATATAACTAAATTACTATTAATGTTTAGTACATTTATTAGAATAAATTTCCTAGTTATAGTTATATGTTATTATTATTTTATAATAACTTTAGCACGTCTACTTTCCAGACTATGTAACTCAACATCAATCTAAAGAATTGTTTTGAATTTTGATCTTATTCATAGAAAACTGAAAAATTAACTTGAAATATAGAGGGCTTCAATTTCCTCCACCCCTGTAATTGCATGCTTTAGGGAAAGAAGGAATTAAAATGGGAGTAAATGAAAATTAATTTTATATTTTATGAGTGATGATGATGAATGAATATGATGATTGTTGAGTTTTTTTATTAAGCTGATTGCTTTTGCATTTTAATTTTCTATAATTTAACAAATTAAAAGATTCAATAAATTTCAATTTTACACAGTTTAATTTATAATTGAATATTTTCAACACTAAAATTTAGGCTCTTGACAATAATTATCAAAACAAAAAGAGAGCTTAATATCAAAATAATTCAAGAATATAATTGATTGATTACTTGTAATTTTACATGTATGTTTATATATAAATATTTCTTATTTTTATTAGCTAATTATTATCCGTACAAAAAAACTAAAGGGTTTTGGCACTTGTCAAAGACTATTGGCGATCGAAATGGGCTGCAGGTGGCGTAGAGTAGAACTCTCTACCTATGGCAACACTTCACATGCTTTCCCCACTAGCATGTGGAGAGTGATAGAGGAAGGACATACATTTGTTTCTCTCTTGATTTTCATATAGAGTTGGAAAACTATATGGAACTGAAAACTACATTAAACATAGTTCTAAAGAAAAGCATCATGAAAAATTTTAAAAAATATTTTATTAAATAAAAAGGAAAAATATTAAGAAAAGGGAAAATATCATAGTACATTCCTATACAACTGCAAAGAGGGAAAGAGGGAAGGGAGAAGGGCCAAAGGTATGAAATCGGTCTCTCCCTAGATGGCGTATTCGAGCATTGCGATTGCCAATGACAAAAAAAAAGAGAGGGTTTTGACATGACTGATAAAACCATCAATTTTCAAAGACTAGCTAATGCTGAATAAAAATAAAATTAAACTTTTAAATTATAATTTTCCAGCTGCGGGTAAAATAATTTGCAGCTTCATATACATATTTCAACAAAACTTATTTAATTAGCGATGGAATCAACACCCCATATAAATTAGTGAAACTATGTACTATCTTTCCTAAATACTGAACCTATTTTGGCAAAAACAGGCTACACTGTTTATAGAATTAAGAAACTGAGTAATTAATACACAGTTTTTTTAATGTCAATACAGTACAAGAATTATTTAATATAGAACATTAAAGGTTAAAAATACATTAACCACTATTATTATAATTATGTGCATTAAGCAACCTGGTGCTCACTGATTTAACTTTATAAACAACAAAATAAAACCAAACAATTAAACTACAAAGATAATACCTCTTTAAAGTATTTTGTCTTCAGATAATTACTTATCTTTAAAGCAGAGTTTTCCCGAGGAATAAAAAATGACAGGGTGCTTTTTCACAGCCCTTTTGAATTTTAAAAGGGCACTCATTTAACACCAAAATATTTATCAAATTGTGTAATATTATGTAATAAATGAATTTGATCCTCAACAAATTTCAGATTACCCTCTTATACTATCTTATGTATATATTTCAAAAAGTAATTCTCACACATTATCAAAAGGGAAAAATTTGTAGTTTATAAGAAAATGAAGGAAAGCTTAAAAGTTATAACTGAGCAATTTTTTTCAAAAAAAAGTAAACTAAAAAAATGATAAACTGATAAACAACTTGAAAGCTTTTTTCTAAAATTTAAACTGAAAATAATAAAAAATGAAAATTTAAAGGTGCATTTAATGAAATATATATATTTATTTAAAAAATTTTAAATCACTTAAAAAACTTATTAATATAGCCTCTCTTGAAAAAAAAAGTGAAACTATTAAAAATTTAACTGGTAGAGAATAATCCTAACAAAATAAATATTTGTAATAGTAGCCAGAATTTAACTTATAAACATAGATAACTTTAAAAGTGAGTTACTTGCTTTTTTAAATGGAATATGAGTAAAAAGGCTATGTTTTTAAGGCTTATTTTTACAAAAAGGAGCAAAGAGGTCACGTTTATAGGGATCAAAGGCCAGATAGGGGGCCCACCCTTGTAACAGTGTTTAACACTATTAACAGAAGAACACTGTTTAAAGTTTCATTTAATGAAATATTGACTTATTCAAATGATTTTATTTAAATCAGAAGCTAATTCTACTTGATAAGACATTATATAGTGCACAGCATCAGGTGAGCAGAAAATATTCTATATTAATTTATTGAAATAATTGTAAAGTATACGAATTATCTACAGTAAATTAATTATTACATGATTCAATCAATTATTGAACCATATTTATTAACAAAAACAGAGTTAAAAGATTGTAATTATTTGGAAAACAAATTAGTTTCATTGAAAAGTTGCAATTAATAAAATTTTGACAGTGTAAGTAGAAAGAATAGAAAACATAACACAAAAACATGATCAAAAATTTATAAATCAAAATATCAAACAAATTAAATATATGCAACACATAAAACAGTTTTCTTCCTGATTAAGTCTAGTTAACAAAAATAGTTTATATAATTCAAAAAATAATAAAACACTAGCTTAAAATTGCAAAGTTTATGATAGTTTTACTTTTTTAAACCAAAATTACTACAGAACAGCCGTTTTAGTAGAGGTTAATTAAGTGTATTATAATTAATTAAGAATCATCATAATTAATCACTCATAATTAAGTGTTAAAAAATTGCAAACATTTATGAAGCAAATATATAAAAATGAAACCTGAACATGCTTTATAACAATAAATAATTACAAAAAAAAAGCTAGCTTAACTTCAAATTAAAAGTGCTTGCACTTAAGAATACATTTACTAAAAAAAAAATTTCTCCAAAAGCATACCTGTCATCTTGACAGGTGAAACCGCCTGTCAAATTATAAAGAACATTCCACATAACTCGTAAAAGTGCGATTAATGCAAATACTATAAAAAATATTGAAATAAAGTGCATTACTAAAAACATTTCACTTAAAATTATATTCAAATATTGTAAAAAATAATATCTTGAAAAAGCATATGATGCTAAAACACAAAGCTTATTTCGCATCATTAAAAAGATCGTTGTTTCAATAAATGCGCAAATAAATGGGAGAAAAAAACGAGAGCAAAGTCACTTCTTTAAACAAATCATAAATACTAAGTTATCCATTGTTTAAATCACTAAATTTTTGCAAAAATTTTAAATTCAACAGGTATGATCACCTTAAATAACAGCAAATGTAGACGGCCAACATGACAAAATTTAAAAAAGTCGATTTTAATCGGTTTAAGCAAATGTTTACTTACACGACCATTCCATATGCACCTTCCCCAATATAATTTAAGTTAGTGTAGCGGGGTCCGACTTCAAAGACTTGTCCCCTTACTATTTCCGTAGTTCTTGAATCATTATCAGAAGCAGCCATTTTCTATGCGGTAACATTAAATGAAGTCACTTCTCTCTCAAAAGGTTTCTCTCTTTCCCTACGCCACTATCTCTCTATCTTCCAGCGTTTGCCAAGAGCACGTAAAAGATAATAATCATTAGAGAAACATTATTTTTCGCTTAATAAATAAGAGATAAGTGTACAAAAAAAATGCTTGACAAACATTTAAATGGCTATTTATAATAGTGATACTATTTATTTTAATGAATTTAAAACCCTACGCTTGTAATTCAAATATACTGGTAATAAATGTTGAACTGATTTAAAAAATAGTTGGTTCATAAATATTAAATAATTAATTTCATTAAATCTATAAACGTTTCAACGGTTGAGTCGGTATTTTCAGTTGTTGTATTTTACTCGGTACAGACATTTTTCACTTGGTTAAAAGTTACACGAGTCTTATTTACTGCAACTGTGATCAGATTACTAAGGTATCAAAGAGCAGACACTTTTTGATATAACTTCTAAGATTAGGTTAAACAAACCAAAGAAAATATATTTTTAAGCTACGGTGAAACTGTATATGGATTTTTAGTGAGTCCATATCCTTCATATCAAAACTTGTTAATTTCTGGTAATTGTATAGACACTAGTTTATTAATATCAATTTTATATTAATAATTTAATTTTTGATCCTGCAAGTTTTCTCTGGAGAAAATTATTTCTTAATATATTATTGCACATTGTGTACACAGCTAATAAATTTTTTATCATAATTTCCCTACCAAATTTATGCAACAGATTCTTCTAAAATTAGTTGGTTGAATGCTATCAGATACATAACTTGTGCCAAAAATATATGATGTGATTTAGTATATAATTTACTGTAAATTATTTCCGTATCCTGATCTGTGGCAGAATAATCGCCAAGTCTTGGCAACTTCCGGGCAGCGGCCCGCGAGAAACTAAAAAAAACATCACAGAAAGGGATCAACTCGAAATATATAACTCGTAGCCACCCCTGGGCCAAACATCTACATGTTTGTTTTTTTTAAAAAAATTGCAAGTTTAAAATTTATATGGCACCTTAGCGATTGTAGTTGGCACAACAGATTACGATACGGAAATATCCCCATTTTTAATGTTATGTATATTTGTTTCTTTATTGTGTTATATATTCGTTTTATTATTATTTATTCATCAGTAATGATAACTCAAAATTCTCTTTTAACATTCTAAGGATATGTTCCACTCTCTTTATAATAGGATTTTTCCGTATCGTGATATGTCGCGCCAACTTCAGTCGCCAAATGAATTTTAAACTTGGAAACTTAAAAAAAAAAGCATTTAGAGATTTGTCCCCAGTTTACCCTTTGAGTTGGTCCCTTTTATGATTTTCTTTTTAGTTTCTCCTGTTAGTTGTAGGCCACTGCCTAAGAGTTTCCCTTACTCAGTTTTTATGAACTCAAAGGTTTACCGAAACTCGTTGTTCACCATATTATACATGATTTGGTCTATTCAAGATTTTTAATTACTATTTATCATTTTTTTTAAAATATAAAATTACCAATTTACTGGTCTGGATTTCTGAATTACAGTGTGCATTTTTTATTAATTCATTTTATTTGTAATTTTGTTACTTTTTTGAGTAAATTGAATCACTTTTTCATTTTAAATTGCACTGGTCCTTTTAAAAAACATGTTTTTGTATTTTTATGTGTGAAATCTATTTTTTAAAAAATGTTTGCAGTTTGAGAACTCACTTCACGAGGTGTTGCCTCAATTTCTGGAGGAAAGAAAACTAGGTTACCCAACTTTTGATTTTAGATCATGAAAGCTAGCCATCAGAAATATGAGATTTGAAGAATAAATGTGTGGGGAATAGAAGCTATCGACCATGTCAACCTTAATCTATCAGAAAGTATTCTAAGATTGATTATAGCATATCTTTACGTACTAGTGGATTGGTGTTTAATAATCGTAGTGGTAGTTATGCCACAATACTCCCCCACCAAATTTTATCTGGGATAGAACTTAATGAATGAATAGCACTAATTGTCATATGTGTGAAAGACCGGGAGAGCTGTATTAAGTTCACCCGATTTTGAGTGCTTGTGTTGAGAACTTTATTAAGCTCACCCAGTTTTATGGATTTGTCGTGAGAGCTGTATTAAGTTTACGGTTGTGTGTGTGACTTCTCCTGTGTTGCTATTAGCAATCTAGTGTGTGCAGGTACCCTTTGTGTGTAAATAAAATTGAGAAGCAACAGCGAAGAGGACGATGGCATAGTTACAAATAGCAAGTCAACTGTTCCATGAGGACCATTCATCGAAGTGGGCGTTATTTTCGATGTAGACGAGGTCATATCACGTCACCAATGTGGAGAAAGGGTCAACTATTTTGATTGCCCGTCTCAAAAACTTTGTCTGCAATGACAAACTTGTAGAGCAGTGTAAACCAGATTATTATATAATTAACTTGTTATGGCACCACTGGTTAGCAACCAGTAAATAAACGTGAGCGATCTGCAATGCATTGAAAATCCTTGAATTTTTGTGCGTACTTTTTACTTTTTAAAAGCTTGTAAATTTCGCAATACATACTAGAAAATATGTAGGAATCAAAAAATATTTTGAAGTAAAAGAAAAAAAAAGAATATGGGTATATATATTCACGATTTGCTGTAATCACTATCCTTAATATATATTTTTAAAATCCTTGTCAAATATACTATCAAAATAATTTACTACTATTTACATAAGTAATTAACAAATCAGGATTGAGAAAGACTGGATCAAAATAAATCTGATTGACAAATGAAACTTCAAGGTGTTTCTTATCTCTCCATTAAGCAAACAGGTTTTAACATTATAAGAGCATTTTTGTTTTTTCCTTTCTTAAATATTAATTCGTGCGCAAAAATTATTTGAATTTTGACTTTATTTTCAGAAGTATTCTAAAAATATGAGAAATTTTCTGAATTTTTATTACAATTATATAGTACTTCTACTTAGACTCTAAGAATTTATATTTTCAAGTGTTCCTTTCCTACATCGGTTGAAGAACACTGCATTTCAGCAATGGTATGAGTTTTAAGTTTTTTGTTTCACCCCCTTCACAATGACTTACATTCCGAGAAGAAAAAAAATCTTAGCACTAGTACAACTAAGGTACCCATTTAATCTAACTACTGTATATTTCTTTTGAATTTTTGCAAGTACGGAAACTTTTTGGCAACTTAACAATTGTAGTGTAGTTGGCTCGAACGGCTAAGGATAATGAAATACTTCCTTCACTTTATAATTTTCATTCACATATCTATATTAAACACTATATCTATATTACCCTGTACTATATCTGTTATCTTGCACTCAAATAAGAATGCGAGGAACAGGAGGAGTATGCTTTCTGAATAAATAATCACATAAAGTTGAGCTAAATTTTATCTTTACTCATAATTTATCATGTTTTATTTTAATTTATATATTCAGTGTCATCAAACAAAAAAAGATTTTATAAGCTTTCTGTTTACTTTTCCAGGACACATGTATCTTTGAGTTGCTCAAAATAAAAGTCTCCATTTTTGAATATTTAATGTTTCCTAAAACACTTATTAGTTTTGATTTTATTTTTACTTCGACCAATTTTATCAATTATATATATAGATAGATAGGCGTAGCTTAAGGGTTGCAGACTTTTTATTTTTAGAAAATTGTTCGTTTATTTTAAGTTTTATTTGTATATGTGATTTTTTTTTTTTTTTTTTTTTTTTTTTTTTTTTTGTATGTCTATCGATATATAAATGTAGGGTGACCCGGAGTAATTCACGATAACTCTGTTTCTGGGGTAAATAATAATCTAAGTTTTATTTAAAAAAATATTTTTTTTTTTAAATTTGAGACATAGACAAGAATGCTTGTACACTTTACTAAAGTATAACTACATACTTAATAATAGTTTTTTGTTTTATCTAACAAAATAAGTATCTTTTAAAATGCTTTCTGCATTTTCCATTTCAAAGATCGGTTTCAAAATGTGCACATTTCTGCAAAGATCCCCCTCCTTCTCTTAATAATAAATATTTTGAGTTACTTTCTTTTTCTTTGATATAAAAATAGTGTAGGCTTTTGCTTAATTATTTCACATCTACTGTAAACATTATAATTGATTACAGGAAACTATATCAAATGTTGTCCCCTACAGATGGGGTAATTATTGATCACTGGGGTAATTCCTGATCATTGTCATTTCTTCTTATAAATAGTAGTATAAAAAATAGCTAATAAGTAGGTAATTGCCTTTTCTTAACTAACAGTTCATATTTATTAAGTGGAACAACTATAAAATATATTTTAACTATAATCACAAAATTTGTTTTTAACAGTATACAAGAAAAATATGTTCTGATATGCACCATTTCTAGCTTGCCTTACCTTGCTTCTATCTTAATTTTATGTGTGTACATTGTTAGAATAATTTCTAAGTCGATAAATTAACCTAATATAAATATGGTGCGAAATTATAAGTTAAAAAAGGATACTGAGCTTCTAGAAAGCAAAAATAGTGAATTTCCTTTTATGATTGAAAATGAAAATTTCAGTGTGAGAGCTGCTGCCGGAGCTGAAGTGTTAATCTTTATTCCTGATTTTAAATGAAATGTTTTATTAGCTGCTTAAACATATCTTTTTGGTTTATTTGTTTGATTTTAATGTCTTATTTGTTAATTACTATTGTATAATTATTTTTAAACAACCATTTACTATAAAAACTGGTGATCAGTAATTACCCCAGAAATGATCAGGATTTATCCCAGAATTGATCAAGAGAAGGGGTAATTCCTGATCACTATAAATTTAAAATCTTTTAAATTCTAATTAGATTTTCAAACAAAAAAAGGTAACATATGACTCATCTCATATAGCCTCAAACTTCCAGTAAATATTAAAATTCTATCTTGAATAGTTTTTTCACAAAATAGATGTTTGCATTTTTTGATCAGGAACTACCCCAGGTCACCCTATGTATAAAGCTTAAAATAAGCAGTGTCTTAACCCACTGACGGTTCTGCACGTAAAAAGTCGCATTTTAACCTGCAGTCTTCTCNCTTGAATAGTTTTTTCACAAAATAGATGTTTGCATTTTTTGATCAGGAATTACCCCAGGTCACCCTATGTATAAAGCTTAAAATAAGCAGTTTCTTAAAAGCAAAAAATGTGCCCCCTCCTCCACGCTACGCCTATGCTGATAAAGATTTATTAAAATATTTGTATCAAAACTCTTAAATAAAACCTTTTCAGGTCATTAAAGCGATCTTATGCATAAGTTCTGTGGCAATATCTGAAAATGGAAACTAAAAAGAACAGTTTAATTGCAGTTGCAGAAGAATGGAAGAATTTAGATACAACTTTTCAGGAGTTGGAGGTAACTAAGTTTAGTTGTAAAAAAGAAAGCCTGTTTTTTTCCCCTCCTCATTTTATGGTTGTTTTTGACTAAGGAAAAAAAAAATCTCAGCTTTAGTACTTTAATTCAAAGTAAACCTTTAGGTTTATATTTTGCTGGAAAAAAATTAACTGAAAAACAGCCTAATATATAATTTTCTTATGTAGTACAGTGGAGAACCAATTATCCTGGATGCTCAGGACCATCGCTATCCCGGATGTCTGAAATTCCCGATTTTCTGGATCGGCTGAAAAGTGCCTGTATTCGATGTTTTATCAAACCTAGATTACAATGAAAAGGAGTAATACATTTTAAAATAAGAAAAGTTCTCCTAAATTTAATAAAAAATGGTAGAAAAATAACATTTAAAATAATAAAAACATTTACAAGTTTTGACAAGAAACATAAATATTAAAACCCTGGACAAGACAAGATATTATAAGATCAACTGAATTAAAAAAGAAACTTAATCTTAAAATTTATGAATAAAAGGAACTAATTTATTGAATACGTAATTTATTGTAAACGTAGAAAAAGAAAAAACTCAAAACGTAGTGAAATCAGAATTATAATACTGCATAAAAATAATTGTTTGCTATTAGTAATAAATAATTGTATTCTCAGATTAAAAAACAATATTATCCTTAATTTTTTTTATAAAAATAGACGATTTTTAGCGAAAGCAGATGTAATTCCACAACAAGAAAAAATTTTAAATGATACCTGAGGAATCAGAATTTAAAAGTTGAAAAATATTGTATTCTTAATTGATGGATAAATATAACAGGCAATTAAAAAACGTTTTGTTCTTAAGAATTCATCATAATAATATTGTATTATCTGAAATTATAAAATAATTTGTCATAATAAATCAAGGATAACAAAACTGAGTAACTAAAGTGGATTAAAAAAATTCTAACATACCAATACTCTTAATTTTCTTAACTCAGACATCCAATTGACGACACTCAAAAATGATTAAGAAAATAGAAGAATCTTGAAGATGCACGCTGGTTGCTTAGTTGGCTATCAGAATCAAACTGACTACCTCCAGCGGGCGACAACTTAACCGATTGTGCCACAATGCAATAATCATCACTGATTATTTAAATTATTGACTATGATAATATTGTGATTATTATCAATTATATAATGCATTAAAACTATAATATTGCAAATACAATTAATGTAACAATTATTGAATAGAATATTATTGTGAGTATTGATAAATTTTTTTTTGCTTATGAAAGTAAAAAATTGGGATGTAACAAATAGTGATTTGGCCAAATACTGAATATTGGACAAAATACCAAACTTTTTTTTTAAAAAAAAAGGAATAATTAAGAATATTCAGGGTTCGTAGCATTTTTTAAAAAGTGCTTTAGGGTCCTTTTTTTTCAATTTTCATTTTTTAAAGGCTCTTAAAGGTGTTTTTATATAGTATACTACTTAATTTATTTTTTTCCCATAATGAGATTTTTTTAACTTTTCGAATTTTGTCACGAATTACACAAAAAGCTAGGCTTTCACATTGTTCTATTTAACGTATTCACAATTTATTCAACCACAATCCATTTCGGTGTACTGACAATCTGTAACGTATGAAAGCGCAAATCATTTTACATATTTGATTACACACTTACAAATCCGCATGTGCATATACTGAGCTGAATTCAATGGAAAGGATTAAGGATTCTTGCACTCTCATGTGCAACTCTGCTGCATTTTGCAAAAGATTCTTAATTTCAGGCTTCATTTTCCACTCTGAAATTAAACCAAAAAATCTCTCAAATTTTTGTTGATCTCAGGAATTATTAACTAAACATTGCCAATTTTTTACCATCATAGCAAAAAACTTTTTTATTTCTCTTCCTAAATTCGTTATTGGTGAAGTGCCATGGTCTTCCTCACTGGCAAGCTAATGACCTTCTCTCGCTATTCTATATATATAGATCAGTACCTAAATTTTTGAACTTGACTTGGGGTTCATTCACTAATTATGTATTTTTATATGGGTACCTAGAACAGTCAAGAATCACAAAGCTTCATCACCTCAAAATTTCCATCTCCTTTTATTCATTTAATTTAATAAACATAAAAATTAATTGAGATATTTATATGTAAAATTTTTACCTGCTGACTGACCACTAATTTCATATTTTTTTAAAAACTTTTATTGTGCTTTATTACTTTTTATTATTGTATTTTTACTTTTGTAATTTTCAGTGCTATGAACTTGTTTTATGGAAAAACAATTTCTAATAAAAAATAGGATTTTAGTTTATTCTTTATTAAATCTATTTTAATCCCCCCCCCCCAAAAAAAAGAGCCATATTCGAAAAATACTTTTCCAACTAATGAATATTTAACCAATTATTCGGCAAAGGGCCGAATACCGAATAGTGGTTGCATTATATGTTACATCCCTGGTAAAAAGCATGCACAAGAAATTGAAAAAATATTGCAATTTATTTTTAAATATTCATATTTTTTGACAACATATTGTGATATAAAATTTTTACTTATGTGAGTAATAGCAGTCAATGTTCATGTTGGTGACAAGTCAAAAAATAGTCGCCTGCACCTGTTCTCTATAGCTGATAAGTACTTAGCATTTTTTATGTTTTGAACTCTCAATGACCTGAAATCTGCAAATCCTCACGCCTGTAATGTAGTTTGCGACACGAGGATATGTGTCAACAAACTAAATTGCAAATTTAGATTTTCTTTTGAAATATTGAAACATAATTTAATATTATATTGATCATGTTGAAACAAAGAGAAAACCTTTTACAAAGTACAGTTAGCAAGGTTTATGTTTGAATGACTTAGTTGTGTCAATTCTCTAATATTTAAATTATTTTCACAACATTTTTCTAATTTCTATTTTATTTGTTCAGCTGCTCAGCTGCATGTTGAATTTATCTTTGTCATATATTTTCATTTTCAAGACCAATAATCTGTTATTATTATCTGTTTTTGAATATGTTTTCATAGAACAAAATTTTTTTTAGGCATTACAAAAATCATGTTCTAAAGCTGTGGCAAATTTTAAAAAAGTTGAAAGTGATTTCAAAAAGTCAGTCACCAATCACATTAAAGGTGTTGCTCGTATATCAGAAACATTAAAATGGTAAAGGCAACTATTTTAGTTAATATTTTTTGTAAGATATTCTATTTTTTCTGTCATCAAACTAAATAAAAATTCGTTCAATTTTGTGTTTTTTATATACTTTTATGTTTATGTTTTGTTGTTTTTATATACTTTTATGTTAAATGGCCTTATTCTTTTCAATTTAATATATGAGTAATTTTGTTCTTAATGTCAATACTATAAACCAGGAGACTCACCATTCCCCATATCAAAAGGAAAGGAAAATATTATTTTTTTACAAATCACGAGGGAAAATCTTTCACTTTGCTATAGCTGTTAATACTTTAAAACTTTCACTTATCTAGACCCCTGTAAGAAAATTCAACTTAAGCTGTAAGAATAATCCTTCCCCTCCCTGAAAATCTAATTTGCAGCTAATAAATAATCAAAAAGTGAGGAGGAAATTGTGGAGTGGTGGGTGAAAAATAAGTGTCTTATTCGTGAGGTCATTTTACATAATTAGCAAAACTGTTATCAGAGCTTTTTGCCCTGCCGTGTAAGCAAAGTTGTTTATTAGAGATTATTTTACATTATTCAGCTATTTAAAAGAATTGATTCTTTTGCTAGTGTGTTTGCACATGATCTAAGCCTTTAGACTCATCATCACAGATATTATTTACTTCTTCTCATTTTGTAAATAATTATAACAATAAAATAAATTATTAAATATCATGAAATCTGTAGTAGTAATTGCCAAAAAAAAAAAAAAAAGATCTGTGGCAAAATCACAATAATTGGACTCCTCACATTCGTGTTTCATTTCAAGAATAGGTTGTTGTATTGTATAAAAAATATTCGACGGAGAAATTAATAGCAATAACTTCCATAAATTTGATGGAATTATTGCCTTGAAAAATAAATACTCAAAATGCACGATTCGAATTTTCCATAATGTTTGAAATATATTGGAATGTTTAAAAAACCATGTGAAAATCAAAATGAATAACTGCTGAAATAAAATCGAAACATTACATCGATTTACGATACTATCGGTGCAAATTTAGCACATCAAGAAGTGATTGTCTAAATGCATGCTTCAAATATTACGTGTAAATTTCTGTAAAGAAGAAGACTAAAATTTTTTACTTTTCAAAAGAAAAATCTTTCTGAAAGAACTCTAAAGTTCTGCGACAATGTCGCCGTGTCGCTGCGATTCTGTCACAGGGAAAATCAGGAACAGACCAATGATTATTCATTTTATGTGATCTTAGTCATGTTTTGGTAGTTATGAGCCGTATAAACTGCCTTATTTCTGGATGAGGACCGGTGGAAAGAGACAAAGTAACTTACATTTGATCTCTGAAACTTTATTGTAATTGCTTCAAGCAGTGTAAAAACGAAAATCTAATTTTGTGAAATTATATTCTAGTTATTATTTAAATATGATTATTTTAATTTATAAATTTTTACATTTTTTAATTATATCTCTGCAGTTGCCGACCATCATCTGAAGATGAAAGAAAGGAATATTATGAACTGAAAAAGAGTGTAAATATTAGAAAAGAGGAATTGAACAGTATGTCTGCTACCCTACCGAAAGATAGTGGGTAATATTTTATTATACTTATTCAGTGAAACTTCAGTAATTCAGAGGAGAAACAGAAGTCGTAAATGATGGAAAATAGAATTGTGAATCTGTTAAAAGTTTTAAATTGACCAACAAAGCATTATTATTATGTCAAAAAAAAGTAATTAATAAAAAAAAGCAATTAATAGTATAATTTTTTGTTGAGAGTTTTTAAATTTTACATATATTTTTAAAAATATGAAAATATGTAGCATGCACAAAGTATAAATTCTTATCTGCTGCTTCTAATAGTGGAATAAATTACTTTTAGCTTAAACTTTTTTTATAAAAGTTTAGGCTATATAATCATAATTTAAGTATTAAAACATTTTTGTTGTCTGGAAAATTCCTCAAAATATTTTAAAACACTGATTGTGTGAATTTAAAAATTGTAATTTTTTATCTATCACTCTCTAGACACTTCTTAGAGTTAGGTTCAAATAATATAAGCCTGAAAGAAACTGCCGTAAAATAGTTTTCTGTGGGGGTAAAAACTAATTGTAAGAAATTGTTGAAGTTTGCATTTGGCGAAGACTTTCGAAAATTGGCGAATACTTTTGATATTTGGCTAATAATTTGAAATCCTTAACATGGGCCCTGAGATTCACTTTCACACCAGAATCAAATGTTTATGCCCTAGTTAAAATTTCAAGAGTTCTATTTATCTATTATGGAGTACAAACTATTGTTTCAACATTTAAAATAGTTTTGAGTTGTAAAGAAAGTAATTCAATAAGAAGTTGAAACAAATAAATAGGTAGATTCAACTAACGTTAACACTCATAAGATATCAGTTTCTTTATTTTATTTATTGGTTGTTTCCTATATTTTTCTAACAATTTGAGTTTATTTATCTCATTAGTGTATAAAAACTATAAAAATATGAATGTTGTGCTATGGATATGTAATTTTATTTCAATTCTTAAAAATGTATTAAAGATTGATTTAAATATTTCTTTTTTAGATTATACTTAAAAATAACCCTGGGTAGCGTCAATGTTTCATTGCTGGATGAAGATGCTAAGTAATTGTTTTTTTTTTATTATTATTTCTTTGTGCAGATTGTATTTTTTATTTTAACTAAGAGGTATTTGAAAGTATTGTGAAATTAATTTGGATAATTAAAGACAGCAATTTTTGCAAACATTTAGAAAATTGTTGTGAAATCAATTTATCTGTCTATTTAGAACAAAGAATACTAACTCTTCTGAAACCATTGCTTCTTGATACTTTGAAATCATAAGTAAACATTATTTTGATTTAATATTATAATAATTGCAATATTATGTTTTGATATGGTTTCTTTTGTGATTTCATCATTAATTCTTTTTTTTTTTTTACTTCTGTTAACATTTTAAAGAAGTTTATATTTTTCTTTATTGTAAAATAATGGGGTGAAAAGATTTTTGTCTGGCTAGCATCTTTAATACTGAAATTTCCTGACTTCTATAGTATAACGATGCACAAAACTGAATATCTACTAACTGATTGACAATGTTAATTTTAAATATGCTATTTTATTACACTGTAAAAAAAAAAATTTAAAAAAATCAAAATTTTTATTTGATTCAATGCTATAGAAACAAGTATGTTTTTATTTAATTTTTTGAGTGAATCAGTTTTCGAAAATATTTTATCCGAGTTGATTTATGTCTAATTTTGACTTTTTTGTTGTGAACTCAGTAATCACGTTTGAATTTTGGTTTACAGGTACAAATATAAAGATGAATATGAAAGATTTAAGCTAATTGTTACTATTTTTGTTTTGATTCTGTCGTACATCAATATATTTACGACTTACAAGTAAGTGAATTAATATTTAAAATTTTTTTTTTTATATAAATTTTCATATCCGAAATCTAATTTTAAGTGGGCTCAGTTACACAGCTGCATTGACAGCAATAATTTTATAATTCCTATATTTCTTATTTTTTAAAAAATTGCATAATTGTCTTATTTTCTATTCCATTTTCCTTTGTTCACTAACTTTAAAAATGATAAAATTGCTTTAATTTTTCTGAAAACAATGGAAAATCATTGAAGCATTTTTTTAGGAAAAGAGCAATTTGTTCTTACATATTATCCCTGCAACCATTTTCGCTAAATCGAAAAATAAATTTGAAGGTGTTTCAAATTTAAATATTTTCTGATTTATATTCAATTACTATGTAAAAAAAAAAAAAGGAAGATACCACAATGACTTTATTGTGGTGTTAGTGAAAAGTATTGATGGGATAATACCTAAATATTGAATAATTTTTAATTGAAATCTAATAAAAGTTCAAATATATTCTATTTGTAGTTAAACATGGTTCTATCTATTTTCATATTGGAGTAAGATAATTTTTAATTACTGTTAAGAATATTAGTGTGTTTTTTTTCTCTACATTTTTAATACGCGAAATCTATGGTGTAGTTGCTACGAGACTACAGCTACGAGATGTTGTACGGTTGATATGACGACCCTTGTGATCCAAAGGAAAATGGATTTTATAATGTAAGGTCTTTATATCGTGAGTGCACAGAAGTATATTAAATATTTACACATAACTCATAAATATTGAACTTATTTTCTTAAACCCATTATTCTTCTATCTTTAAAATTTTTAGTTTCTGTTATAAGTGTATGGTTAATGAGCAGTGCTATTTGAATAATTGTGTAGATTTTTTGGAGGAATTTTTTCTGAGCTAATATTTCTTTGTCTTCTCATGACCTATTTTTATTATAAGAAAAACTGAAGAAGATTATAATTTAAAACTGTAAGATAATAATTTAAGATAATTTTTTAATTTACTTTTACTGCCAAATTGCCCTGTACAGAATGTCAATTTGCATATAAAAATAACAATACTTGAAAATATTTTAACGCAGTATTATTCCATTTGTCTATTTGAATAATGTGTAATACTTCACCCAATAAGACAGCAGCATATCTGGTGAATGGTCCATCGAAAAATTTCTACTGTTTTTTTATATTTTACTAATGACATGAATGTAAAATGCACTCAATAACATTTTTCTAAAATGAATAATTTCCATAAAACAAAAACAAAAAAATTATATGCAAAATGCCGTCAAGAAAAGGTTTCCTGGGATCTGGTAGTCACCCTGTTTACTCAATATGAAATTTAAAATTAAAAGAAAAAAGAGGTCTTAATGAGATTTTTTACTTATACGTGAGATTTTTTATTTTTTACTTTTACTTTACTTATACGAAAATTGACAAACTTTGCATAAAATTGAATTGTAGTCAAGTACTAATTTGTTCTATGAAAAGTAAAAATTAATTTAATAATTTTTCTTTCAAGCATTTGATTTATTAAATATTTAATCCGTCAATAATTTATGAACAAATTACCAACTATCACTATTTTTATTAATGCTATTCTCTTATGCCAAAAAAAGAACTTTTAAAAAAATTTGAAGATAGTAAACAACCGTGTATAGTGAACTTATTGATAGGTCAGCGCAGACAGTTCACCGAGGTTCGACTGTTCTTTATTATATTGTGGGGACAAAATGCCATTTTTCTCACATATTAAATAGAAGATAATTAAATGCTTGTAACAATCACAGTGCTGATACTTTTTCTCGTATCATTTAGAATAATCTGGTGTCCTAAAATCTAATTAAAAATGATTATTATAATGTTACTTTTCTTTTTAATCAATGGACATTTTGTATAAGTACTGAATATATGTATTCATAAGTATCTGTAGAATTCATAATTAGCTGTTAATATTGTTTCCATTTTTTGAGATATACCTTATAACATTTTTGAAACATGCAGTTTGTGGTTAACTATGAAAATAATCAATGTCAAATGTTTTTGGTAACATTTTGATTTTATTATAGAACTTTAGATGCAATACTTCATTTCCTTCTTGTGTGGTATTACTGCACCTTAACTCTGAGAGAAAGTATTTTGGTTGTAAATGGCTCAAGGTAAGAAAACTTTTAATTTTTTCTTTTTAGTATGAGTGTTTATTTATTCAGCTAATTCATTTTTCATTCAGTTTTAATTAATTCTGAAATATTTGGAAAATTAACACTGCATTTAATATTGTTTTTTTCTGTTCCTTTTTATTGAAATACTTCTGGTAAAAAGTTATAAATTTTTTTTAAGCAGGGTTTTTATAGTCCATATAAAAATTAAAAAGTGGTATAGATATTGTAATAAAAAAGTTATAAATTTCTTTTAATTAACTTTCAATTTAAAATTCAAAATTCAAAATCCATGATTTTTCAACTGCACATATTTATTTGGAAATTTTAAGTCATTGAAATATATCCTTCCCCCCCCCTCCCCCCTACTGTTGCTACCACTTTCTATGTTTTTTAAGGACCCTACGAATCCTGTGGAGGCTTTTAGTTTTAGTTACACTTGTTACGATTTTTACAATGTTGCGTTGAGTCCTAATTTGATGTTTTATTTATTTTTGCCTCTTTAAAAATGATTGTGCACCTGTAACTTTAATATTAAGAGGAAGCAACCTTTTATAAAATTTGTACATTGAAGTATCTGATAGAAGAGAAATATTTTGTGCAGTTCTCAAAAATATTTTATTTATATTTTATAGGAAAAAAAACCATTCTACTTGATTTGAATTGTTTCATTTTTTCTAGACAATGTGAATTGGTGTTGTCTTTGATTTATACAATTTTCAGATATAAATTTTTTTTTTATTGATTAGAATCAAAGGCTGGTGGAGACTTCATCATTTTATAACTACAGTTCTGGCAGGGATACTAATATTGTGGTGAGTAAACTTTAAATTCGAAATGCCGATCATGTTGGAGACATTTTTACTTGAACAATGATTCTTTTTTGAATAATGTTGAGAGAAACTACTTTTATGTGTGAGAAAGCAGTTGGTCAACCAGTATTAATTATGCATAGCAAAAGTGACTAACTTTTGGCATACCATGAAATATTTTTTTTTTTATGTTATTCAAATTTTGTTAGAAATAATCGTTAGTTGTTTCAAATCATGAGACCTATGCTTAAATTACATTCATGTAATATAAGCATGTAATATAATTGTTTACCTCATCTCAAGTGGTAAACAAAAATGTTCAACTTTTATATACCTTGTCCGCGATAGATTATTGTTTACTTGCTGGAGTTGTGAGTATGATACGGAAGAAGTGTACCAAAGTTTAGGGTTACTGTAAAAGGAATAATGGTAATTGGAATTTAGAAACGTATTTAATACTGCTAATTGGATGACCATGATAATAATCGCGATTATTAGCAAAAAAAAAATGTTCTTTAATTGTTGAGAACATTTATTTTTTAAATTTATTGCCATAAATTTTAGAAATATCTGTGTTAATTTTTTTGCTTTGTTTTATTCTAGGCATGAAGCAGAATCGTACCAGGCATTTAGGCGTCAATTTATGTTGTATTCTTGCTATTCAAGTAAATTACATTATCAATTCTTTTATGGTTTATTGAAAATATGTTTCACTGCTGATTTGAATTTATGAATGTTTCACCTTAAACTTGCTCAGTTTGAAGGCAGAGCTGAAAATTTACATGTATCAATAAGCTTTCTTACCAAAAACTGGTAAGAAAGCTTATTTTTATGAAGAATAAAATATCCATGACTACCAAGATTTTTTTTAAACAGTTATATAGAACTACTTCATACTTAAGAAAAAGTAAATAGTTGTGTATTTGAAAGAATTTATTTCCAAAAACCGACTGTAATTTAAATAGTTTTCCCTTTTCTATCTCACTCCTGTTTGAAGACTTGCTATATATGAACTATCATGTTAAAAGTATCAATGGGATATCTTGAAATACTTTATCCTTATTGTTTCCATCACTCCTTTTCATTCTATTCTCTGATCGTTGCATTTTTGTTTCTTACATTTTTTCATTTCCTACTTCACCTTCTCATTCCTCCTCTCAATAAGTAAACAATAAATATATATATATATACATATATTTAAATAAGATTTTGAACAAGGCTTTGAAAAGTTGTACAGTGTGTTAAATTATTTGTTGAACAAAAAACGTTCTTTTGAAACATTGTTAGATATTCTTTTAATTATTTATTTGAAATAGTTAAGTTGTATTGACTAATGGTCAAATACTATGCATAATAAACGCATAAATAAAAGTGTTTTTTTTTATTTATTATATATATATTTTTTTTTTTAAAAAAAATCAACTTGAGTTCTATTGGTTTGAAAATCATGCTGAGTATCTAACAAATTGTTGAATAAACAAATATGGAAAGAATTTTAANGTTAAGTTGTATTGACTAATGGTCAAATACTATGCATAATAAACGCATAAATAAAAGTGTTTTTTTTTTATTTATTATATATATATATATATTTTTTTTTTAAAAAAATCAACTTGAGATCTATTGGTTTAAAAATCATGCTGAATATCTAACAAATTGTTAAATAAACAAATACTAAAATCAATAGTATTATTGTTAAATTAATAAGAAAAACTGCTTTTAAAGCCTCATTTTTACTCATTAACACTTTTTATTTAATTAAAAAAATTTAATCATTTTAACTAAGAGCCAAATTTTTTAATTAGAGAAAGAGAGGAAGACGCAAACTGTGTTTTAATTTTCTCGAAAATAAAAACAGTATAGAATTTAGAATCATGATTAAAAAAAAACTTATATAGTTGAAAATTCTTAAAAAATTAAGAGTAAATGGCTAGAAAAACTAACAAAATACACCTAAGATTTAAAGGAAATGTAGGCTTTGTTTTAATTTTTTATAGTTAAAAACAACTGAGGATTTATTGGTTTAAAAATTCTGTCTAATTATTATGCTTACGTGCATTAAATAAATTTAGAAAAGTAAATAACTTTTTATAATAAAGTATAAATCACTTAAGTACAAAATACTGCTATTAAATTGTATCACTTAAAATGAAAAAATTGTTTTTATTCGTAATTTATTTTCATTAATAGATTTAGTTCAGTACAAACATTCAAGATAATAAATCAAAATAACAAAGATTGCAAAGTAACAGTATGCCTACTGAAATTAATTGACAAGAAACGTTAAATCCCAACAGACAAAATCCCAAAGAAAAAAAATGACTTGTCAAAATAATATGCAAATACTGTTAAGTATTAGAAGTTGTTCTGAAACTATTTAACTAAAAACGTAAAATTCCAGAGGGAAAATGGCGCATAAAAGAACTATGCATTGTGCTCTACATTTCAACGTCGTGAAGCGAGCTTTGTTTTCGTAGCAAGACGAAATCAATATATTTTCATCTAGATTATTGTTCTAGATCTCAGCATACTCCCTCTGAGGGGCGGGGGGAGTATGCTGATGGGTGCTGAATTTGTTTTGGGCAGTAGAGGGTGGATGGGTATGTTTTGGGCGGTAGGGGAGCAGTTAGCATGTTTGGTTATTCAAATTTAATTTTGAAACTCAGAAATAAAATTATTAAAATTAATTTAATAAATAAAATATTAAATTACATTAAAGAAAAAAGAGGTTAAATTAATGTAACAAATTAAGATCTGATTCAGCATTTGTAGCAGTAATAAAACGAACTTATGTGACACCTATTCTCCAACCTGAAGCATGAGTCTGTTATTTTGGCCACATTCTAGCGATTTGGCACATTCAAGCTATTTGGCGAAATGCATGCGCTATCAGTATGAATGTTTGATTTGGCCCATGCTTTTTAGTGTGGTTTTCGTTCACTTCCTTTTATTTTTACCCCAGTTTTGTTTCAATTTCATTGTTTATTTGGCCAGGTACATGTGCAAATTAGTTCTTTATCGTAAATTATTTATTAATTTTGAGGAATATGAGTCAGAATGAATATGGATTTCTTTCATTGTTTGTATTTTGCTGCCGCCTACAATGTCGGTTAGCAAGAAGAAGTGTAATTTGTAATTTTTCTACTCCAAGATGCAGTTCTTCTTCAGCTGCGTCCAATATAATCAAAAATGTCTTATTAAGCACCGATACAGTGCAGCGACGAATTGATGAGGTAGCTGAAGACGTTGAAGTTTTCTTATGCAAACTTTTAATATCCAACGAATTTTCCCTTCAAGTTGATGAGTCAACCTTGCCAAGTAATAGAGCTTTACTGATGGCGTACGTCTGGTTTGTGAAGGAAGGAAAAATCATTCAAGAAATGCTTTTTGCAAGAAGCTTTGTTGAACATATCAAAGGTGGATTTATTTTTAATACTGTCAAAGACTACTTAAAAGAGAAAAACATTCCTCTTGCTAATATTATGTCTGTTTCCACTAATAGACCTTCTGCAATGGTGGGTCGACATCTTGGTTTTCTCGCCTTTTTGAAGAGGGAGGTACCAGATAGTTTAACTGTTCATTGCGGAATTCACAAATAGCATTTAGTTGGAAAGAATCTCAGCAATCGTTTGTATCAGTCATTGCAATATGTCGATCTCTGCTGTCTGCTATGAACAAAATTTGCAGTAATGCTCTCAACAATCGATTATTCAGAAGCTGTGGGAAGAAAGAAAATGCGATGAATTCAATCGCTTGCTGCTACAGACTGACATTCGCTGGCTTTCGTAAGGCGCCTATCTCTATAGGTTTTAGAATATTTTCGACTCTGTACTTGAGATCCTCGAAGGCAGAGATGTAGCTCTGAAAGACAGATTGATAGAATTTAAGATAGACGTTGCATATATGGCGAATTTATTTGCAAAGCTTATTGGTGGTCAATTTGATCACTACAAGATCAGTTATTTCTGCCATTCTAAAAAAAACTCATTTTGTAAAAGCAGAATTTTGAGTTCAGCCAATTTCCAATCTTATCGGATCTTAAAAAGAATGATGAAATTTCCTCTGATACTAAAGAATATTGTCAGAACCTTGAATCTTTACGTATGGACTCTTCTGACCGATTTAAATATGTTTTGTCTCTGGAAGTCCCTCAAGGGTTTATGAACCCTTTTGCTAATATTGAAGCAACACAGGTTCAGATTCAGGAGGAATTGATCGAACTTTCAACTAATGAAACTTTGAAATGGTGATCGACTCACAGAATTTTGGCTTCAAGGTAACATTAGTCACCTCTACCCTAGACTGTGAACTATCATCAAAAAATTTTTAATTGCCTTTCCTTTCTTCTACCTTGCTGAACAAAGATTCTGTGATGTGATGGATCTAGTCACAGAAAAGAGAAAACGAGGGGACTTGCATCTTCACCTCACGAAAAAATTTGAACCGTATGTTAAGAAACTGGCTCTAAACCAAGTACAATCATCTCACTGACCACTGACATAGTTACTTGATTATTTCGTTGATACTACTTTTTAGAGTAAAAAGAGATATTTTTGGATGTTTTGAATTATCTAATTAAGAAAAAAAGACTCTTTTTAACCATAGGTTTCTTTGTTGTAATTTTTTTTTTCATTACCGTATTTATTTTGATTATAACAAATAGACTGCAATTACCTGCCAGGAAAAAAGTATCGGTTAACATGCACACTATTTGAAGAAAAAAAATTTAATGAGTAAGAAAATTGCTGTCAAATGTTGCCTCTTATAATTCAGCTCATCCCCTCTGTCCCCATGCTCTAAATAACTGGACTTTCATAAAGGGGCGTTGATATTTTTTCTGCTCCCTAGGAGAGCGACAATGTGAAAAAGGTTGAGAATCTATGTTCCAGATGAAATCAAAATCACCTTCATCAGCACTGTAACAACATTAGCGTAGGCAAGAATCCTCTCATGTTATATTGTTAAATTGCAGGCTTCCTCTTACATTGGCAGCTTAAATCAGAATTTTGCTTTATTTTATAACCGTCATTGAACAGCCGACTCAATTACGAGTTTACTACTACTAATGTACAACTCCATAGCCTTTTAATTTTAAACCCAATCCAGAACACAGGGAAACTCCTTGATAAAAACCCCCAAAGGTATGATTTGCTATGGAAACACGGACTTTGTGACCCGACAGATTTAACGTGCATCAGTCACCATTTACTACACAGGAAGTTTTCGGCCGGCAGGGATCGAACCTACGACCTCTTGAACATGGGCCCAGTGCCCTACCAACCTGGCTATCCTGTCCCGATTAAATCAGAATTGTGATGTTTCGCAACACACAAAATCCGGTATGTCAGCGTGACGATATTTGTGTTAAATTGATAATTTGCGATACATCAATTGCGATACCCAGTTCTAGTCATTTTGTTTTTATTTGATTCAAAATTTTGCACCAACTGGCCAGGTGGCAGAGTGCTCAGCGTGCCTGACTGTATATTCTTCTGCTTTTACTATGTTTTAGAATTTGATTGTTTTTCTTAATTTAATGTTAAAAACTAAAAGAATTGTTTCTTTACTATAGCGTTATTCTTGCCTTATTATATGCTACATCTTAAAATAAACTTACTTGAATCAGTATTTGAACTCATTAACTATTTTACAATCATTATTTTTTGGTGTAAATTATATAAATATGCTATTATAAATTTAAATTAAAGAGATTAATTAAAGGATTTAGAACTTAACAATCAGATGTAATGCATGCCGATTCAATATAATGGTCTGTTTAGTAATATTAAATTACGGTTGTAAGCTCACCAAATTTCGTATAACAATATACATTTATGTATAGTTCCTAGTATTTTAAAATGTTTTTGTTATCTACCACAGATCAAAAAAAATTAGCAGCAAATGTCATTCATGTTACTTTCAAATAAAATCTAAATATTTATGCAATTATATCCATGTTGGTCTCCATAGTTTTTGTGGTACCCTATCCAAAAATATTCTATGATTTGGTTCTTAGCATTTGCCATTAATTGTTTGCAGTTTTTATGCACTAATTATAATTTGATGTCTTAGGTTTTCTGCAGTTTTTACAATACAAGTATCAACAAGGATGTTTGTATCGATTACGAGCTTTGGGAGAACGCTATAATATGGATATAACACTTGGTAATTACATTTTCATCTATAGACATATTTTTAGTTAAACTTTTATTTGAATCAATTCTTGAATCCTCGTCTTAAATAATGAGTTTTAAAATTTTTGATCTGAAATATTTAAGCTTTTTTAATGCTAGTGGGTAATATAAAAGGCAACCAAACAATGATTACTTAAATTTTAACAAAAAGAAAAATCAAAATTTTTTTTTCTTCTTGTTATTAGAAGGAAGTGTTATATATTTAGCCTTGAAACATGAGGAAGTGATCATACAGAATTTTATGTTATGTTAGTCGTTTCACAGATCAATCTTAAAATACTTTAAAACACAAATATGTTCTTAAGTATATATTATTACCAAAAAATTTAAATATTCTATAGGTCATTAGAACTAATAGCAAAATTTTTTGTATCAATTTTGGTTTCTTTAGCTTTTGACATAATGAGCAATAATATTCAATAAATAATAACAGTTTAATAAGACAAAGAATATTTGAATTGAACGACAGGTTTTGGAATGTCCCACAGTTAGGCTTTGAGAGATTTTTTGTCAGAGCAAACTGAAGACACATGAATATTTTCTTTGATGTTGTTTCAAAGAAAAATTCAAATTGTCGATTGAAACAAATGCGTACATTTTTCATAAAAAGCTGAGGCAGTAGAAAATACGACAAAGCATCTGACCTTAGACTGTCCAGCTACAGATCAGTTGAAATTATTATTGTTCATCATAAATCATGTTCTAAAATCAAATTTGTACAACTGCTGTTAAGACAATTTTAAAAAAAGCGAGACCTGTTGAAACTAAAGGCTACTTCGCTTTGTGTTGCTGCTTGTAGCTCACTGTAAACTGTACTTAGCAAATAATAATAGCCTGATTCGTGTGAGTAGGTAACTTCAATTGCATTAAATAATTTTAGGCACATTTGTCATTTTCTAGAGGGCTAAGCATGGCAAATAGAAGAGTTATGAGGCTGTAAATAATTTTAGTTCAATCCTTCTGTGAATTGGAAAAAAATTACAATTCATTTACCAGACACTTTTTTTTCTATCAAAATAATTTTATGTTTGTGATCATAGTAAAAAAAGATATAGATAAAAAAATTCTTGCTGCTTTTTCTATACCTTAATTTTTATTCTGCTCCAATAATCACACAAAAAATTACGGCAGTTAAAGCAAAACAAATTTGGTTGAGGAGAATAAACTATGAATATTAATAGTTTATTCTGCAAAGTTAAATATTAGTAGTATTTGAAAAGAACACTTATTATTTATTAGCACCTTTAAACAACTATTATTTATTAGCAGACTAGCTTTGTTTCCCTTTAAATTATAATTGTTTTTATTAACAAAATCTGTAGATTTTCTACTATAATTGTAATTAAATTGATTAGAAAGGCTTAAAACAAAACTTTAAACTATTATTATTTATTCTTTTAAAACGTCATTTGAAAATATCTATCGGAATTTAAAAGCCATTATTTAGCTATTTATTTTTAATAATTTTAATTAATTTATTTATTTCTGAATTTTTTGTTATTTTATTTAGATGGCTTCCATTCTTGGATGTGGAGAGGTTTACAGTTTTTACTGCCTTTTCTGATACTTGGATATGTATGTTTTTTTTTTTTTTTACATTTATCTTTAAGGGGCCATTCCAAAAGTACGTACATCCCGAAGGGGGGGAGGGGATTTGCTATTATGTACGGTTTTGTACCATGCATTATTTAGTTTGCATATCATGCATTATATATGTGGTAATTAAAGTATTAATGTCCTGCCTGCTAGATCTTAACTTTTAAAAAGAAAAAAATTTAAAAAACTAAAAAAATTTTCTTTTAAATTTATGCCCAAATTTTGTTGCACCTTTACAGTTTTAGTTTGCAGTATAATAAGGCTTCACTTTTGTAAATTTGCTAGATTTTGACCATAATTTTGTTTTTTCTCTTTCAAATTCCCAATACTTTTGTTTTGTATTTCATTTTTAACTATTCATAAAATATGCATCAAGGGTGCTGATTACAATCCATACTGTACCCATACAGCACCAAATGTGTTACGTTACAAACGTAATACCAAAATATTTCCGTGATTGCAGACACGTTGCAAATCACTTTTTTATTGATTACAAAAGTATCAAAATGCTCGAATCATTACAAAAACAGAATTATAACAAAAACCTTTTAATCGTAACTTAGAACATCGATAAGATAACAATTGCATAACTTTTCACATGTTTACTAATCAGCTAGAATTATACTAACAAATGAAAGCTATTTAAAATTAAAAAGGAGAGTACAAGAATTGATATATTATTCTAATATTGCTATATCTATTTGTTATCTATAATAATTCCATGATTACTTATTTTTCTAACAGTCTTATTCTCTAAGAAATAAAAAAAATTTAGTCTTTAGAGTGTGCTTTGATATAAAGAAGATTCATATGCAAGCATTCTCTAAAGACTTTTTTTCCTTACAATATATTTTTTAAACATTAAGGTAGACAAATATAATATTGTGTTTTGTTATTGAAGTTTAATGCTTGTCTGTGGCATCAAAACAGTTAAGTTTTTTCTTGCCATTTCTAACATATTTTTTTTATATTTTTATGAGATTTATCACGATATTTCTATTTATCAGTTTTAGAAAGCCTGGGAGAATTCCAAATGCATTTCATCACATAAATTTTGTGAATGTTTGTAAAATGAATTTTATTTATGTATAATACTGCTAAATGGTATAACATAACAAGTTTCTAAAGAAATACTGTAATTTGGGTAATTTCTAAATATTTGTTTATTTTGTAGCAAAAAAAATTTTTTAGTTTTAGGACCTCTTCACTTTTTTGTACTCAGCATCTTAAGTACCCGAGTGTTAGAACAAAATTCTTCAGCTATATAGTTATAATACGAATGAAAAGAAAAGCTTTCTTATCTACAACGGTTTTGATTAAGTATGCCGTCCACAATGCTGACATAAAATATCCTCGGTGGTAGACGGATCATGTTTAAAATTCCTCTGCCATCCGACTAACCATGGAAAGTTTTTGTGATTTTTACTCTCCTTGTAATACAAATGTGAGTTAGTTCCATCAAAAAGCCCTTTACTAAGGCTAGTTTGTCAAAATGCTTCATCTAAGAGTTCCATTGTCCTCTAGGTTAGGTTCAAGACTACAAAGTTGAACTTTGATAGTTGTAAACTCAGAATTAGGTCAGCTGTTCAATGCCATTTATTAAATAAAATTTATAGTTTTCCTGTTTATGTACTAATTTTTAATTTATTGCAGTGTTTCCAACTGTACAATGCTTATTCATTGTTTAAGTTAACAATGGAAGTTAAAGATGTAGAATGGCAGGTAAGTTTTTAATTTTGAACTATATAGTTTTATGTAAATTGTTTTTAATTAAAATTATTTGTTAAGTTTTTGTTTAGTTCAGTTTTACCTTTTGGAAAGGTAAAGAAAACTGGACTAAACAATTTAAAATGTGTTAAGTTTTTTTTTAGACATCACAATACTAGAATTGTATTAAAAATAAAGCATAGGTCTTTCTATTAAATTCAATGGCTGATTATAAATAAACATCTTTTCTTTTTCCTTCATGTTTTAAAGATTTTTAATAAAAGAAATGTTTTAAGGCTAAGCACCAACATAAAACTTCTTTCTCTTTCAATAGCTTTAATTTTACTTTCATTTACAACTTGACCATATAATTAATAGAATGTTCATTGCATTTACGATTTTTTTAAAAATTATTTTCAACCAAATAATATCGATGCAATAATATAGAGCTACTACTTATAGTAAACTTCATTGGATTAAAAATTGACATTATTATTTCTGAAACTAATGAAGTTATTTCTTTATCAAATATATCTCTCTGCTTTATTTCTTTAGAATTATTCATATCAAATTACAGGAGTTATTGAGAAAGTACAAATAGAAGCCTTAGGTTTGAAAAAAAACTCCATTTAAAATTTATAACTGCTTACTCAATTTGTCTGAGTGTCAATGTATCATTCTTAATAAAAATAAAAAAGCAGTTTTGGAGCTTATCACAGATCTAAGCTTTAAGATTGAATTTAATTTAGTAAAATTTTTAGAGGAAATAAATAATTTTGTCTAGTGCCAAAAAATGAGCCATTTTGATTAACAATAAATGCCTTTATTACTTTTTTCCTAACTTAAACGGCCAGTTTTAGACGTTAATGTACTGTTAACCATATCGCATGTCATACTAAAAAAAAAGTTCTGGATAATATGTTTAATAAATGGTAGCATTAGATGAGTTTTATTTTACTGAGTGAAAGATTTTTATACAAAGTAATTTAGTGTTTTGAAATGATTTGCAATAGCACTAATATTTTCACAGAAGGATTTTAATCTTATTTATTCATCCTTGAAATTTTTTACAATATTTTAAAGTATTTTTATGAGTTTTAAACAACATTTTCAGCAAAATATCATTTTCTTATACCGGAAAAGCGACAATCTCATAACTAGAGTCTGTATTTTGATGATCTAAAAAATCCCTGAAAATACCCTTAAAAAATAACAAAAAATACAATTAATAGCAATAAATGCCTTTAAAATATCAAAAATGTACAATCAATATCAAAAATGGACACATAAAAAAAAATATATATATATAAATACCCATAAAGCGCCCCCCTTAATTTTTGACGAAAATAACCGTGATGTCGAGGGGGCGAATAATCGGTACTGAAGAAAATGCAAAGCGCTGTTTTTTAAAAAAAAATCAACTACTATATTTGGTTGAGCATTATTTAGTGTGAACAAATATAGATTAGTGGCAAAATATACAGTAAAAATAATCGTTGCCAAAGAAAGTAAATGTAAATTTTAATCATTAAAAACATGCCTTTGCTGCAGTCCTTTATTTTTAAATTTTAGTGTGATTGCTGCACATGCAAATAAGTGAAAAAATGAAATAAAAATATGTATGACAAAATATTTCATAAAAGAAAGAAATTTTATTCTGAACAAGCAAAGAATGATCTGTCTCCACCCCCAAAGTATTCAGATTTTTCTTGCCCCTATAGAACAATTCTAAGAAAGGCTAATTCCCTTTTATTCCTTATCTCCTACTCAACTCCCCCTCAATTTACATTTTTCTTCCCCTGTAGGAGAGGGTTCCTTGGGGTATTAGTCCACTTTTCCTTCGAGGAGAATTTCATACCCCCTTCCTTACCCGTCGAATATCGAAGGCCGTGTTATTACTCTTTGAGTGATCGTTTAGAAGGAATTCTGAATGCTCTGAGTGTGTACTATGCATGATTCTTTATCGTCTTACGGGATCATCGCCAACAAAACCAATTATTTTTATTTTTTGAATCCGGAATGAAAAATGTAGCAGAAGAGTCCCGATTTCTGTGTGGATGCTAGTTTCTGTTTCTGTTGGATCGTTAAACTAGTTAAAGTGATTCTTAGCTTACCTGACTAAGTACCAATCTTCATTTCTATAGTTCTTTCTTTTTTCTCTTTTCTTCTTTTTTTAATCACCTTTATTTTAATCACTTTATTTTGTTATTCACAGATATATTTTAAAACAAAAGGATTCACCAAATAAAAAGTTAGTTTTTCATTAATGCCTTATATGTAATTAAAATTGAATAAATTTGTGTCTTAGATTTAATTTGTGTCATAAAATTTTTAGTATAATAAATTCACCACATGTTTTAAAATGCTTTAAGGCAGGGAAAAAATTATATATCACATTTTCCCATTATAGCTTTCTGATTATGTCATTTTAATTATAAATATTTCCCAAGTATTTTATTTCCTCAAATCTAGCTACATACTCTGCAAGAAGGCAATTAAAAAATTTCGCTAGAGTTATGTAAAAATTATTCGTTTAGGTGTAAACAAATTAGTTAAGTAGTTTGTTTGTAATGACGTACAGGGGTGTGTTGCCGGAGCAAACTCCTAGATAAGAAGGATATGAAAAGAATAGTGTAATAATGTAATCTCTAGGAGAGGAGATTTTATTAAATAAAAATGAAAAAAACATTGAGATAACATGCATTAATAAAAAAATTTATTTTAAATTTATATATATGTATGTGTCTAATCATATATACAGGAGTTTGACAAAATAATTTAGAGACTTCGATACTAACACATTTTTTAATATTTAAAAAATAAATACTTAGAGAATCAGTTCATAAATTTAAAAGTTATTAGATGATACGATTTCTCCTGCACATCAATGAAGTTAAACGCTTTTTGAAGCTTGAGGTACCTACAATGAACTACAAAAGGAAAATAATGTTTTTCAACAACTGTGCCAAAAAATGTGTGCAATAAATTTGTAACTCATAACTATTATTTTGGATATTATATGCAATAATTGGGCGAAACTTCATACACCTTGGTTAAATATTTATAGAGATGTATAAACATTTTTATAAAAAAAGAATTTTTTATCTTTTTTACTATAGCTTAAATATTTAAAAAAATTAAACAAAGCGTTTGAATCAATTTTAAACTGATAACGAAATTATTGCTTTAAAGTTAAAAACATAATAATAACAACTGCGCCAGATAAGAGTAATTGAAGTAGTTGCTTTATACAGCGCATGTGCGGAAAAAAAAAATTAAAAAAATTATCTTAATTTTACAGTGAATCGTATTTGACAACTAACAAGTTAAGTCCGATTTGAATATCTTAAAAATGAAAAAAGTTTCAAGCAATTTTCTAAGTAGTTTTCTTACTCTTTTAAGAAAAAGCTCAAAATTATGAGGGATTTTCCACAAATTTCATTTTGTACTATTAAACAAGATTTATTAACAAATGATAATACCCTACTAATGATGGNGTATTCATCCGTTTTTCCTTCGAGGAGAATTTCATTCCCCCTTCCTTACCCGTCGAATATCGAAGGCCCTGTTATTATCGTTTAGAAAACGATTAGAAGCTGTTAGCGAAGAATTCTGAATGCTCTGCGAGTGTACTATGCATGATTCTTTATCGCCTTACGAGATCATCGCCAACAAAACCAATTATTTTTATTTTTTGAATCCGGAATGAAAACTTTAGCAGAAGAGTTCCGATTTCTGTGTGGATGCTAGTTTCTGTTTAGTTAAAGTGATTCTTCGCTTACCTGACCAAGTACCAATCTTCATTTCTATAGTTCTTTTTTTTTTTTCTTTTCCCTTTATTTCAATCGCTTTATTTTGTTATTCACAGATATATTTTAAAACAAACGGATTCACCAAATAAAAAGTTAGTTTCTCATTAATGCCTTATATGTAATTAAAATTGAATAAATTTGTGTCTTAGATTTAATTTGTGACATAAAATTTTTAGTATAATAAATTCACGTTTTAAAATGCTTTAAGGCAGGGAAAAAATTATATATCACATTCACCCATTATAGCTTTCTGATTATGTCATTTTAATTATAAATATTTCCCAAGTATTTTATTTCCTCAAATCTAGCTACATACTTTGCAAGAAGGCAATTAAAAAATTTTGCTAGAATTATGTAAAAATTGTTCGTTTAGGTGTAAACAAATTAGTTAAGTAGTTTGTTTGTAATGACGTACAGGGGTGTGTTGCCGGAGCAAACTCCTAGATAAGAAGGATATGAAAAGAATAGTGTAACAATGTAATCTCTAGGAGAGGAGATTTTATTAAATAAAAATGAAAAAAACATTAAACATTAAGATAACATGCATTAATAAAAAAATTTATTTTAAATTTATATATATGTATGTGTCTAATCATATATACAGGAGTTTGACGAAATAATTGAGAGACTTCGATACTAACACATTTTTTAATATTTAAAAAATAAATACTTAGAGAATCAGTTCATAAATTTAAAAGTTATTAGATGGTACGATTTCTCCTGCACAACAATGAAGTTAAACGCTTTTTGAAGTTTGAGGTACCGACAATGAACTACAAAAGGAAAATAATGTTTTTCAACAACTGTGCCAAAAAATGTGTGCAATAAATTTGTAACTCATAACTATTATTTTGGATATGGGAATTTGGATTATTATTTGGATTGGGCGAAACTTCATACACCTTGGTTAAATATTTATAGAGATGTATGAACATTTTTATAAAAAAAGAATTTTTTATCTTTTTTACTATAGCTTAAATATTTAAAAAAATTCAACAAAGCGTTTGAATCAATTTTAAACTGATAACGAAATTATTGCTTTAAAGTTAAAAACATAATAATAACAACTGCGCCAGATAAGAGTAATTAAAGTAGTTGCTTTATACAGCGCATGTGCGGAAAAAAATTTTTTTAAAAATTATCTTAATTTTACAGTGAATCGTATTTGACAACTAACAAGTTAAGTCCGATTTGAATATCTTAAAAAGTTTCAAGCAATTTTCTAAGTAGTTTTCTTACTCTTTTAAGCGAAAGCTCAAAATTATGAGGGATTTTCCACAAATTTCATTTTGTACTATTAAACAAGATTTATTAACAAATGATAATATTCTACTAATGATGGTCTGGACAACAAAGTGTGATGGAATTAGGAAATAAAACATGCGAACGAAAAGATACTTAATCGGCATAATCTCCAACCAGTGTCATTTATAAATCTTGTTTAATAGTACAAAATGAAATTTGTGGAAAATCCTTTATTATTTTGAGGTTTCTTTTAAAAAGAAAAAAAGCTCCTTAGAAAATTGCTTATGATATTCAAATCGGACTTAAGTAGTTGTCAAATAAGATTCACTACAAAGTTAAGAAAATTTTTAAAAACATTTATTTATTTTATTTAGTTATTTTTTTTGCATATATGTGCAGTATAAAAAAAAATGTTAATTACACTTATTTGGAGCAGTTTTTAACAATTTTTAAAAAATTTTGTGTCAATAATTTTTTAATCAATTTAAAATTGATTCAAACTTTTTATTTTAATTTTGTTGAACTTTTTTAAAGTTATTAAAAAAAACGCAAGACAAAGAAATTCGTTTTTTTTTTTTTTTTTTTTTTTTTTTTTTTTTTTTTTTTTTTTCTTTTTTTTTTTTTTTTTTTTTTTTTTTTTTTTTTTTTTTTTTTTTTTTTTTTTTTTT
>NC_092211.1:90107220-90164712 GCF_043381705.1 Parasteatoda tepidariorum
AAAGTTTAGGTTTCAATACTGTTTCTTATGAGGATACAGTAAAAGTTTGGTTTCGAAAGTTTAATACTGGGAATTTCAACATTGAAGATGAACCACGTTCTGGCCGCCCTATTGAGGTTGATTGTGACCAGTTAAAGCAAATTATTGTTCAAGACAGAAATTTTTCAACACGAACTATTGCGTTAGAGCTTGACATTTGCCAAAAAGCAATAGCAAATACTCTCAAACGCATAAATCTAACAGTTAAGTTTAACCGTTGAGTGACTCGCGAATTGACTGCTGAAGACAACAGCAAGAGAAAAGCGGCCTGTTTGGTTCTGCTCAGAGATCAAAGAAAAGAGGACGTTCTGGACAGAATTGTGACCTGTGATGAAAAATGGGTATACTACAACAGTACAATATACAGCAATATGCTAATCAAAGTTAGCGATACGATTCGCGAAAAACTAGTTCAGAAGGAAGGTGATTCTCTTTCATCAAGATAACGCTTGGCCACATGTTAGTGCAATGACCGGCATGACGCACCACACGTTAGAGTGGGATTTGATGCAACATCCACCATAGAGCACAGACCTTCGGATTACTATCTGTTTTCAAATCTGCAGCTGCATCTTGATGGCACAATCTTCCGTTCAAATGACAAGGTCATAAATGAGGTCGATTGCTTTCTCTACTCGCGCACCCCCCAGTTCTTCGCAGAAGGGAATGAAAAGTTGCCAAAACGTTGGCAGACTATTGTTGATTTGAATAGAGATAACTATTCTCATTAGCTTTGCTGATTTTGTATGTGTTTGTCATTTTTCAGGATTTTTTTTTTGGCGGAAAACTTTTTACTCAACCCGATAAAATAAAAATACCATTCAATTTTCAACTTGGTTATTCGATTTGTTAATTTTCTGTACCACCGCTATATCTCTTTATGAGATACAGCGACCGCTGTGTCTATAAATGATAGCAAAATGATAAATTATAGCATTTTTTCACTTAATTTGAAAATAAGCAAAGAAACCAATAATAATTTAGCAAGTTTTTTGTATTTAAAATAGTAGTTAAAAACAGCGCAGGTGTGGAAATCAAAAAATTTTCTCTACAAATTCTGTAAAAGCTCCATTTGAATGGGGGGGGGGAATTAAACATTATTGGCAATTAATAACATATTTTTCTATAATTTATATTTAAAAAAGCATATGGATAAGGAAGGATTTTAAATAATTTAGATAAATACATAAAATGTGGTCATCATGCTCTGAAATTTATATATGATAAAAATATCGCGCAATCGTACCTTATCTTTAAGTTAAAACTTTGATATATCAATTTAAATATCTCTTAACTAAAAATATAATGGAAAATAGTTAATAGGGCTTTGTAATTTTTTTTATAATGTTCTAATTTTGCTTCATGTTAAACGTCATATTTTTAGAACCTAAGGCTCATCAGCAATCCAGTTGGAGACACACAGTAATTCTTTATTTTATTATATGTATAAATATATATACAGGTGGTTATCAAAATAATGGAAACACCCTAGATTTTGAAGGCTTGGGAATTGCTGTTCTGCCGTAAATGTTCTCTTTATGAAGGTATCTCCTAACTGTAATTGTTGACATTGGAGAATCCAGATGCTGATTGAGCTCTGTGGTCACTGTGGCTGCAGTTGTTTTCTTTTTAGACATTACAATCCGCTTCAATACCCGTCGGTCTCTTTCACTCAGCTTCTCCTTCCGTCCACTATTTTGCTTTGCTGAGCTTGTCTTTCCGCGCTGTGTGTATGCTGTCATGACTTTAGACACCGTACCTCTAGAAACGCCTAAAAGCTGGGATGTTTCGGTCACTGTTGCTCCAACTAGTCGGGCTCCTACAATTTGGCCTCTCTGAAAATCTGTGAGGTCTGACATTTTACGCTTCTGACAAAAAATCAAAACGTAGACAACTCTGCTAAAGCTCTCTCATACCACCTAATATATGTACTTTTTATATTAAAAAAAACTGGTAGCTAAGATTATATTTTAATGCTTATGAAGCGAATTCTTAAATGTCCCTTTTATTCACAAGTGTTTCCATTATTTTGATAATCACCTGTATATATATATATATATACAGTCAAACCCCGCAATAGTGAACATGGTTTATAGTGAACGAAATATGCGCTCCCGTGCCTTTACTATACACATATATTATTTTTTGTGGATATAGTGAACCAAAAGTAGAGAGGAAATTGGATATTATGAACTTTTTTCTGTCTTCAACTGATTATTATTTTTTTTTCTTTTCGTTTTTTGGTAATTTTGAAATTTTTACATAAAATACAAATATCGATTTTTAAAACCATCTATTGAGTGAAATGTAGCCCTAAGCATATTTTCCTTTCTTGCTTTTTCTATCTCAATTTCCCATCCCTATATAAAGGTCATCTCTAAATTTTTTGTTTGCAAGACGAAGAGTAATAAAAAATAAAAGTGAACACATTTTTTGTTACTATATATTGTTTTTTAATCATTTTTGTATGTCTTTTAATTGGTCATTTATTTAAATGTGTAATAAAAGGGAGCTCTTCGGAAAAATTAGCTAAAATTGTTTGCAGTTCGGATATAGTGAACTCCCGGTTATAGTGAACCGAAATTTCGGTCCTTTGAAGGTTCACTATAGCGGGGTTCGACTGTGTATATATATATATATATATTATGCACTTAATTGCTGGCCCATCACCCCTAGGGACGCCAAAACGAAGGGGTGTGCAACCCTAACACTACCAGCCCTCTTTAACCCCCTATATCATTATCTTCTCCATCATAGCTGCAGCTTCTTAGAGGGGTGGGGGCTGAAATCCAGGGGCATCTAAAAGTGGATTAATACCCCAAGACACCATAGGAGAGTAATGCCCTTTCTTTTCTACTCAATCTGTCACATTCAACTCTCCCAAGGCACCTTAAATTTTTCCCCTTTCTTACCAGTGAGTGTACATACTATTCAAGGGGACCTTGACCTACACACAGCTGGGAGGAAATGTTGACCACACCTTTCTTCCTAGCTGAGGAAGAGAGGGAGAAGCAAAGGATTACTTCCCCTTCTCTTCCCACCACAGGTAACAAACATCTGCACTTATGTTTGCAATCTTCAATTCAGTGACTGTGATTGATTATCTACCTTCCCCCCCCCACTCATTGTTCATTTATAGTCTAACACTAATCTTCTACCCTAAACATTAGGATAACTATTTTTTAGAAATAAATGTTATGAATTTATTCTTAAAAAAAGAACTTTTTTAAATTGTGTTGTAGAGAAGGGGGCGGTTTTTTGGTACTGATTGGCAATCTGTAATTATGTGAAAATACAGAGGGGGCGTTTTATCGGTTTAATTAAAAGTTATGTTCAGAGTTTTAATATAAATAAATATAGTTTTTGTGTTGTGTGGATTCATCGGACATAAAATCTCCTTATAAAAAACTGACACAATTTAGAATTATTCTATTTTCTAGGAGAATATCTGTAAGCTGTAATGTATTAAATAGTAAAAGTCAATTAAATTGTGCCAAAGTGTTAGAATGATCCAGTTCTTTTCAAAATTTATAAAAATGTTCTAATATTTCATGAAAATTCTACAAGAAAAAACTATTTCAAATACCCTAAATCGAAGAAAAAATCCCAAAATTGCAATAACAAAAAATGCTGAAATAGTGCAAAAGTTCAAATGTCATCAAAATTCTGACCTTAATCTTGACAAATGCCAGGTAGATAGTTTTTCCCATACACTTATCATATAAGGTAATATTAATTTAAATAAAAAATTTATCATGTTAAAAGTCTCACTGATCAGTAAAGCTAAATAAAGTCCATTACAAAGTTCACCGTAAGAAAGTCAAGGATAGTCCAAAGTCTCGAAAAAAGAGTCCTAAGCAATCAAGAATGTGATGGTTGTGCAAAAGAGTATTTACATCATATAATTATAGTGTTATATTATTGTGTTATTTATTTTGAATTGAAAGGTATTTTGCATGTATGTTTAGTGCAACTGTTGTTAACATTCCCAACTTAATAAATAATAATCATTTCAGGTTCCAGCAGCTGGTTTGATGTTCCTCATGCTTTTCTCAGGCAATTTCTTAACCACAGCTTTGACTGTGCATCAAAAGTTTAGTCTGAATTCTTTACTCTTCCGCAAAGTTCAATAAAGTGTAAATGATTGCCTTGATTCTTTTCAGTGCAAAACTTACGTGACCTGAATGATAAGATAATGATAAATCAGTATTATATTATTTCATTCTCATTCCAATATTCAGAATGTGATCACTTACTTTTTTGTAATTACATTTTTTCATATCAATTTCTAATATTTGAGGTTTTGTTTGTTTTTTTAATTAAAAAATTTTATTTCATAGACATTATAAATGTGCATAAATAATTTGTTCCTTAAGAGTGTTTTAATCCATAGTTTTATATTTTAAATGATCTTATATATGCATATACAATTTATAACTAGATCTACTTAAAAATAAATATTTTTTAAACATTTTTTTCTTAATTTTACTGAGAGAGATATTTTGTAATTTTTTATTGTTGTATCAATTTATTGTCAATTAACATGATTTATTTTAACAGTATGAATTTGAACTAAGTAATGTTGATATAAATATTTTCATAAAGGCAAGCATTGCTGGTATTCCAAGAAATTATTTATGCGATGTATTTTTAAATTGTATTTATGTATAGATTTAATTATCTAAATTCTCTGTTTGGATAAAATGGCTACATATCAGAGCTATATATTTTTTAATATTCCTAGAATAAATTTTTATATTATTAAATAATTATCAGCTATCTATCAATTTTATATGAAAATCAGTTCAGTGGGAAAATATTTAAGTTTGATTGTGAAACAGTTTTGTTGTACCAATTTTGATTTATAATGAAAAGGAGTTTATACTGTCTTTCAAATATTGCTAGAAAATCTAAAGATTTCTTAAAATTTAGATCAATAATTATTAATTAACTCCATTTTTTCCTGCATTTGTGTGCCAAACAGGAATTTTAGTTATTTTTCTAACAAAACATTAATAGTTTTTATAATTCTTGAAAATTTTGCAGTCTAATGTATTTCATATTTGGAGAATCAGATTTAACAATTTTAATAAAGTTTTATGCATTGCATTGACTAGAAGGTGTTTGCCAGTTGATGCACATTATTTAATATTACTGGAGTAGAAATTCTTCAGCGTTAAATTATGGGTAGTAAAAAGGAAATAACCTCTATTAAACTATTTATTATACAAACCTACCTATGCTTCTATTAAACTATATTTTTGACCATTCAATTTTTTATATTAGTGATGACATTCTACAATGAACAAAAAATAAATAAACTATAAAAAGTAAGAGAAAATTTGAAAGAATAATTTTTTATCAAATTTTCACTTACTAAAACTTCATTCTTTTACTACTTCAAAGGGCAAATCAAATTTCAAATGATTAATTATTTAGAAAATTAATGAATAAATTTTTTTAAACAAATATTCCTAATTGATTAGTGCTTTTTGACTTATAAATTGCAAGTATGGATGCTGCAATCTGTAAAACATAGACCTGATAAGTTAGTTAAGAAAGTAGTCAATAGGTCTTTTAAATGTTGAACATTTGGAAATAGTAAAAATGAAAATATCAAAATCGCAAAATCGAATGTGTGTTATCCAAGTAGTGTGATACTGTGTTCGATTGTATATAATTTCGTCCAAAAGAACTGAAACTTGCTCAACAGTTATATTTTTTAAATAAAAAATTTCTTTAGTGTGAAACACTATTTATCCATGGTATTTCATAATCCTGAATTAATTCTTTTTTTAAAATTAATAAATGTATGAACAATAAGTGATATATAATGTAATTTTACAAAAATTACTATTCTGCGTATCCCTAACTATGATACTTATTATTTAAGATATAGGTAGTACACAAAATGGAAGTTTGTTTGATTTTTAAATTGTAATTAAAATTTTTATTTTTTGATAAATGAAATTTTTTTTTTTCAGAATAAAATAAGAAAAGTTCCTATTTTTTCACTTTTTCTAATAATGTGATTGTATTTTCTATAAAACTAGTTGAAATAACTTATATTTATTATGTTAATTATATTTGTGCACACATAATGAAAATTAAATATTTTTGATAATACTTTTATAATTAATCACTTTTAATGATTATTTTAGGAAGCATTTTGTTATCAGTAATTAGAATATATTTATCAATTTCAAAACATTGTTCAAAAACTGCTTCCAAAAAAATTATTAAATCTATTGTAGTACTTAATATGCACATAATTTATATTTTTTAAATGTACAATTCTATTGATTGTGATATATTATACTAATGCCATATTTTATGACACAAATGTGTGTTGTTTTTGCAGCTAAAATTTTGTTTATCATAATTGACTTTATCTTGTTGTGTTTTAATTTTTCAATAAATTATTTAATTTCAAGTGTTAGTTTCTTTGACTATTTTTTGTCGAATGATATACTTAACATATATTGGTAACTAAATGAATTTGCCTTTTAACTATCAATTTATTTTGATGATTTGGATACAATTCATGTCAATTCAATTGTTAATTTTTTATATTGCAAAAATCGAATGTTTAGTACAAAATAAAATATACTTAGTGGTTAAAAATTGATATTTTGAATTAAAAAATTTTAAGATTTTGTAGCCACTGCATATTTGCTTGAGGCATCTGCCACTCAATGGTGCAGGCAACAGGCAGTGGTAAAGTTCGCTTCTAGTGGAGCATTATTTTCTAAAAAATAAATAAATAATTCGTATAACATTTAAGAACTGGATGCCATTTTGCAACAACAAAAAAAAATACAGCACACTTTGAACATAAACCTCTATCCTTTGAAATCTTCAATAAAGTGCTGCCATCTATTGTTCTCAATTGCATGTGAATTAATTTTCCCTAAGATAAATTCAGGGATAACAATACGATGCACTCAACAAAAAAAAAATTACTAGGGCATGACATTTTGGAACACCAGTGCAGTGCCAGAGATTATTTCGGTCATGACATGTAAAAATATTATTTTTCAAAACAGATTTTGCTTATAAAAGTTAGACATTAGAAATAATACCTCATTCATCTCACATTAAAATTAGAAAGCTCTACTTTTGTTAAACTTTTAGCCATGCTCAGAATCATGTAATGGAATTAAAATTCATATTTATGTACGAAGTTTGGAAGATAATAATTTTGAATCAATAATTTAACTTGTCATAAAATAAATATTTTTATTGCATTAAATCAATATAAAAATATACAGTAACAATAAAATATATATATATATAAAGTTTTATACATGATATTATAGATACATTAGTTTTTTCTTAGGTTTAGGTTCTGTGATTTTTGCATGAACCATAGCAGCACACAGAATTATATTTATCACCAATCTTGAAAGGGATATTACTCCTAATTGATTATCAGCATGCCTCCAGTTTATGTAAAATTGGTCCGAAAGACCATTAACTAAAAGATATTACAAATCTGTACACATTTTTACTGGTTCATTTACATATCTCTATTAAATTTTTTTATGGAAAAGTTAATAATATGAATTTAAAGAAAAAATTACAATACATGAAATGTATATCACATTTATGACGAAGTATTCTATTTTGTGACAGCAACATAGACCAAAACTGAAAAACAAAAACAGCATGTCATCCCTTTACATCATTTGCTGGTCTGAGGGACCATTGATCATTTATTTTATTATATTTGATCCATCATTTTGATGGTCTAGGACTATCATTAATTTCGAGTCCTGTTTAAAACATTACTAAAAAGCTGTTTATGTATTACATACTCTATAATTAAACTATTTTTCATTTCACTCGCATGATATTAAAACAAAGATATTATAAAAAAAATCTTATTTCAAAACTGATTTGAAATATTAATTTAAACTTAAAATTTCGATAAGCTACGGAGAAACCGTGCAGGGAATAGAATTAATGAAATTGCTCATTTGGCTCGACAATTGGGATCTGTTGAAATAAATTAATTTAGTTGTTTGTATAGTAAATAAGGACCTGCACTTAACACGGTTACAGTTACAAGGCAGCATCCCAGAACAACAAATCTGTATTTCCAGTGTGTCCTAAGTAATCTCAATTGCTTTACAACTTCTTCCACCTGTTGAGTTGTACTTGCCTTCTCACCCTCGTTCCTAATCACAAAATCTGCTCGACTCACTTTTTCTGTCAATGACATTTGAGACTTTATCCTGGCAAGAGCATCCTCTTCAGAAATACTGTCTCTAACCATAAGTCTTTGCAGCTGTTGGTCAGGCTCACTAAAACACATAAATTAATTTACATCCTCACCTTTTTGGTTTTTTTATTGCTAACTTTGTCAAACATTTTACAGAATAAGCTATGCATATATGTGTAAGTAAATTGCCTAATGCTATGTATTAATCAGATTATGTTTACAGGTACAAGAGTATTAAAGGAATAAACAGTCTAAAAATATCAATCAACTCAAATCATAAATTTAAAAAAAAGCATATTAAGCTATTTTGTACAATAGGAAAACATTTAAATTATTTGCATATTTATTTTAATTTTTTTTTTTACTATATATTTACATTGAGGGTCAAACAAACTGCTAAGCTTTATATATAAATCGCGATTAAAAATAAAAAGAAAGTAAAACAACAAAGTAATGTAGAAATAGTAAGAAAAAATAAGACATTCAACATAACATTTTCGTATTATTTTTTCTTCTAAAGTTTATAAAATCGGAAAATCTGCCAAAAGTCAAAAAAATCCTATGTTTATGTTTAAAATTTTTATTTAAATGTGCTTTTAATTACGTGTTGAATGTTATAAACAGAAATCTTTGGTTTGTAGGTGAAAATTGAATTAAGATGATTGAAATCATTTCTATAGTAGCTTTCGAACATTTAGATTTTTTTTAAAAATGAATCTCTATCGTGTTTTTTTTTTTTTTAAAAAAAGATTTTAATTATTCCTATTCAATAAAGTCAAATTCCACAGTTGAAGTTATTCTTCTAACAAAGTATAATCTCAACTTTAATTAGTTATTTTATTCAATTTTTTTGGGTTAAATACATTCTTCAGGGTGTGTAGCGTTTTTAAAAAGAGCTTAAATGTGTTTATTTTGGAGTTTTAAAAGCCCTTAAATGTGCTTTTTTTCATTAGGTGTTTTTAAAAAGTACTTAATTTTTTCTTTGACATGATATTTTCTATATATAGATTCTATATATATATATTTGCTATACATTTTCTTTACCATGTCGATTTGCGCCACGAATTATGCAAAAAGCGCGGTTTTCACATTGTTCTATTTAACGTTTTCACTATTCATTCAACCAAAATCCATTTCTAAGTCACCGTCGTTCTGTAGCGTATGAAAGCGTCGATCATTTTAAATGTTTGATTAAATACTTACGGGTCCGCATGTGCACATATACTGCGCTGAATTCAGTGGGGCACTCTCATGAGCAATTTTGCAAGATATTCTTATTTTCAGGCTCCATTTTCCTCCCTTTGAAATCGGACCAAAATCTCTCGAGTTTTCGCTGATCGCTAAGGGTTAAACTAAACTTTACCAAATTTTAATAGCATGAGAAAATTCTATTTCTCTTGTTAATTTCATCGTTGGTGAAGAGCTTTCATCAATGGCAAGCTAATGGCCTACTTTTAAACTTTTCAGTGCTCTTACCAGTTTTAAGAGAATTACATATTTTATGCATTTCGTGTTCTCAAAATATTTCCTTTAATGTACAGAAATTTCTTTTAGGAAAAAACTTTAGAGGCAAGGTTTTAAAAAGAAAGAGGCAAGAGTTTTTAAAAAAAAAACGTGGGAAGAGAGGAGCCTTCAATATTTTAAATGCCGCAAAAAATTTTATGTTATTCAGATTCATCATTCCAAAATACTCTAAATCATCTCTTAATGATTTGATTTAAAAACAATTGGAGTAAAAAATTTAATTATCTCAGATTTGTAAAATATTATGAGTATAAGAACCATATAATTTATTCTGACAAAAATGTTTAGTTTCAATATTCATTGTATTTACAATTCAAAATTAATTAAATTTGTTTTAATTATTTCATTAAAGAAATGCTGAACCAAGTAATGAATTTTAATAAAAAATTTATTAGGGACCATTCACTAATTTACATTTGTAATAAAGATTTCTTAATTCTTTACATATTTTTATAAATTTGGTATGATCAATAATATTAATCTTGTTAATGTTCTGTTGAATATTCTACCATAAATAACATTTATTTAAATTATAATTAATTAAATTTAATTTAAATTAAAAATAAAATCTGAATTTTTCAACTAACTTCTAATAATGCTATATTCATCCAAAAAATACTAGTGTTGCAACAATTATAAAATTCTCCTTTAACCAAAAAATTTTAATTATATTATTTAAGTTTTCTACTAGCTCCTTTTACCCATTTAACCTGAATGTTTCAGAAGTGTAGATATTTGTCTTAATAGCTTTTAGACACTATTGGAATTTAAAATTATTACATAAAAAAATTACAGACTTTTCTCATAAGTCAATGAATAGCAACACCTAATCTTTTCTTCACCTAAAATTCCTATGACACATTTGTTTTCATTATCATAGAAGATGGAATTAAAATATATTTCATTACTCTTAGTATTTGTTTAAATAATTTAACTTCAGACAAAGTTTTTGATAGAAACAGAATTCATAAAAATTATTACTTGAAAAAAGAAACAGCTTTTTTTTTCACATATAAATGCTGCTGTTTCTGAACCAGATCAATATTGAGTTATCACAAAAACTTTTAAGTTGGCTTATACATTTTGAAACGAATTTCATTCATTCATAATTTTTATCAAAGATATATTACAGAACTATTTGTATTTGAAAAAGGTTCATTTAGGTTCTTTTGGAGAAAAAAAAAGAGGGTACTATAAATTTTACTTTGTTTTTGAATCTATATTTTTAAAAGTCAAGATTCAGAACCAATTAAAAAAAAGAAAATCAAAGGGTGAAACTGTTTATGTCCATGAAAGTTGATTTAAAAAAAAAACGAGTTTAGGATTGAAAATTTTCAGGAGCAAGCATTTGAGTGAAATCCTAAATATAAAAAGATACATGAAAGTCACAAGCATTAATTTACATCCGCTAAAAATTTCAAAACAAAATTTGCACATTTTTAATGTTGAGAAAAAATATAATTTAAAAATTGGGATGAACAGGAACTTCTTTTTATCAAAATTTTTCCCAATCAATACTTTCTCACTAGTGTTCCTTTCATCTCCTTCGAAATACTTTTTTAGTTCTTTTCTACCCGTAGACAGGAACAGTTTTTTCCCCAGAACGACCCACCTTCACAGTGTAATAACTTTTGGAGAGAACCAATTTTCAACATTATTGATTTGTGAAAACTTAATAATCCCCAAAATGTAAAAAAGTGGTCATTTTTGAGAATAAAGGACATAAACTGTTCTTCTCCCTTGATCTTCAAATATGTTCAAAAATCCTTTTATACTAGGCTATGTAAAGTAAATGAATCAACTAACCAGGAAACAACAACTGTTTTGTGCAGATATTTAACCATCTTCCCACTTTCATATAACAATGGTAAATCAATAACAGTAAACTGGTGGCCTAGACAACAAATAAAATGATTAACTTATTTGTAATGTGAAACATACCTACAGAAAAATTGATACTTACATTCTGATTAAACAATATTCCCTTATAACTAACAAAGTAAATATATTTTAAGCTTTAGTTAAAGTTTAATAAACAATAAAATGATGCTTGTTTAATCTTTAATAATCATATAGTAAATGAAAAAATGTTGATCAGGAAATCGTGACACATTATAACTTTAAAATGTGGCATTGGAGAAATCTTACTTTAAGTGAATGTAACACTTGTCATTTAAATACATTTTTTATAGCAATATGATGAATCAATAGTAGAAAAATATTTAATTCATTGGGTCATAATTGTTTTTTAAAAATGCAATTCTAAAAAGGTTTACAGCACACATTTAAGTGACATTTTGTAAATTTAAGAAAAATCAGATTCAGAATGCATAAAAACATTGGGAGATTGTTTTAAAACCATCTTAAATAAAAGACTTGAGTCAAAAAAAATAATAATATTCCATAACTAATTATAACACAAAAATCTGAGTGTTCACATAGCTTCAAATTTTTTGCTAAAATATTTTAGCGTTTATGTAACTGAACTTATGATCAAAAATAAATAAACCTGAAAGTCTGAAAAGAGATTATGAAATATGGATTTATACCTAGAAAAAATAATTTCAGACATTTCCACATTATTGATTTGTAGATTTCAGGATGTGTAAAAGAGTTCAAAAGGCGTCTTTTATCTGGTTGTGAGAAAACTATTTGGCCCATTTTTTGGCGATTTAGAGTTCCATCGGAATTAAACACAGCATCTCCAAATTCTTTCCTAATTTTCTTTGTAGCCGTTTTACCAGGTTCAACAACTAAATGCGAAAACAAAAATGTAAAACATTTACAATTTCATTTGTAATGATAAAAAAGGATTCATAAAGTGCAGTGCAATGTAAAATAGAACATTGGGTTAATAAATGGTTTTGCATAAATATGATTAAATAGATGAGAAATCCATCAAACATGTTTGCCAACTAACATTTAAAAAAAAAAGCCTAATGGTATGAAAATTGGAAGAAAAACTTTTTTTATTTAAGAATAATTAAACACACATTATTTTTCTATAATATTCTAATATATTATTTTTAGGACAGGTAAAACTGTCATGCTTGTAACTAAAATCCTCATTAGTATTAAAAAAATGAACATTTTAAATTTTTAAAAGAAAACCTTGTAGATAATACATACGCTATATAATAATACTACATAAGCTGTAAATCAAATATACTTATACATCAAATTACTAAACTACAAATAAAAGTCCATTTTAACAGTAATAACTAAAGGTATATATGAACGCAGGCCGTATATATGAACAGTAAATATCAGAAGATACATGTAATTCATTGAACATATTACAGTACATAAATTTTTTTCTTAATTTTAATCAGAAGTATTTCGAATCTAAACCAGATCTGCTGAAATTTAAATCAGTTGCTTTATTTCATCTGATTTTCAGAAAAATCATTGCCTTAAATCAATTTCACAAACAAGTAGAAAATAATTTATTTAGCATCAAAAAATATTTCTAAATGCAAATTAAACGCAGGACATAGAAATTTGCGTGCACATTCATTTTAAATGAATGTAACTAACTAGTTTCTGTAAATTTGAGAATAAATTGAAAACATTTCAGAATACTTTCCATGAGGAACAGTACATAAATAAAGCTGAGAATCCAACTACTTCCATTTGAGAAGGAAGAATAGAGAGATAAATACAGGGTTTGAGGGGCAGACCATCCAGTTTGCCCTCTGAATGAAAAATTTTCACAATCCATGTCATTTGAACTTAATTTCAAATTTTGAAATTCTCCACACGATGTAGTCACGACATGTTAACTTTTAATTATCACTTTTTGATGCGTTCGATGGGTGACAATTCTATCACAACTTTACGCTCTTGAAAAAGAAAAAAAAATCCGCAGTACTTCGTCTTTTTTTTTGTTGCCATTTCTTTTTGAATTTCAATATATTTAATACGTAATTATGACAGGTGAATTCGAAACGTTCAATTCTATCGAAGCTTCACATCGTTGGAAGAAGTTTTCTCGTTTGATAAATAAATGTTAAAAAACAATTTGGCCCTTTCCACATGATTTTCAAAACTCTAATATTTTGAATATGTCATTGCAACAAGCGAATCTCGAATTTGAGTTACCATGTCTTGATACCTTCAAATCATGTTGCTTTCGTCTTAAATCTGCTTTGTTTTCTGATTATCTTGTTTTTTTATTCAGATATTCTTTATACAATGATTTAATAACAAGACGCATTGCAGATGGAAACTTACTCTCGTATAAAGTAGCACAGTGGGTGCAGGAACTTGTCAGAGGAATAATGAAATTTTTTATACTTTTGGCTCACTCCATAGTTTTTTATTTTAAATCCCTAACTCAGTATTTTACAACTAATTTCCGTAGTAGCTGGAGGGTATGCCCAGTGTTTTCACTACAGCGCGAGAATGCGAGGATCTCGCATATTTTTTTATTTTCTCGCATTAAAAAAATTATTACCGCGAGAAATTCCTATAAATCAATTTCAAAATTCGCGAATTTCTCGCATTTTGGAAAAAGCTTCGAATTACGCCCTTTAGAATAAAATCCGTTTCACTTTTCTTCCTGGATATTTCATTATTTTCAACATCTGCCCCGTTATCTAGCTTCCCTAATTACCAGTATTGTTCAGAACCTTTTCAAACAACAGAACACAACCACGGAACCCCTTTTAGAACACATTTCTCTGCAACCACGTGTTTATCGTAGGTAAGGTTTCTTCATGTAAGATGTTTAAATTTTTTATGTGCTAATGTAGATGTAATGTAATGTAAGATGGACAAATGCCTTGTAAAGGCAAAATCTTCTATGATGATGCACCAAAAATATTCAATGCTTTAAAAAATAGAAGACGTTAAAAATGTATCATAATTAAAGAAATGATTTTTTTTTCAAGAGTTCTTGTGTTTTTTTAGTTTTTAGAAATCTCACTTAACTTTTTGAAATCTCACCCTGTTTTTGAGAAAGGGTGAGAAATTCTCACCCATTTTTTTTTTCCATGATGAAAACACTGTATGCCTATTGTTTATCTACCTTTCAAAAATATTCAAATAATTTTTTAGCAAAATTTAAGCTTATTTTTAAACTATACATAAAACCAAAATTTCAAGGTTTGAATACAACTCATTCCAGAAAGATAAATTCTAGACCATTTATAAAATTTTGTCAAAGTAGATCAAGTATGACGTAAAAAATAAAATAAAAAACTCAAATTTACTTAGTTGAGCATTTAGCTGCTATTTTAAATACATTAATTGAAATCAAATTATAGGAATTAATTTTTCCTACTTAATTGCCCCATACTAGAATATTTTAATGCAGTTACCTTCTCGGGCAATGACATCAGCATCAATAACTTCTATTCCCAAACTTCTGAGAATTGCCACAACAGAGCTTTTACCAGTCGCAATTCCTCCCGTGAGACCAACAAGAAACATCTCTGCTTCTATTAACACATAATCGAAGAAGATGAAAAAAGAGAAAATATTAGAAAAATTAAGTTTTATCTTCTTAAGAAGGATAAAGAAGCTTTTTACATTGCTGTTTTACTAGCAACTAAGTAAACAGAAAAGATAAACGACAACGCATTTAACAATGTTTGTCAAATTTTTACAACTAAATTGATATTTACCCAACTTGGGTAAAACTTGACGAAACATGTAACCATGAGCGTTTACCTTTTGAGGAGAATGTAAATTAAACATACAAATACAATAGTTTTCTAAATTTCACACCTGGGACCTTCTAAATATTTGCAAAATTATTTTTTTCTTTTTTAATTTTCAGCTTGTTTATAATTAAGTTTAATTTAAATTGATGAAAATCTGTGAAATATTTTTATTTCTTGAAAATATTAAGGATATTTATTGAAATTTCCAATCATTAAAAGGGACAACCACCCACTTTCCCCCACGAAAACGCAAATGCATGTAACACAGAAAGTCAAATTTCCGTCATCCCCCATAATTCTATCATCAGTTTTTTCAACAATGTAATTTAGTACCATACATTTAAAGGGTAGACTTTGACACAATATTGGTACTATCAAAATAATCACCAAGTTCTGTGTGCTTCCAGCAGGGTTTGCCAAAGCAAGCCCAGACCAAAAAATGGGCTCACTTGAAGATTAAAAAAAAAAGATTCTTTTAAGGTGTTTTTTGTTCAAAAGATACTTAACTAGATCAATAGATTTTACTTCAAAAGTAAAAATATCACTTTACTTCATTTCTGAAAAACTATTAGTTTTTAGGAAATAAAATTATTTATGTGGCTTGAAAAAATTATTGAATTTTCTTAAGCAAATTGTAAGCAAACTGTAAGACATAATTTATAGATAAATTAGTTTTATATATTATTATCAAATATAAAAACTACTTTTTTATATCATATAAACATATTTATGAAACTAATTAGTACTCAATGTTTATAATTGCACTAAAATTGATTTAGGTTTTAGAAATTTTTTCCTGAATTGTACAGTGAAATGCAAAAATTGAGATTCAAAATTTTTTTTCATATTAAAAAAAAAGTATGAAGAAAGAATTTCAAAGGAAAAATATATTCAACCTATAAATTATTTTATTTATTTTTTAAAAGTATTTACTTGTAATGTTTATTACCATCCTCCCCATGGCAGAATAGCAGCGACACGTCGACATTGTCGTAAAACGTTACAGAGCTCCGGCAGAAAATTTTTTCTTTTGAAAAGTAAGAAAATATATATATATATTAAATTTTTTTTCTACGGAAATTTACACGTAATATTTGAATCATGCATTTGGACAATCACTTTTTGGTGCACTCATTTTATGCAAATAGCATCGTAAATCGATGTAATGTTTTGATTGTATTTTCGGCAGTTATTGATTTCTCTATAGTTTTTAAATCCGATATTTTTTATACGATATTATACAAGAACCTAATCTTGAAACGAAACACGCGCTTGAGGAGTCGATCTTTTTTGTCGGCAATTACTACTACGGATTACATGATTTTTTTTATTGTGATGATTATTTAAAAAATGTGAAGAAGGAAATAAATTGTGCATCCCCCCCCCAACAAAATGTGAGAATATCCCCCACAATATTAGAATAAAAAATTATTAAATGTTCAATTAAAAAAAATTATATAATTTTTGTTTTGTAAACACAGCGCTTTAATGTTTTGTAAACACAGTTATTTTAAATTAGTAACATATATGTTTGTTAGCATTAAACGTTTCTTGCAGAAAGATATTAGTGCTAGAGAATTTTGTCGCAGATAGCTCGAAAAAATTCTGATACAGGAATCATCCTTTCTTAATATTACTCTCTACTATTCGTACAACTTGATTTCTATCATTATTCCAAATTATTGGCTTAAAACTAAAAGTGGAATTCTTTATATAAAATGAACCTGTAATATTGGGAAATAACTCTACACAACATTACTAAATAATCTATCTGGCGAAAAACATTCAAATAATTTGTATATTAGTTCAAATTAGTTTCAAAATAACTCAAAAAGTCAATCCAATAATTCAAAAAGTTAAATAAGAATTTAAAAAACAAAATTGTAGAATAAGTTGTAATGGTAACCGAACAAACATAATTTTATCCCAACAAACTCAGGAACTAACTCTATGTTAATAGAATAAAAAATTCGTAGATTTTTTAATTAAATAATTTTTAAGTTATAGTCTGTTTGCCGTTAAGAAATAAAAATACATAATAACCTGGCAATCTAAAACATTTTTTTAAAAAAATGGTTGCATTGCAACAAAACAAGTGATAAACTTTCATAAAAAAACAAGTAATGGTAAACTTTCATAAATATAATAAGTAATAATAACCTTTCATAAATACATCTAAAAATAAAAATACTTCTGAAAAAAACTCAAGTGGGCTAGGCTTTTCCAAACCCTGGCTTCCAGGCCTGGAAGTATCCGATTCAGAAATATCCTGCATTTAAAAAAACATTTACCAGCACAATCTAAATGCATTTTTGTTAATTTAAACAAAAAAATTACATTTTAAATTTTCTAAAAATAAACAAACTATTTCTAAAAATAAAAGCCCTATTTTTGTTTACCCAATCAAAGAACATCACTATAACCAAATCCTACAGGACACTCCAGGTACTGAGAGGGGTGAAGCCCATCCATTACTGACGAGATCTTTCAGAAACGAAATGGATGGGCTTGGAGAACAGAAGACACTAACTGGGTTGAGATATTACAAAACACATTATTTCCAATTATATATAATCATATAACATTATGCATTACATAACATATTATTTACAGATTCCTTTCTTCAAAAACCCAGTCTACTACATCCCTCAAATACCCTTGTGTTGACCTGAGAAACCTTCTAACAGAGGACTCGAGATTTATACAGATGGGTCAGAATGGAAACCAGAGAACAAGATAATCTAATTACAAGACAGGCTATGGTCATAAAGTAGAAAGGAATTACGACCCATACTAACTCGGCCCATATGGAAAATAATAGCAGTATCTACTTGGCTGAGGTCCTGGCAATTCAGATAGCACTACAATAGTTAAATAATCATGGCTCTCCCATGGGGTGATCTATGCTGACTTTTCTTTCATCATTACTGAGCCTTGCTGACCCCCATAAACATCTCCTGATTATTGAGGAAACAAAATCAATGTGAAATAATGAATATACTTTAAATGGAAGCCAAGGCATCTACGAGGATCACAGGAAATTAGGAAGCTGATGAGGTTGCAAAGGAGGCAACAATGTTCAGCCAAATCGACATTAAGACACCGGGGGAAAGAACCGAGTCGAAACCTATATCAAACAAATTACTTTTAACCAATGGAAAGAAATCTTGGAGATCCAGTGACATACATGTTTTTTAAGGATCCAAGCCTGAAATGACTGCAGCCCAATTTGTATTTATTCTTAAATGGAGTGTTTGGGATCTATCAAAAAAAATTATTCAGCTTCATGTTTTTATTGCAGTGTGAGGAGACAGGACATAGTTCACCTTATAAAGCACTGCCCTAGATTCCAGACACTTTGTGGGTCTTACATGAAAAATTACCAGGAAGAAAATCAATGGTATGCAATATAGGCCAACAGGAGGATTGTCATTTAACAAACGCTAGAAGATGTTCTGGCCTCTGATCAACTGACTACAATCTTGATTGTATACTTCAATCCCTTTTAACTTATACACAAGTTTTCAACTCCATCTTGATTTACTGTCTAAGTTTTAATTTCAGCCATCTGGATTCTTTTGACTTCAACTGGTTTTAACAATCACTACTCTTTACGTCGATTTTAACTTCTGATGGCCGCCTACACCCATTTTATCCAGTGATTTTACCAATTTAAACGAAATCACTTTGGATGATTTGTCAACACTGACCTTAATAGTCTGACTTTAAACTTCAATAATCTTTAACGACTGCCCCCCAACCATCTTCACTTTAACTGCCTCAACTTTTGAACTGTACAGTACCTTCAAATGAACTGGCCACCTTGTCTTCACTCATCAGTTTGTGGGAAAGCCGAATTCACGTAACTATCGACGAACTACTGTCACCACCACAGTGTGTTATTATCAACAAACTATGCCAAATTGATCCCTTTTTGTTTATTTATTAATTTTTTTTATTTAAAAAAAAGAAGAAAAAAAACTAATTCTAACTTTTCTTGTGATTTCTGATCCCTTGGATCTCTTTTTAGATTTAGCTGTAGGTTCCTTCTGCTGGTCTTGGGTATTGTAGAGGTAAAATTACTTTGCACTTGACCCCGATACCTGCAACTGCTGTTACCTCAGATTAACTTATTATGCGATATAAATTTAACCGTCATTACATATTGTTATCTCCATATAAGCCACCACTGTCATCTGTCAACCATATTATTTCTGATCTAAAATTCTAATACTGTGCAATTGAAAAATATTTTATGTATATATTTTAAATTTTTTTTTATTTAATTAACGCCACGGTTGGGGCCTTGCTGAACGTTGACTGGGCAAGTGTGTGCATCTAAAAAAACAAAAAAAATTTTAAGTGCTAATATCAGGGTTTGAAAAAACCCGGGGATTTTTGAAAAAACCCAACCCGCCTGGGTTTTATTGAAAAAACCCGGGGAAAATTGGGTTTTATTTGAAAAAACCGGGGGAAAATTGGGGGGATTACTTGTCCCATTTGTTTTCAAATAATTAACCCTAGGAAAAGGATTTCATTTTTAGATAAATAATTTTAAAGAGTTCTCCTATAAAAAGTTTTAGCTTTTTTTTTTTTAAGCTAGAAAATAAAACTGTTTAAATTTGTTGATGTATCACTTAGTAAAAAAAGAAAAAAATTGTTTCTTTTAAATTTTTTTTAATATATTATATTATTATATTANCACTTAAAGTTTTCAATAGTATTATGAAATCATAGATTAGAGTTTTTTTACTTTACAAATATTAAAAACGTAATCATATAAATCAAGCAACTCTATTTGACAAATTTATACTTACAACAAATTATATAAAATTAAATGTTCATCAATAAGCTTTAATAAAAAAGAAAAAAAAATTTTTGAAAAAACCCACTTATTGTTCCAAGTGGGTTTTTTCAAGGTGGGCCCAACCAATAAAACCCGGGCGGGTTTTTTCAAAGTGGGCCCACTTGGCGAACCCTGGCTAATATTCAACCTGTTTTTGAAGAAGGAAAAGGACTCTCTACAGCATAAATTTCTCACATTTTAACACTTGTTCTTTTGAAACACAAAAAGAAATAAGAATTGAGAAAAAAAACAATGAAAACTATGAATGATATTGGTATAAAAATCTCACAATATTTGCCAGCTTTGATGGATCGAGGTTTGAGTAAGAAATCACAAGTTTAACAGACCACTGAAGAAGGGAGAAAGGCAAAAGTGATTCAGAAAGAATGGTTTAAATTCTTATGTCTTGAAAAAAAAATTGTTTTTTCTTTCTTACCTGATTTTATTTTTGAACATTAACAATTATTGGAAGTACAAATTAGTTCAATCCGTTTTCAAAAGATGGCTCTGGCTGTTATGACTGTTTCATAGTGACAGCTGGTTTCGGTGGTTTCAGAGAGGTTAGACATCTGTCAATAATATTCAGTTTATATCGCTTTGAGTTTCATACAAAAACCCTGTTTTTTACTTTGTTCAATATGTGAAATTTAGTGGTAACTCAGCAGCATTTGCGGGAGGTTTTACGTTTCTGCTTTAATTGGAAGAAAAGTGCATCTGAAGCGCATGGATTGCTTGTAGAAGTTTATGGTGATAATACTCCAACTGATAAATCATGTATCGAATGGTTTCGACGTTTCAAGAGTGGTGAATGATGTTGTATACTATGAGCTGCTACAACCTGGTGATTCCATTACGGGCAATCGATATAGGTTACAATTGATTCGTTTGAGCCACGCATTACGAGAAAATTGGCTAGAATAAGAGCAAAGACAAAGCAAAGTTATTCTTCTGCATGATAACGGTCGGCCTCGTATTACAAAAAATTATTTGGAAGCGCTCAAGTGGGATATTTTACCGCACCCGCCATACATTGTTCTCTCTGATAACTGGTTGTTCCGACGAATGCTACATTTATGCAAATATTTCGAATTGGTTATTCTATGTATGCAAGTATTAATAAGAAAGATCAACTAGGTTTAAATGAGAGCAAAGCACAGGGTTCCCACTCTTTTAAGAAAGCAAAAATGATGCACTTTTAAGGACTTTTTTTTAAAAAAATTAAGCACTTTTTTGAAAAATTTAGGACTTATGCCACCGGTGACAGTGCCAATTATTTACCTTTCTAAAAACATCAATAAATAAAAAAAAATAATAATAAACAATTGTATTAATTAACAGGCCTCGGCAAAGAAGCACCAGGTAATTTTTGCAGGAGAAAAAAATTTCAGATTGTTAAAAGTTAACGTCATTTAGATTGTAAAAGTTAACAAATGAAACTAATATGTATTCCATTTTTAATGATTTCATTGAAATTGAATTGTAAAATTAAGTTTTCATGTATGTTAAAAAAAAAAATAAAGAAAGAAAATTGGCAAAAACATTGAAAAAATTATTACAGGAAGTTTTTATATTTCACTACTAGACCAGCAAACATGTTATAATTACTTCTATGATGAACTTAAACAAAATTATTTCCATCCAAACATGCTATTAAGAATTAACTTTACATAATGCTACTAAACATTCTGGTGAAAAAAATTAACTCATTTTAAAGCAACCAAAAACTGAACAAAAATTAAAAACAGTATATTAAGTTGCAATGTTAACTGAATAAAATGATTATTAAAATCTAAGGATCTTTTAGTTTATTAGATTTAGATTTTTATGTAACATTCTGCTTATCCATTAGTGATGCTAAAAAATTAAGGACTTTTAAGGGCCCTTATTTTCCAAAATAAAAATTAAGCAGTTTTTAAGGACTTTTAAGGACCGTGGGAACCCTGAAGCAGATTTAAATCAATCAGAGTACTTTAGTTGATTATGATTTTATGAAAATTATGTGCTATTTTAACAATATAATTTCTTGCTTAGTAAATGTTTTTGTAGTTTCAAAAATGGACTTTAAAATTTTGCTAGCAAAATGCCATAAACTCTGCTAGTAACTATATAGAAGTTGTCAACTAACACATTTAATTTTTCCATTACCAAGATATAAAACAAAGTCGTGAACATAAACTAAACTTATACCCCTCCTTAAGGGGTTAAGGACCTTATTCCAAAACTGAATCAAATCCAAAAATAAACTTTGGGTTCAGCAAGATTTTTGTTATTTATCAAAATTAATATCAAGATTGCAAAGCCATAATCTAATCATATAAAGATACAGTACTAAATCACGTTAAAATGTAGCAATTACAAACATGAATTACATAGAAAAATGTTATGCAATTAAAGTCGAAAATAAAATATTTACATAATAAAATAGTATGCAAATTAAATAATTGCGGGGTGAAAACTGAATGGGAGAGATATAACTCTGAAATGAAAATCAAAAGTTCTTTTTAAATAATAAGGAAAACAATATTCTTCTTAGAAATCTAATTCATATGTAAATATAAACATTAAATAATGCGGTTGCAGTTAAATAAAAAAACAAGCCATTAGTATATTTTCACCGATGATCCCTTCTTTTAAAAGGAAAATTAGTTTATTTATTATGAATTATGCATCCGTTATGATGAGAAAATTGGTTTTAAATAACGCTGAAAACTACATAATTCCAAATAAATCTTTACAAATTTACGATAAAAGTTATAAGCAAGTAAAGTTTAGTGGTAATACTCGATAACTGAATTTACTACTGAATTAAATAAAAAAATTATATTTTTGTTATATGAATACTCAATAGAGAGCAGCACTAGATATCATTCGAAAAGAGTTGAAAGATAAATTTACTTTTAAGGAATCTTAATTTTTATTTGTTTTATTTATTTATTTTGACAACATCTGAAACACGAACCATCTATCGTTTCATTAAAATAGAAGAAATGATTCTGATATAGTATTTCAAGTTTGATGTAAAATTTCAAATGTTTGTATTTTAGACCATGTACATAAAATAAACTAATGTATGATAATCAAAGTCTAAACAATCACAATTTAAAATAACCTATTCAAAAAGACAAACTAAAAAAAAAATAAGGTACAGATTTAAATTTTTGAGCAAAAATGAAAAGAAACTTAAAAGCGAAAGGCTGAAAGAGAAAAAACAATATTTTAAGAAATATCTTAATCTTTTTTTCTTTTTTAATATCTTAATCCTTTTATCTTTATATCTTAATCTTTTTTTTAAGCTTTAAATTGTTATTGTTATCAAATCAGGAAATTTTTATGGTGGATAACTAAAAGTGAAAATTTTTCTGTTATTTCACATTAAATATAAGCTCCATTTTTGTTATTTTACAATAAATGCCCAAATTATAAAATAGCATGTACGTTCTACAGTTGGAAAAAAAAAATTCTACCCTAACAACATCAGAAGAGATCTTTCTCTTCATAATTTTTTGTTCTCGGCGAATTTTTGATGATACAATAAAATAATCTTATTTCTAAAAAGATAAGAAAGTTCGTTATGTTAGAATTTTGGAAAAACAGTTCTTAACAGCGTTAACAATTTCTGGTGATTTTAAGTTTCCTAAAAACTTTCAAACAATAAAATGATCGAATTAGTAATTTTTGTTGGGTTTTTAATGACTGTGCATTTGATATTTTCGGATTTTTTTAAAGAAAGACCTTAACATTATTTTAACAAAAATTATTCAAAAACAGAAAGATTTTTCAAAACTCTAAATATAGTTAAACTTATATAATGTTTTATGCTAAAATACCATTCTGCGAATGTTTTTTTCTTCTTTTTTTTCTTCCCCTTCCTAAATTGGTTGCATAATTTTGCTATTAAAAATCCCAGTAGCACAATTTTTAATATGTAACTCTTGGGGCCGGGATAGCCTGGTCGGAAATGCATTTGAAACACCTTCAAAAGATTAAAAATTATAAAACATTTTTTTTTTTTTTACCTTTTGGAGATTTTGAGCACTCTGGTAATAGAACATTTCCTCTTCACTCTTTTTTTCTTTTAAAGATAAGGAGAATAAGTTTTAGTTTTCCGAGACTACCACAACTTTTTAGCATTTATAACGTATATATTTACTCAGCAGAAATTTCTCAAGCAGATAATAACGCAAAGAAAACAAGAAACGAACGCAGAAAACAAATAGTAAAAGGAAAAAATTAGGTAAAAGGTTTATTAATAAAAAAAAGAGTAAAAATTATGAAAATTATAAAAAATTATTAAAAATGAGAAAATTTAACAACGAAAAGATATTATCTTTTTGCCAACCCACACGATTATATACGCAAAAATTAGTACTTTCTGGCATCGTACTAATATAGTCAAAGCAAAGTATATCAATACAATAGTATTAATTTGTAATAAGTCGGACTTGTCATTACGCTCACTATTGTAATTTGTAAATAGTTAATTTTGCACTCAATAGTGTTGATGTAGAAAACTATAAAGATAGAATGAATTAAAATGAACAATTGTTACAAAAGTTAAAAAAAGAAAATCACGCCTTTCATTCTCATTTTAAATTTTTTGAGTACTTAAATGTAATTGAATAACCCTTTCCAAACAGGTAGACATTTCAGTAATAAACTTTGAATTCCTTTTAGAGATTCATTCATCATTTCTGAGTTCAGGCCAAGCAATTATGTATCGAAACAAACTTTCAAAAATGATGTACTATAATCGATAATGTATGTTTAAAGGACTCAATGCATAGGCAGTTGTAATCCACCTCACCCATGTTTCTGCTTTAACTTATACTCCGTTTTACTCTTTCCGTGAAAGTATCTTAAGATAGAGATCTTCCTTATATAAAGAAAAGGCATTAGAGTCTTATGGACACACATAAAAGTAAAACAATGAAAAAGATATTTTATTAGCATTAACCGTATTCAAATTATCTGAACTTCACAAAATGGCCAGCAAAAATTCGAGCTTGTCACTTTAACTTTATGCTTCAAATTGTTTTTCGAGCCATGATTCGAATTGGACTTCAAAATAAAATAAATTTGTAGATAATGACTGCCAGGCGCATTCTCATTGGACAGATGCATCACGTGGTTATAACTCATTCAGTATCAAGTCAGAAGTCTAACGTATGTTGTGCTTCTTCCTAAGTAATAGATGATTTAAATAAAATTAAATAATGAGTCGAGTGTTGGCCACTACAGAGAATTAGATCTTTTGAATGGTCATTTCATACATCTGCAGTACGTACCATAGTTTCAAAAACCAAGACTTCTGCAACATTCTTCGAAATATCAATGCAATGACTTCTATTTTTCTTTTAACAAACTTATTAAATAAATAACCTCCTTGAAAAGAAACAGCGCTTGGAAAACATTGATAGGAAGCAGCCTATGCACGATTTTAAATCATTTCAAAACGAAAATACAGTAAGTATGAAGCTATTAGAAAGATTTTGTAAAACGTTTCCATTAACTTAAACGCTATTTCAGCCTCACAGCATATTCGCAAAATTTACCTTCAAATTTTCAGCATCTTTGTGGGATCAGAAATAAAGTGAGACAAAATCCCTCCTCTGAAATTCTCGCTATTAAAGAAAATAAATAAATACGTGATTAATAAAAGTCATACAAATACGTGTTAATCAACACCATTTAGGGGTTAACACCAAAAAAGGTTTTACAGGCTCTTAGTTCATTACCTTTACTTATTTATTAATTTATTAGTTCTTTAGTCTTAGTTCTTTATTCTCTCACACTATGAAAAGCATAATTGATAATAATCATAATTTTTTAAATAATGCCTACTACAACATAGCCACCTAGATCTAGTAGGCTATTAATTAACATCCATATTTTGAGGGAGGGGGAAAATCACGTCAGCTCAGAGAATATGCAACAGTAAAGGTTTACTGTTGAACAATAATGAGTCACATATTTTTCGCATCAGTTAACATTTTTCTTAACAATCAACATTTAAAAAAACTAGTTTCAACCTTCTGACTACCATTTTAAACAGATTTTAAAAGTGAACTATTTCTATAGATAGTTCCCTCTCTTCTAGGGGATGTTCAAATATGAAGTGGGAAATTTTGGATCCCCCCCCCTCTTCCCTTGTCAGCAAAAATAAGCAAATCACATGCTTATTACAATCACAAGCTAATAACAAAGTCACAATAAGAAAAACCTCCCTCCTGTTTTTTTTCTTTCTAAATTTTGACTTCAACCGTAGTAATTTAATTTTAAGATTAAATTCGATTGAGTGATGTAATTTTACAAAAAACAAAAATTTTTTTTTTTTAGTTAATTTTATTAACTTCTTAACAAAATATTCGTTTTTTAATCTTCTGTGACTAAAACTTTTGACCCCTGAGACTCATTGAAGAACATTTTTTTCCCAAATTTCTTTCTCTAAATACACTCACTGAATAATTTTTCCTTATTTTGCATTTAAACAAAATAAAACAATTGAAATAAGTGGATTTCAGTGTTACATTTCTTCCTTTTTGATCAATAAAAATAAACAAATTGTTAACCCCTTCTCCCCCCCCCTCAAGGTGCTGAAGTTATGTTTACATTATTAAGCACCCCCAAACGACTATTGCTGTTGAAGGTTTCTAAAACAGCAGAATGAACTGAAATCAAAACAAAGAATGTGTCTTGGTTTCAAAACTTCGAAACATCATTCCCCTATTTTTCAACTCAGTTGACTTATCGTTGTTTAACAACAACCCTTCCATATGAATGATAACTTACCTTTATTGCCAAAAAATGAATTCTTCTTTTACTCTGGCATTGAATCGAAATGCTAAAAAATCAGTTTAAAAATTGTAATTGTCTGATTTTGTAGTTCTAAATCAGTGTATTTTTTATTTTTAAACGCGTAGCGAATCTGTACTTTAATGTTTATTAATAATTTTTATTTAGTGTTCTCAACTAAACTAATGCTAGATATCAAATCTATTCGGTATAGAATTTTAAATTGTGAATAGAGTTTCAGAAGTTTCCTAAATATCGATATATATTTTTTTTATCAAAGAGAATTATTCATTAACATCCAAAGCAGTTTTTAAGCAAAAATAAATTTTAAAAAAGAACAGATGAAGAGTGCAACAGTACTAGTACTTACTACAGTAATGTAAGTATTTACTACAGTAAGAGTACTACATTTTATTACTTTACATTTTTCAAAAGAAGAAAAATTCATTTTGGAATTACATAAATTATCAATCAGTTCTCCTAAAATCTAATAAAATGACACCATTTTTTTTCTCTCTCTTTTAATGTTTATTGCTGTCTAATGACATCATCAAAAGTTTGTTTTGAACAAAAAGAGGTAAAGAAAGCGATCATCAAAAATCAAAGATGGCACTGAAAGAGGTCTCTTAAAGAATTTTTAAAGAAGAGGTCGATAATAAAGGAAAAAATCATTTTGTTTCCAACCTGTTATAGCAGTTCAGACATTTGAACACTTTAAACTACAGATTTTATTACGTAATTTTTTTTAAATATTTCTCCAATTATAATAAACATTATAAAGGTTCGTTTCTAAAATGAGGAAATGTTTAGAAACAAGCGTGAAATAAAATAATTTTCAGAATTTTTCAAAATATTCATATTTTCATTAAATTTTTTTTTAAAAAATAATAAAATGCCCATGGGGTATATTTTCCAAATTTTTTTTACATATTCTCCAATTTCCAATTGGCAGATAATTTCTTAATCACCATTTCTTTTATTGAATCGTGCTTCCCCAACGTCCAATAAATAGACAGGAGATGGTTCGTATGTGTATGCTGAAGAAATCGTTTTTAAGTAAATAAAAAAAAAGTTAATAATAATGTTTGAGATCACCATCTATTATTCCATTAAAAAAAATACAATCAAACCTCAGTGAGAAAAAAAAAATAAAAAAGAAAGTAACTACTCCAATTTTTCTTCAAAAAAAAAAAAACTGTTTTAATTTTACCCTTTTCTACATGGCGGCAGAGAAGAATAATCACGACATTTCCGAATCTCCAGAAGAAGAAAAAGGCCTTCGATACACAAAATATAAACATAAATCGAGAAGCGTTTTTATCAAGCAGTCAGAACCATTCACAAACCTTGAACTTGAATCCGTTGGGTGTCTCCTAAAGAAAAGAAAACCAGGGAAAGGAGATCAAAGGAGACCGCCATTTTCAGGTACATCTCCCACTCCTCCGCCCCTTACTGAAGTCTTTTCTGCAGCTGTGAAACAGGTATTGAAAAAGCTTAGAATGTGGACTCTTTAGCAAGAAGGGCTACCTTCGAATCAGTTGTGCTGCTTCAATGGATGAGTGGCAGACGATCTTTTCAAGTTATTTGACGCTGAAATATGGCATTTAAGATTTCTTTTTTCATTGTGGGAAGGGGGAATCGGAGGTGTGCTCCGTGGTGCGCTGTTCTATATATTTCTTATACAAGTGTTTACCTTTGAAATTTTAGTGCTTAATTTGAATTGCAAAGATTCCGCTTTTTTTGCTTTTCTCCCTCTATTTTGTACTCTCCGCCCTAGCATTAGAATTCCAAATCTTTTATCGCTTAGTTTTCTACTCCATCCAAAATATTTACCATTTCGAACAAAGTTAGGAGCAAAAGGAATGTTAACTGAAACGACTTTTACTCCATTTTTGTAAGAATTGGATAAAAATCACTTCACTTCACATAGAAATTGTAGTTTGCGAAAAATAAAACAATCGTTGATATAGCTATTGTCTTCACTTTTCGTAGCTCTTTTTTCCCCAATGATATGTATAAATTAACGATACAATTACGATATACTAATCTCCAGTTAACGATAAATTAAATAGTATATTCAAGTAACACAAAACATTCGTACAATATCTTAACGATGCCAGATAGATATTTGAAGTTTTCGAGGAAGTTCGAGAATAAACCATGACATTTTTCATTATAGATTGTTACCAAAATATCATTTAATCATTTCTTTCATGTAGAAATTAGGTTTAAACATCTTCATCATTGCATTATACAATAAAAAATTTCTTTAGCTCTAATTAAAACAATACAGATTTTAGAAATATTAGCGAAATATCAGACAAATATCACCCAATAATATCAAACATTTAAGTCAGAACACACTTCAAAATATTATCGGAAAATCCATTCCGTTATCATTTAATGATATCACACGTCTATACCTCTCCAATATTCATCAAATATTCAAGAAAGATATAAAACCAAAGCATGGGCAACACGATTGTTCTAGATGTGCGCATTATTGGTGAACGATTTAAACGCCTCGGTCGTTAAGAACGTAAAATTTTTGTTAATAAAATTCTTTAAATAAAATCAGGTACCCATGTGGAAAAGTTTCCCCTTCATTACAAAAGATAAGTTTATTTTCCTCATTTATTAATGTTATTTAATGTTATAACCAGATTGTTTTATTTTCGCTACGTCTATTGATTGCCCGATGTATTTAATTTAGTCAAAATTATATGTTATAGTTTGTTATTGTTCTTTTTTTAATTAACGTTTCTATTATTGTTAACTCTTTCTTCAGAAATAAAAACAAGTAAAGAAACGTTTGTTTTTCTTCTTGTTTTCTATATGAAGAGTGAATTTACATTTTATATGTAGGTAAACAAAAAGTTCTTATATTTATATTTTTCTTATATTCAACACTTCTCATTTATTTAGAACATATCATTTTGAATATTTTATTTATGACACATTATTTATGAATGCGTTTAATAGTTTTGCAGTAGAGTTGGTAATCATTGTAAAATAAATTATTTTCATAAATGAGGCCCAAACATTGTAAATTTTAGGCGTAGATCCTTCTAAGGAATGTTAAGTGTTTTGGATCAATAACTGTAATGCTTATTTTCCTTTTTATTTTAGTGTGTTTTAGTGTCCTTTTAGCCTTTATAATTAAAAAAAAAGTACCCTTTATAATCGAAATTTTAGTTTTCTTTCAGAGGTCTAGATAAAGATGACCCTTATACAATTCTATTCAGAGAAAGAAACGTACAACGTACGAACATCGTTCGAACGTACTAACGTTGTGCAACGAAACGCACTCTTAAAAACTCTTATTGTTGTGCTATAGTTATTGTAAACATTCCCTTATCATCATTGTGTTGTCAAATCATCCTCTTCTACTATTTTGATTTTGTTTCTGCTACCTTGCACATTTTTAGTGTGATAAATCTCACTCACAAAGATGTCTCTCGTACAATATTTGGGAAAAGAGACACAAGAAAACATGTCTTTCAAGGAGTTTTTATTTTAAAATTATGAGTTAGAGACGCTATTAGAATTTTTTTTAAGGAACTGTTTTCATAATAAAAAATTTGTAAATGGTCCGTTTTAACTATAAATTATTTTGTGACGAGCTCTTTTGCGCAGTAAAAATTTGTGAGGGGTCCGTTAACGAACTTAAGGTTCTTTTAAAAGAGACCTATAATCAATGCACTGAATTTATTTCTTTTTAAACTTTCTATAATTTCTGCTTATCTAAAATTTAACTTAGGATTCTCAGCTTTTTAAAAGGAGTTTTACATAATTACATTCATTATTTAAATGCGAACATTTTACAGAGAATTTTTGATTTTTGAACTGAGAACTTTTAAAATTTAATTTCCTTTAAAGCTAAAATTTGAAGAACAAAAGAGATACTATGAAGTTACGCATGATATGTTAATGACTTGAAACAACTTTTAATAGTCTGTCAAAAATACACTTTTCAAAACCATACCAACTCCAAGAAATTGAAATATATGAAACGTATCTTTTAAATATAAAATATGAAATTTTTTTGAAATATAAAATAGATGAAAAGCATTTTTCAAATTAAGAAAAAATTAAAATTTTTGATTTTTATAGAAAAAAATTTATTTGGGCCTTTTTTCTTTTACTTTTTTTTTTTTTTTTTTANTTAAATTTCTATTTTAAATTTATTGTATTACTTTTCTTTGTCGCCTGGACAGGATTTTCCTCTTGACGACGAATATATATTCTTTATATTTATATGTTTGTTTTTGTTCCCTATAAAGTTATATTAGTTCGTTAAATGAAAAAATTTCTCTTAAAAAAATTATAATATTTACCAATATCTAGTATGAATTAAGCAGTATTCTCTACTCAAACTAATTACCAACTTTTAACTTCATATATTTATTAGAAGTTGAGTAATCCTGTGAGCCAGATAAAGAAAAAAAAAATGTGAAATGAGAAAAACATATTTAAAGACAAAACTTAGAATAAATAATTCAGAACGAAATACTTGAGTTTGTAGATAATTTCAATTAGTATGTTATTTTCTATTTTAATTTAGTGGTTTTCAGTACAACTTTCTCCGTAACTTTGGAAGTTTTTGAGTATTATCTTATACTTGGTGTAAAACTGAACAGAATAAACAGGTCATAACATGTGTTTTTCCAACAACAAAAAAAATAAATAAATAAATCTAAAATTTTGTTTTGTTAGGAAAAACCATCTAGATCCTTTTAGAATATTACAAAATTCTTGGTGCAAGACGCTGTGTAGTTGAAAGCTTTTGTTCCAATGTTTGTAAACTCAATAATAATAATAATAATAAATAAAAAAAAATGCAAAATACGGCTTTATAATCAATTTTATTAGAGTGCTTCAACTTGCATGAATACATTATTTCTTAAGACTTTTCCGCTAATAATTATGGGTTAAAATCAAATCATTCTAACTACATTTGGGGTAAGTACAATGAAAAATTTAACTTCCCTACTTTTAATTATCTATGTATGAAATGTAAAGGAAAAAAAAATTATTCTACTAAAAGTGCAAAACTATAAATATAGTTAAAATGATCCTCAGAATAAAAATGTTATCGTGAGGGAAATAATTATGTCAGTTTGTGCTAGCACTTTTGACTAGAAAAGACATTTGAACCTCGTATTTAATAAATTTAAATTACTGCAGTCTTTTTTTTTTCTTTTTTCTTTTTATATTCTAATGGGAATAAATTCAGCATTTGAAAAATTCTTCTTCTTAAAATGTTTACAAATATGGCAATAGTAGTTTATAAATATTTATATCAGTATTTTTAAGCTTATGCAACCCTAACTATTTTAACAATTCACAACAATTGCAATCCTAACAATTCTAACTATTAACAATAACCATTAACAATAATCATTAACAATTATCATTCGTAGTTTTATTATAGCATCATTACTGATTTATTCTATTAATATTTGTCTGCTTAAAAATAAGTTTTAAATAATTTTGTCATCAGTCATTTTTTTTTTCGGCAGCACCTTGAACATGCGATAAATATTTCAGCATAAATCACACAAATATCAATAAAACTATTTATACAATCATTGGACATAATAGTAAAATATTTCATTTACATTTCAACAAATATTTGTAAAAAATTGTGCACATCAAATGTCAGGTCTGATTGATACCCATCTTATAATAACATTCGTATGACATTTCAAAACGTCTGACGCAATATAAAGAATCGAAAAAGTTTTTCGATGTTTGTGTCACTCGAGTTGAGATAGTTGTGCTTATTTTCAAGCTAAAACCTAAGCATAATGTAGAAATAAACTCCACAATGTATAGATTATAATTAAGTCGTACAGAATAGGCTCGATTTTTATGTCTCTGTTTCTTAAATTTTTATAACTATAATTGCTAATAAAATATATATAGTTTTTAATTATTATATTATCTTATTAAATTACCTTATTAAATTACCGTGACACTTAACCAGCTTGACAAACCGGTTCATTAAATTTTTGAATACCTTCTCCTTAAATAGAAGGTGACAACAGAGAAATTTGTCGTATCTCAATTGAAAATACCACTTTTTTAGGAAAAAGAGAACCCGTCAACTTAAAATCCAATTCATAAATTGCTCAAGAAATCTGTTACCGAAGCACTAGATTTTCTCCAAAGAACGGGCTTTTTCGATGACTCTGTGGTCGCATGCTTTCTTGAGAATACGCTATTTTCATAACTGATGTGAGTTTAAAACTCATGACTGCTAGATCAAGTTTAGCCAGCGCCCTCCACAGGGCCGTCTTAATAGCATGCAGGGCCCTCGGGCACAGAAATTTTTCGGGCCCTTATAACAGGTCATACTGCTTAAAATCGAACTAACAAAAACTTCACATACACAAAATAAAGCATTTTTAACATATGCAATAATTTGAACAAATTTAAATACATTTTGATTCCTCAAAAAACTGAATCCACATAAAAACTTCATTGGAACGTAGAAAAATAGATTTCGGTTCGTCTTTTTTTAGTTTCCCTGGTGATAAACTATTAAAATTATTGTTTTTCTGCATGATAATCAATCACTGCTTGTAGAAAGAAAAATAAAATGCACACTTTATACCATAGAATATATTTATTTTTAAAAATATATCCGACAATTTTGTTTATTCTTGGTTTTTTTTTAAATACAATTTATAAAAAGTAAGATTCTCAAGGGCCCCCTTAGTGCTTAAGGGCCCTCGGGCACTGCCCGGGTGTGCCCATGCGTAAAGACGGTACTGCTCCATGTTTATTCTGAAAATAGCACAAAACGTAAGTATGGAGAAAAGTCACAGTTACACGTTTGTAGTCTAATTTTTTACATTTTAAAAACTTTCTCCAATATTGCATTATCTGAGCTCATAAAACTTTTCAAAAAATGACAATAAGGCATTGATTTTGAAAGTTTTTTTTATCTAGGGGGAAAAAAGACGCTAAATTGGTGATTTTTTCTTCTTTTTTTTTAAGTTTATGAACTTTTTAAGTTTACTAACTTTTTGCGGGGTATACTTGGTGGTGTAAATGAAAACAACTGGAGAAGAAGATTTAACTTTGAACTGCACAAGATTTCTAAACCACCTGATATTATTAAATACATAAAAATAAATAGAATGAATTGGATCGCCCACGTGATTCGAATGAGTGACGACAACACAATAAAAAAGATACTGCTTTTTAGACCCACTGGAAAAAGAAAGCGGGGAAGGCCGCGGTTGAGATGAGCTGACTCAGTGGAGTCTGATTTTCTCGCAATTAATGAAAAGAATTGGAGATCAAAGATAAATCGGAAGTCGTCATGGAGAAATCTTCAGAGGAAGGCATTGGCTCAGATTGGGCTGTCTGGCCAACTATGATGATGATGAACTTTTAAAATATTTTAATTATTCGTCCATTCTAACGCCCAGATAAATTTGTAAAGGAAGATGGCAGGTATAGTTTAAAATTCAACTTTTGCACTTCAAGTGTAAGGCATGTGGCTTTTTTGTTTTTCTTGATGAAAGAGCTTCGATAAACCATGTTAAAAAATTATTATAGACGATAAGAAAAAAATCTTTCTGCTTTAACAAATGCAGGGATTGGCAGGTAATCGGATTGTTAAAATCTTTACGGCTTCAACGATTAAGCAATTCTAGCTACTTTTGATGATAAATTAAATGGAACAGGCCCAGATGACAAATTAATTTTAGCTGAGTTGTAATAGTAAGTTTTTTATTTTCTAACATCGCAATCGCATGGATGGTCTGCGATTGCTGAACTACAGACATAGGGTCTGTTCCACGTCATGCAGACTCAAAGCTGAAGCTACGATTTCTCACCACATGACGTCACGCCGCACACAGATCTCGTAAGTCACAATTAAAGGATATGAAAACTTTGCTGTTGATGCTTTCTGTAAGAAGTGAGTTAAATGTACGACACTTTTCTGATAATAGCCGTCGAACTTTACACTGCTGACAAATTATTTTGTTCAAAAATTCATACATTTTCTTATAGTATTAAAAAATAACATTTTAAAGTTAGAAAAATTTCTAGAAAAACTACATTTTTTTTAAAATTAAATTTCTAAATTTTTGTAGAACATTCTCTAATTTATTTGATGTCACTTTTATATTTTCTGAAGTAAAACATGGAAAATTACGTTTTCTCATTTTGTGTTTTATAATAATTCTTGCCGGTCGCTATCGCGCGGGCTGATATTTGACTACCATTGTTAAATTTTTGCTATCAGTTCAAAAGAAAAGTACCTCAAAATGAAAAGTAAAATTACTGGAAACAATGAATGCATTGAAATAAGATTTTAAAAAAAGAAAAGAATGCAGAAAGAGTGTCATGTGAAACAATTTATTTTTGAAGCGAAAAGTTGATGCTGCACCGCCGTGACGTCACTGATTAAAATCAGAAGGTCGGAACGGCACGAGTCTCTTCAAAGAAGTGAGCAAGCTTCAACTTTTGAGGAGTCCTTCGTTTAACGGTTTGATCATAAATCTTTTATTAGTAGTTTGAACATTTCTTTTAGAAACTAAAGTACAATAAAAAAGTGAATAACTTTAAGAATAATAACATACAGTTCTCGATTTGTACAAACTTTGGGAACATTCCTGCTGAATGTAGTTTGATCATTCTGGTTTAAATGCATCCATCACATTCTCAATTTTTAAATGTATATTTATTATGAGTTCTTATTTTGATAATAAAAAAACGGTGTAAAATAATATTGTCTGTACATAAAATAAAATTAAAATAAAAGTAGCTTTAACACAATAAAATAAATCTAAAATGAAGGCTCAAAATTTATAAAGATTACCTATTCACCAATAGTAATAAAATAAATACTCAAATTGTAAATTATACTCCCTTATTTCATTCTGTTACTCCATATATTTGCTTACTTTACTTATTTTAAGTAAATTATAGGTCTTACAACCACAACAAAATACTCTTTTTTTCTCTCGAGTCAAGAAAGATGTCAAAACAGCATTTACTTTAGACGAAGAAACAAAAGTTATAATTTCAATAGTTTCCTGCCTTCATTAATACCATCCAATAAAAACAATCTAAAATTTTTCTTTTAAATGATGTTATGCGAGAAAAGACTGAAAAAACACGAAATACCAATTATAATTTTTCATAAAATAAAACTGGTCCGTATTAATAACATTTTCCTGTCAAAATGTTATTTTCCCCCTAAAAGTATGATTTTTTTTTTCTTTTTAAAAAAAATTATTTTGTTGAAAAACAATGTTTGAACAAAAAGATTTCCAAATAAGAAAAATGTTGATCATTGTAGTACTTAATTTCAAACCTAATCTTGCAATAATTATATAATGCTAAAAGTAAAATAAATTAGCAAATAAATTTTGAAGAAGCCGTATTTTTAAAATTTTATTTCTTAAGTACTATTCGCAGTTCTCAAATTCCCAGTTCTTTCAAATTTTGGATTTGTGCTTTAATTAATGACATTAATTAATGACATTGGCTTTAATTAATTAATGACTTAAATGTATACATTAATGACGTAGTTCAATTTAATGTTTAAGTTAGAATTCAGAAATGTTTCAATTATTATAAAAAAATAATGATAAAAATAGTAAACAATTATTAATACTTTTTCTTAGAATTATATTCGGATAAATAAGTTTTATAATTATTAGAAAAATTCTATGAATCGTTTATGAAGTTGACTTATGGCCGATGTACATTAAAAGTGAACACCCTAAATAAATTATTGGGCATTTAAATGTGTTGCATCAAATTCTTTGGTTAATAATGCTAGAAGTATTAAATGCTTAATATCTCCCGTTCTATATTTTCAAATAAAAAAGTACACATTCGTAACTTTCCCGATATGTAACTTTTTCAAGTACTCTTCCCTGTTTTAGTCGTACATTTTTTGTTGCCATCAACGTAAAATTCAGCATAATTACAAGTGCTAAATTTGAAAGCAGTTTTGGATTTTTTTAGAAACAGCTTTCAAATTGTTTTTTTAATAATTTTCACTGTTAACACAAATAAGGATTCGAAGTTCAGTAAACATCACGACTTAAAATTTATTCAACTTGAGTATTAACTACACATCTCACCCAAACTGTGATTTTTTTCTCAAATTATTATTTTTTTTAATTCGCGTTCCTTAATAACGATTTAACATATACAATTAAATTGTTTCACTCGTTTTGAAACATGTTTATGCCGTTAAAGACAAAAGGTATCACACAGGCCGGGATAGCCTGGTCAGTGGGGTGCCGGGCCCATGTCCAAGAGTTCGTGGGTTCGGTCCCCGCCGGTCGAAGACTCCCCGTGTAGTAAGTGGTGGCTGACGCACGTTAAATCTGTCGAGTCGCAAAGTCCTCCATGTTCCCATAACAAATCAATACCTCTGGGGGTACCGATCTAGGAGTTTCCTGGTCTTCTGGATTGGTTCAAAATTACAAGGCTACGGCGTTGAACATTAGTAGTCGTAAACCCAAAAATTGGGTCGACTGTTCAACGGTGGTCATAATAAAATAAAAAAAAAGGATATCACACATCGAGTTGTTGAAAAGGATTCCATTATTTCGACTACAGAGGGCGGCTTCATAAAGACTTCACAAGTAAGCGATTTATTATCCTTTCCCCCATCCTTCTAAGACACTCAAGATGGCCCTGCAGGTCAGAAAACAAGGTATCCTGGAGGAACAGAAGGCCTTGGCCCACCCAGAACCGTCGATCAAAATATGAAAATGATGTTTCTCAGACTAGATCAGAAGGTATTCATTCTCTATAAGAAAGAAGTAAAAATTTTCAATATTTTATACATTTATTCCGTAGGATAGAACGTGGTATTGCAAAAAAATCAATTATTTTACCCTACGAAATAGGGTTATGAAATATGATTGAATTAGGCTGAAAAAAAAATTCTTTCATTTATTTATAGGTCATTATTTCTTCCCTGCATAATCAAATGACGACACACTAAATATCTTTTGTGTGTGTGTGTGTTTTTTTTTAAAAAAAAAAAACTTTTCATCCAACATTTACTATTGGATATAATAGAATGAATGATATTTGAATAAAATGTATTTGACTTTGAGAAAAAGAGGTTATCTGATCGACAACGTTCAACAGACACTGTCGACAGTTACCAGAATTCGGACTTTCATGATAAAATAATAATGCAAAATTGAAGTTTTTCTATTATTTATGACTCTAAAACTGCGTGTGTTTGTTTTTTATTCCTGTTCTTTCTTTCGTTTATTATAGAAATCTTTGGCATAAAATCTGCGTGAAAAACCTTTGATAGATTTTGTCTGTCTTGAAACTCAGATGAGGTTAAACATATGTTAAATATTTGAGGAAACCTCATGAAGTGATTGTGTGTGAGGTCATGATGGATGACGTATTTGACCCGCGGACACTTTTTTCATTCAAGTTCAAAAAGCTTACCAAAAAAAAGAAGGAAAGAAAGAAAGAAAGAAGAAAAAAAAAAGGGGGGGAGGAAACTGAGAACATAAATATTACTATGAGATGAGTCGTGGGCCTTCTTTCACGCAAAATTAGATCGGCGGGTGTTTTGAGAAGTGATCTGAGATGATTTTTATTCAGTTTTTATATTTATTATTATTATTTTTTCACGCCCTCTCCTTCAAATCGTCAAGCTAGTGTGGATGACAAAGACTGGATTTCTACTATTATCGTGTTTGTTGGGGAAGAAAAAAAGAAATATTTTGTTTTAGATCTGCTGGAAACATTAGAGCCATTTCATACAAAAATTTTTATTTTTGTCTTTCACTCAACAGGCAAATCATATCAAAACGGTGTTATTCTAGTACATATTCTTTATAGTCTGGAAAATTTTTCTCACACATTCGACACGCGATTAGAACTACCCCACTTGTTCAAAGAAAGCGAAGTTCTTCTGTCTTGAGTGCACAGAAATATCGTGAATATCTTATTCATAATCCCAAAATATTAGACTAATCGTCATTGTTCTAGACTATCTAGACACTACAGCCCAGGTCAGGGTCGTCCCAACGCATTTTTTCGGTCTTCCAGTAAGTCCGTTTTCAAACTTTCCCTCAACGCTACTGTCGGCTTGCAATTCTCAGATCGGATTGGATGGTCTGATTGCTTAAATCGATTATAAAGAACTTTTAGATATTATTATCGCGAGCACCAAATTCGCATACTTTGCTTTCTCACAAAACGATGCTATACTTAAAAATGAATAACGTCAGTTTTTTTTTTTAAATAAATTTGTAAAGTATACTGTTCAAAATAGTACATAACATGTGAAAAGGGTCTTAAAAAGCATGGTTCCAGGCAGCCACTCTCGGTCATAAAGAATGCACATGCTGTGTCTAAAACGAGAACAAAATTTCATCTGATATGTTTTAAATCATTTAAATAGGAATTTCGAGAGGTTTCTGTGAAATCCTTAAAACTCTTGCTGAATCGAATGACAGTGGAAATCTTTTGAGCCCAAAAAAATAAGAGCCAAGATCTTATGACATTGCGTCTCGTCGATAGAACAGCTGACGTTATAATGATTGAGTGGGGTGTCGTACTAGAGAGTGTATTATTCCATCGATTGTAATTCAACACAATGCATTTGTAGAACATTTTCTTCCCACAGCAGTATGAATCTATTCATGGCATTCATTTAGATATTATTCAATCAATAGAACATTCATTACAGTATGAATATTTTAGATCTACTCGTTGAAAGAGGAAACTCAAAAGAGCCCATTTTAGCCATGGTGGAACCATTTAGCCATTTTAGCCAGCGGAAACTATACTCCAAACTTTCTTTATATTTCGATAAATGCACGCATATCTACCCCGCATGTTCAAACATGCTTTCAGAGTTACGATAGCATTACATCGTGTGTGTATAGAGGATTGTCTCGTATAGTGTATGTCCAACTGTATAAAAATGAAATTAACCTTAAATTAAAGAGCATGGTTGAGGTAAAAATGTGACACCGCTTCTAACCCTGTAGTAAAATATGTGACATTTTAGTTCATAAAATAATTAAACATTTTGACTCCCGTACATTCCAGTCACAAGGGGAGTCGGTATGCTGACCTTTTCTAAGAAACTACTTATGATATCGCTTTCAAATTTTTGGCGGATATTTGAGATCATATCAGTTGTATGCTATGATAATGTTTTAGCGTTAACTGGAATATTTTTTGAGTTATGAAAAATTTTTGCTTGAAAATAGCGAATGTTTGAAAAAAGAATAAAAAGTTCATAATTTTTTAAGAAAATTTCTGCCAAAGATATGTATTAACAGTTATCACATGTATATGTAAATATTCCGGAGAAAAATCTGAAGCAATATCATGTTTAGATGCTGAGAAAAGGTACGTCTAGAAAGGTGTCAGCCCTCTACACCGACTTCGTGTTGCTTCGATCCACCTTTTATACCCAGAGATCGGGGGTCAAATGTCGGGTGATGCATTCTTCTATCTTTAAAGTTTTAAATATTCTAATTATAACAAACGATTAAGTATTTTACTAATTAAATATTTTTTTAAAAAAAAATAATTGGATGGATGTTTTATTATTTTTATTTTTTTATAAAATATGCGAATTCTCTAAGAAAATTTATTTATAATTTAATAATTAAATTTTTTTTAATATCTTTAACTGTTTTTTTTTTTTTTGTAACACATATTTTAAGTTTTTGTTGAAATTAATTTTGAAAATATAAACAAAATCCCATTCTTTTTAAAACAGATTGAAAGAAGGGATAAATGGAAAAGAACTCTGTATTACTGGAAGAAAAAAATGCGTCATTGAAAATACAAAATTTTGTAGGCAGTATACACAGTTTTTTCGCAAGAATTATTATGTGACTTTGTTTACATTTTCAATTCATAAAGCGTTGATCAAACAGATTTTGCTTTCAAAAATTGAAATTTTGTAAAAAAAACAGTAAATAAATAAATTTAAATTGAAAAATCTCTATATGTATTTCTCTTACACGGCGACAAAAAAAAAGCCTCATTACAACTCCCCGAATGACAACGTTAGAAAATCAACCAATGATTGCCACTAAAAATGTCACATGCCAAATCTAGCTGAGGTGGCTCAACATATAACGCTTTTAAAAACGGAAACTGAAATAACCAGAGAGAGCATTCTCACCAAATGTGATCTCTTCCGACATTCACCCTATCAGCTGCGGCAATCTCATACTATTAAGCTAGCCAGAAGTGAGTAGTCTTTGTCGAAATATCTCTGTTTTAGTATTTTGTCGAAAGCACATTTTTTCACGAATTTAAATTTATTTGAATTCAAATTTATTTTAATGACTTAATACTTACTAAAAAGATGTAATTTTTTTTTCTTAAAAAAAAGTTGTTATATGGATTTGAATGATTGCTTTGAATTCTTAGAATTTTGTGCATTTGCAATGAGCCAAAGTTAGTAGCGAGCGAAACGAGCTTGGTTTGCTAATCAAGCCATATAAGATTGCGTAGCAATTTTCGGGGGTTGGTGAGCGTTAGCGAGCAGGGGGCGCAGCCCACTAGTAATAATTTATATTTAGAAAAAAACATACTCAATAGTTTTCAATCTTTTCGGATCAAAAATAAAAATGTCTCCGCATTGAATTAACCCCCCCCCCCCGATATCTCTCGAACCGATGAGCTACGATTCCACGGGAGATAAAAAGTTTATCATTTTATAACTAAATAAATGATCTAAAATTTTAAGGGTTATATTTTACCCCCAGGGCAGAGGGAAACTTAGCGTGGCTCTACACCATTATATATTCAACTCCATTCTTAATTCACCAAAAGCAAACTTTTTTTTTTCTTATTGTTTATTATTAATCATCCAATTGTCTCATTTAATAAATCATTGTATAATCTTGCTTGGTTATAGAAAATATCAATCTCTCTACATTAAAAAATCACAAAAACCATTTTTTAGAGGTTTGTTTTTTCTAATTTGTTTTGCTCTCCAGAAATTATAAGACTTAGTCATTTCGAATGACGATAAATGTGCAGGAAAATGAATGAGCAGGAAATAAAAAGTACTAACGTCCGATAATTAGTTCGAGAGTTATTAACTATTGAACTTGTAGCAAAATGTAACCTGTGTGTCGCACTGCAGTCCTCGAAAATGCAATGATTGACTTTATATGTTGACGTCTTCTGCTAAGTACATTCACAAAAATTTCCTTTACAGTACGTCTGACGTACTGTAAAGGAAATTTTTGTGAATGTACTTAGCAGAAGCGTTTTTTGAAATTTTAATGTGTTCGAAAGTGATAATGAGTTAACAGCAAAAGTGTGTATTAAAAATGCTCACGGAGTACGATGGGTTAAAAAGCATTCAATATTCGATTATTAAATGAAATAAATGATCCCAAGAAACTGCGATATTACCTGATTGAAAACTTCAAATAAATGAAATGACATGTTTCAAGGCGCATTAAAATTGGGCGCCCATTTCTGATGCGCCTTGAAGCATGTCATTTTATTTCTTGTTTATTTTGGAAGCGTATGAAGTTTTTAATCAGGTAATAATGTTCGAGTTCAAGAATTATCAACTGTCGTAAAAAATGCCATGTGTGTTCTGATACTTCCCATTGAAATGCAACTACAGAGTGGAAATTTGACCATTTCATTTCAGCCATTTACCATTTCATTTGTTCATGGACCATTTCATTATTTGGCTATTTTCATTTAAGAAATGAATGAAGGATTTTTTTTCTTCTAAATTTTAATTTTTTCAAAAGTTATTGAAAATCAAAGTGCTTTTTTCGAGAATATATATAGATTTTTTCATTTTAATTGCTGTGAATATTTAGTATTTATTCCATTGTTGTGGTGAAATATAATTTCTCCTTCTTAAGACTCATATTTTAAATGCTCAAGCTTGATTTGATTGAATAAAATTTAAAAAGGCCGGCCTGGTGGCCGAGCGGTTAGCGTGCCTGACTGCGAAGTCATAGGCTGCGGGTTCGAATCCCGCTCTGGGCATGGATGTTTTTCTCTCTCTCTCTCTTTGTGCTGTCCTCTGTTGTGTGTGTGTCTATGATGTGTGAATGTGGCCCACCCTATAAACGGGTTTGTGGCAGTGTGGCGTGGGCAATGTTGCTCGCCACCNCATGGATCTTTTTCTCTCTCTTTGTGCTGTCCTCTGTTGTGTGAGTGTGTGAATGTGGCCCACCCTATAAACGGGTTTGTGGCAGTGTGGCGTGGGCAATGTTGCTCGCCACCGTGACTTTGGTTCACAGGTGCCCACTGGGTAACGCGAAATGAGCAACAATTCTGGCATAGTATAGGCAAAGATTCAAATTCAGTGCCTGCCATTAGAAAGAAGAAAAAAAATTAAAAAGAAAAAGAAAAGAAAAAAGAAGAGGAGCTAAATTGGATGTTGTCACGTATGAATCTGAGCATTTGAAGAGCTTAATGGAAGAACCAGGTAAGTGACAATTTCAGTATCTATAATCAGGATAAAAAAAAAAGTGGTATGCGAAATATTTTAATTATAGATATTTTAGATGGCGGGGCTAATAATCATTTGCCTTATTTTATTTATTATTTTTCGAATTTGAAATAAAAATTAATAAGCACACTCAAAACCAATGACAAACCAACCAAAAACAATTCTGTTGCATTAAACATACATACATTGAGAGGACCACTTTAATTTTCCTTGATTAATAAATATCTTTGAAACTGTCATTTTCCTGCTTCTTCCACTTCATTAATTGCTCAATTTTTAAAAATGCAAGACTCAACAGAGATCAAGATAATTTTTAATTTTATGTAAGATTGTCGTTTTATTAATAAGTTACTCGTCTCTTATATATAAGGTTATTATTACATATTGTTAACAAGTAAAATTACTTCTAATTTACAACTTCCAATTGTCATCATCATCATAATTTGCCAGACAACCCAATGCCTTCTTCCTCTGAAGATTTTTCCATAACGACTTCTGATTCACTGAGTCAACACATCTCAATCGCGGCCTTCCCCGCTTTCTTCTTCCACTGAGTCTAAAAAGCAATATCTTTTTTATTGTACTGTGTCATCACTCATCCGAATCACGTGGGCCATCCAATTCATTCTTATTTAGTTTTACGTATTTAATAATATCGGGTTGTGTTTATAAATCTTGTACAGTTCAAAGTTAAATCTCTTTCTCCAGTTACTGTTTTCATTTACCCACAAAATCTTTCTCTCAAATATTGTTTTCCTCCAGTTTTGTCATTGTTGTTCAAGATTCAGAAGCATACGTCAAGACAGGCCTGACAAAAGTTTCGTACTTTGTCTTTCTAGAAAGAAACCTAAATTTAATAGCTCAGACCATAGATATCTCTGTATTTGCCAGTCTGTTTATTATTTCAGGAGACATTCTGTTATCAATTGATCCTTAAAACTTTTTACTCTTTCAAATCTATAAGAATCTATTTCAAGAAAGTCTGGGACTCTCGAAAATAACATGTATTTTGTTTTCTCTACATTTAAGACCCATTTGTCTTCCATTCACCTCAAGGGCAAGAAATGCCTCTTTCAGGGCAGGAAGTGAAAGAGCCATCTAGACATCTATATTATGAGCACATGCAAGTAGTAGTTGTACTGATCTAGAAAAAATATGACCATTGGTATCGATGCTTAAATCACGAATAACCCTCTCAAGTGCAATATTGAAAAGAAGAGAGAATCTCCCTGTCGAACACCTGTAAATGGGTCAGGATTTTCTGACAGAGACCCCAGAAACTTAATCTTACTCTTTTTATTTTTCACAGTAAATCTCGTCAATTTAACGATAGTTTAGTCAATTTAATGTATTCCTTAGGTAAAATTTGTTTCTTCTTCGTTATGATAAACATATTGATAAAATGCTCTTACATAAAATTACAATAATTATATAATTTGTAAACAAAGTGTAATTCTTTTTTTATTGAAGGAAATATCAACGTTTCAGAAAAAAAATGAATAAATAAAATAAAGTAAACAATGAAGAATGAGTTGGTTATCGAACGAAGCAGACACCAGAGCCTACAAGTCATTTATAATATTATAAGAGTTTGGGCAGCCGCAAAAAATTACTGAATATTTATTGAGTTACTATTGTATTGATATATTTTGCTTCGACTATATTAATATACTATTAGAAAGCAATTTTTTTCGGATATAATCGTGTGAGCTGATGATGACATTATATCTTTTTCTTTCCTTTGTTTTTCGATTAAAAAAAATTAATATTTTTCCTTCTTCTTTAAAAAANATTACAATAATAATATTTATATACTACTAGAAAGCACTTTTTTTCGGATATAATCGTGTGAGCTGATGATGACATTATATCTTTTTCTTTTTTTTGTTTTTCGATTAAAAAAAATTAATATTTTTCCTTCTTCTTTAAAAAAAATCTTTACATCTTTTTCCATGTTTTCTCGATATTTTTAATTTTTTTTTATGAGTTCCATATACTTGCAGCAGTAAGCAGCACTTATTTTTCTTTATTTTCCTTTCTAATCTCTTTTTTTAATCCTTTTTGTCTTTATTGCGTTATTATATCTATGTATGTACATATAAACACAAAAAAGTGAAGAAAAAAAGAAAAAAAAGAGAGATTAATTAAGAAAGTGAAGAAAAAATAAGTTTTATTTACTGCGTTTGGGGAGAGCCTTCATTACTCCAGGCCCTAATTTGCAGCCAATCCAGCTTATAGGTAAATCTGGCCTAGCACCACGGGTCAGCATTAACGGTCCAAGATATTCAACCATGCTCTTTAATTTAAGCTTAATTACACTTCAATGCAGATTTTTCAGATGTCTCTTGCAATTGAAATACATCCAATATCTAATTTGGTCAGCCTCTCCAAACTAATCCATATATATAACCGGCGTTGAGCAGCTGTCCTCATTTGGAGTTTACGACTATTAATGATCAAATCCGTAACCTTGTCATTTTGAACCCAATCCAAAAAACAAGAGAACTTCTAGGTCATATATTGGGAGCCTTCGTGGAGAAGTCTACTCCCATGGTTAGCCCTATTGCAAGGGGATTCAACAGCTGTACGATAGTTTTTGTCAGCGCTGTCGTCGGTGCAGAATTCGTATCGACCAGTCAACTCTAAGATTTGAACCTGGTTCACCTCATTGTAACCCCTGAGCCACTGCGGCTCTAATCCATTCAAAAATCTAAACCTTTTAGAACGAATCATATGAAAAAAAATATATACGAATGAATCGATATTAAGAAGTCCTGAAATGGATCGTTTCGCTGTTTCAACATCATCTGGAAAAAAAAGTGCAAAGTATGAAATTTATAACACAAAGTACTTGAATGAGTCCGGTGTATCAAAAAGACTCTATCTTAACTGAAATCCAATCACTTTTTTTTTTCCCAATCATAAATTTTTTAGCACCAAGTATTGGAGTTTTGAATGCTAAATACAGATTCATTAAACTAAAACGCATTTATAGACTTCTTTAATCGAAATAAGATGGCTTCATAGACAATCTCAAGGTTATATGATGTATTGTATATGTAAATCGTACTATGTTTAGCATAAGAAACGTTTTAATCTAAAAGGAATATTTCAGGAGCCTTCCATCCATCATTCCGAGACATTTTATTCCAAGTCAAACGATGAATTCTTTAAACAGCGAACTCAATAGCAATTTAATTCTATTCTTTTTTTTTTTTAATGCCGCCGTGTTTCGAATAGTTCGTAATGGCACTTAATTACATGCTTGCCGAGGAGAAAAACCAATACAATTACGCAAATTGATCCAGAAACGTTGAAGAAGCGGCACCATATGTTCCCATTTATAATAATATCTGCGGGACATGCATCGAATTTTTACCTCAGGATACTTTCATCGATTTATAATAAAGTCTGTACACCGATTTCACCCCCCCCCTTTCTTTTTTTAAATAAATAAAATAAAAATCGAAGTGATCAAAATTCTTCGGTGATGAGCCCTTCAACAGAAGAGCCCTGAGGCATCATTGTTTCAACATTGTCATTTGCTGATGATGGATAATTTTTAGTTTTCTTCTCTTATGGAAGTTGTAGGCCCGGCCCCATACAGGCCGGTTTCTAATCATAAATTAAGACGAGCGGAAAATAAGAGTCGGGGGGGGATGAGAAAAATGAAAATGATTGGTGCGCGTGCAAACGCAGTAGAGCATTCCATCACGTTACGGGGAGGGTTCAAGAGGGAGGGGGGGAGGCGATGTTAACAAGGTTCTAACGACTCTATGATTATCTTGAATGTTATTCAAACAAACTATCCACATCACATACATCCGGCTTCTAACCTCTGCCCTTCTAAAAATATCATATCTATCTCTTGAGCCTAAACTTCCATCAAAATTGTGAGAACGTGCTCTGTTTCAAGACTTGGAAATGAAAAATTATTCGTGGTCAACTCAAAATCTTGTCTGTAGAACAAAGGATAAACATCCTTAAGTAATGTTTATCAGAGCTCATTGAAATGTTCGACTCCCACTTATATTAAATTCGAATTTCCACCGAATCACTGGAGAGCATAATTATTATTGCCTAGTATATGTTAATTCAAAATTTTATGTTTCTGTTTTTTTATGTACTATATTAGAGTGAAAGTTACAGTATACTCTCAAAGTTGAAGAGACGAAAAAATTTCGAGACTGTGAGTTTTCGAAATAACAAGTTCCGAACCAAATACGTTCTAAAAAGTAAAAAAAAAATTATATATGTATTCTAAAAGGTAAAGTCGTGAAACATCAGAATAAGTACTAATAAATATGTTTGTATAATAGTTGACATTAAATCTAAATACAGCAATGATAATTTTATTTTTAAAAGTAACACAAAAATAATGATGCATAAAATAGAAAAAAAATTGGTTTACAATAAACTTACATTAATATAGAGTTTATTAAAAAAAAAACTCTACCATCGTGACCTGCCGACATCGTTTTCGAAATTGCTTATCAATCAATTTTTTGATTTTTAAAATAGCTGCCAAGTCATCACTTTCCATGTTCTTGGTGCATTTCATGAAACGTTTTAATATGCGGGCAGCATTTTTTCTTGGGGACCCAGTTATGCTGAGCGGTGGTATACGCTGTGGTTTTTCTGGGGGATAAAAATCATTTTTTACTTTGAAAAATATTTGTTTTAAGCAAGGTTTTAAACAAGGTTTTGAAAAGAAACTCTTCGACATAGAAATTCAAATTAACATTAGGCAGGAGCATCAAATTAACATTCAATAGAGAAGGGAAAAATATTTTTTTGACATAACAAGGCTTTAGAGAAATCGAGAGTATACTATACTTTATTTAAAATCACGTTTCCTAATTTACCATAACAGTTAAAGAAAAAAATTCAAAAAAAATTTTTTTGTATAAAATATTGAAATGTTGCAAAACTATTATAAGAAAAAAGAGCTATATGTTAACAGCAACATCTCATACGCACATATGTAAGCGTCTTAGTGACAAAGAAATTGCATGGTGAATATTTATGAACTATTACAATAATAATATTTGATATAGTTATATTATTTAATAATACAACCATTACAAATTCACTAGCACATATTTTTAATTAACTTAGCAACTCATCTAAATAAATTTTGTTTCTAAATCTTATAAATAACTTACAATTCATTTAAGAATATTGAATACATAAAATATTTAATACATAGAACCAGAAACGTTCAAATCAATTTGAGTTAAAAAAATCGGTTTTTGACCGGAAAATGAATGGTTTGATCCAGTATTTTCACGGGAAGAAACAGTATTTTTTTGGATGTCATCACTATAAAATTCTGAAAAGAAATTTTTTTTCCTGCAAAATACTTGCATTATACCTCACTCAAAGGCCTTCCATTGCCGTATTTTCTTTGTATTATTCTCTGCTATTATAACATATATGATTTTTATTTTTATTCAAAATTTAAAGCTTAAAAACTAGAATCTTTTTACACTACCACTTTATGTTGACTTTTACACCACTTTAAGTTGACTTTCGTTGTAAACGTCGTGTAAAACTGTGTCTAGTTAACCTATGTCGTGAAATAATGAACACAAAATTGTAAAACTTTATTAAAAATTAACTATTTGCACCCTTACTAAATAATCACGCAAAAAACACTTCATAAATTTTTATCTTACAATGAATAGTAAGAATTTCTTATAAAGTATTTAAAGAAAGCAAATGAAAAATCTGCGTTTCATTTAATGTTATTTGTGTCATTCGAAAATCACCGATTTTTCAACTGTTTTCTTTAAATATTTTTTTAAAGAAATTCTTGCAACACATTTTTAAATAAAATGTTCACAAAATGGAACCTGAAAAAAATGACTCAGACCATATCCTCATTAAATCAGCATTTCATTAAATCAGTTTCTCATTAAATCAACATTTAATTTCTTACTTTTTTGAGAAAAAAACAAGCAAAAAAATTTTTATTCGTCGAATTCTTAAAAAAAAAAAAAAAAAAANAAAAAAAAAAAAAAAAAAAAAAAAAAAAAAAAAAAAAAAAAAAAAAAAAAAAACTCGCTTTCTTTGAATTTTTTTTTATTCTTGTTAATTTGGCTTTGTTTTTTTTAATATAGCGTGTGTAACCTAAAAAGCTTCAACTTATCTTTTTATGTTATTCCTTTTTATGTTATTCCTTTTTATGTTATTCCTTTTTATGTTATTCCTTTTCTGTAAATCTTTTTCTTTTTCCTTGGCGTTTCCTTCACAACAGCTCCATTCTTCAACTGAGTGTCGGCGCTTTTTGTTACGCTTTTTTTTTTTAATTTACAAATTTGTTATGTAACGAGCATTTCATTAATCCTGCGCTCGTTTTCTTCAGGCGTTTATAAGGTTGGCAGTCGAGCGAGCAGGAGAAACCGGCACAGGATTTCAAAAAGAACAAATTAATTTTATTTACCTATCATTATAGAATGACTATCCAAGAGACACAAAATTGAAGTTTCCTTCAATAAAAGTTAGGGAAAATCTTGCAAAATGTTTCGTTTTAGGGAATGAGGGAAATCTAATGTAATTATAATTGGCCTATTAAATAGGTAGAGGGAAAAAAATCTTTCTCACAATTCCATAAAAGGGGAAAAGTAAATGAATGCATTACTGGAAGCCAAAAATATTTAATTGAGCATGGGTCATTATCGGAGTGTGATTTAAGCAAACAACTTCATTACTTTAATGTACACAACGCAATCAAGCACAAAACTGATAGAAATATACCTACACAAATAATGAAGATAAAATGCTTCCATTTTTTATTTCTTGCACTTGCTGATAGGTTTACGTTATTAGATTCACCATAGACTTTTTTAGAAGTTCCTCTCGTGAAAAAATAGAGAATAACTTTGATCAATATAAATGGGCATGATGCTGTAGCTCGAGGCCATCCCAAGACAGCCACAATCAAGCAATTTTCTCCGGTACAATTTTCGGCGATCGTGACAAACCTAGTACCCTATTACTAGTACTAGTACCCATAGAGTTGAATTCCTACCCACTATTTCAACTCTATGGTAGTACCTCGCTGTAAATTTCGTACCCATTAGAAACCTCACCCATTACCATAACACCAGTAGTCAGTGCCGTTCCTGGGGTGGCGAACGCCTGCGTGCAAGAATAATTTTGTGCGCCCCTATATACCATGCTTAAATTTTGATGATAAGGCCAATTTTCATAATCATTTTTAGTTTGATGTTTAAACTGAATAGTTTCTTTATAGACTAAAGTCACTTTAGTGTAAGTGTTTGATTATGAAAATGGGCGTAATAAAAGATTATGAAAATGGGCGTAATAAAATAAAACAACGAAAAAATATGACAAAAAATTTATTTTCGACATCAACCCGTAAGCCGAGTGCCGACAACAGATTTTTTGCATGTAAATTCCAGTGTAGAAGCAAAGTGTAGAAGTTACTTCTTATATTAGTTTACTGTTTCTTCCTGTAATCAAGGTTTACAGCTTTGCTATAATTTGATTTTTAATAATTTGATTTTTAATAATTTGCTATAATTTGATTTTTTTCGAATAGTTGAATTTGGCGCCCCTTAAATTGGGTGCCTGCGTGCGGGGCATTCGCTGCATACCCGCCAGGAACGGCACTGCCAGTAGTACTCACTACCGAAATAAATCAGGCATTTTTGAGCTTCAATAATTATGGCGATTTGCTTATTGTTTTTCTTAATGAATTAATACCTGATTTTGCTCTATAGCATATAATTTATTTTTCTTTCTTTCGATTACCGTTGACTTTAAATGACTTAGCTATATGGAAACTCTTTTTAAAAACCCAATTGTAAACAAAATAAATTCGTGGTTTCAGATAACTTTAGAAACATTGATAGAGTGGCTTTAGCACCGATCCACATTTTGATGACTGAGCTTGCAAAAAATAATTAAATATTAAAGAACGTGCCCTAAAATCTTGAACAGAATCGACATATTGATAATAATGGCCACATTTAAGCGTAAAAATAATTTTTCAAATGTCTCTCCCGTAAGAACAAATAAAAAAATTTTTTTAACGATTTTTAGGATCGGGAGATAAATTTGTTCCATTGTAGTCGAGATCCAAATTTCGAAGACAGATAAAAATGAGTAAATACAAAGAAAAGGTTATATATATATAAAAAAAAAATGACTTTTGAGAATCGATGAGCTTTGCAAGTGAAAAGAAGAACTCAACTATTTTTAAATTATTTTTTACTGAAATGTCTTACGCGATTTGTGATACTCCTGGAAATGATGAACACAGGAAAAAAAAAAAACATGCGCAAATTTTTGAAATGAAACTGTTATTACGCAACCAATATGGCTCTTACAGAATAAAGCAAAAGCTAAAGAGATTTTTTAATAATCATCAGAAGGATTTATTTAGAAATATCTTAAAAGAAGAATTCTCCCCTATTCTATTGTTATCTCTGAAGTGCTTATTCAGCTCCCATAATTCATTCAATTATCCTATCTTGGCCAAGATAAAAACAGTTGGGCGAAATTTATGCTCCCTTGACTGTCACATTCTAGAAATAGACAAATAGAACAATGAAACCAAAGTGTGATTATTATGACTAAGGTTTCCTATGAATCTTACTATAAAGAATTCTTTTTTTAGTTAAAATATTGAAACAAGGCGAAAATAGTTTGGTCAATTTTCGTTAAAACAGGAAAGAGGCTCATTTTTGTGCTCGCTTTTCGCAAATGCTTCGTTTACGAGGAGATTTATAAATTACATTACAGAAAGTGGATCGCGATTTTTAGAAACGATTTCTCATGATTTTTTTCCCCCTTCCACTGATAGACTCCACAAAACAATATCTTTTTAAAGGGCTACGGGCGTAGCCCTTATAAGTTTTCCAAACTTCAAAATTTTTGTAAAGTTATTACTTTTTTAAACCCCGAACAGCTATATTTTAATTCAAAAGCCTTAAAAAAATCAAATTTCGATAGTTAATTTATAAATAAACGAAAATATTTCATGATTATCGCAAAGGCTATTTTAAGCCGTATATAAAGGCTTTCTTTTACGTAAAGGCTATCTTAAAAACCATTCAGAATTTTTTTTTTTTAAACTCGAACTTAAAGAAACAAAATTTAAGAACAATGAAACAATTTTCCAACGAAACAAAATTTAGGTATTTAGTTTTTTAGATTATAATTGTCCATAGCGACTGTTTTAGTTTAGTTTATGCACACTATAAATTTTTTAGTTGTAATTACTATTTATCAGCACTTTACATTACTGTCACATTTTAATTTGCTAGGAGGCTCCACCCACCAACCCCCACCCCAGACGGTTGCCTTTCAATCATATCTGTTTTTCATTATTCTTGATATTTCTTCCATCGAAGAAAAAAATAATAATAATTTGTTTACGTGTGGTACATAATAGTTTGTAAAAGAACAATCACAATGTATAATAATTATAATTTTATGTAAGCACATTTTGTTAATATGTTAATCGCAACAAAATAAAAGATTACTTCGATTTGAAAAATATTCAGCTGTACTTGAAAAAAAAAAAAGAAAAGAAAAACCACAAAGCGTGTACCACAATAAGTAGAAATAAATATAAAGTACTTTTACTTGTTGCATAACCTTCAGAAGCTGGACAAAAATATGGAAACGCTTCTATTCTAACTCTATGAAAACAATCTTTCTTCCATCTTCAAGCAGCTAATGTTTTGAAAGATTTTAAGTGGCAAAATTGATGACATCATTTGAAAGATCAGGCTTGAAGCTTTTAAAAATAATGTCCTTTTTATCCGTGCAAATTTGCATCGAACAAAATAAGTGTAGTAAGTTAAAAGCTTTTTTTCCTTTTTCAAGACTACTATCATTTTAAAATCATACTTGTATATAAATATCGCAATCCTAAAAGAGTGATTTCAAAATTCCTGTTATTGAAGCTAGAAAAAAGTCATTTCTGAAAACTTCAATCATGATCTTTCAAATGATGCCAACAGTTTTGCTACCTTCCAAAACATTTGCTGCAAAAAGAAATATCGTTTACATAGATTTGATATAGAAATGTTTCCATATTTTTCTTCAACTTCTGCATATAATATAACAGTTCAAATTCAAAACGGTTTTTATCGCTCTAGAGTTACATATTTTTAAAAATTTCGACACAAATATTAGGATCAATATCTGGTAACATCGAATGTTTATCAAGCGCATTTTTTTAAATATTTTATTTATTAACTTTTTTGGTTGCGTTTGAAAGCAAGTTGAGTGTGAACTTATAAAATAAAAATCTCGAGAGAGAGAAATAAGTTTCTCTCGAGAACACAGTTATTATTTAAAGCAAAAATAAATAAATATATAAATAAAATAATTTTTTTAAAAAAACCTTTTGAAATTACAATAACTTTCAAACAAATTATAATTTATAAATGAAATTAAAACTTTATTTAACCACTTTGTACCTGTGTCTGATTCTACAAATTCAAATAAGACAAATTATTATTAAATTAATAACCGATCTCTTTTTTATTGCATAAATTGGATACTCCTGACAACATAATATAAGGATACAATATGCTAACATAATTAAAAGCTTTAAATATAATAAATCTCTTCGCAAAACTATATTTAATTACAATGATAATAGCAAAAAATTATGTAAAATTAGTATATCCGATTATGAATGTCACTGTGAAGAAAAGAAATATTTCGATTTTGTTGATAAACATATTATTACTGGTAATTTAAATATTATAGAAAACTTAGAACATAATGATAAAAGGCACAAAAGCACCATTTACCATGCATTTATTAATAAAATTCTGAAATACTTTCTGAATGATCTCAATAGTTTTTGTTTAAAGATATCGAATAGATCCTCTTTACCTTTAGGTATATTAACAGAAAGAAAATGGGGTGTTTATTATTACTTAAAAAACTGATAATAATATAATAATTTTCAAAAACAGTAAAAATTCAACACATTTTTCTAAAATTGTTCAATCAATTAAGCGGCTACAAAATTTTTTTATAATTATCCCCATAGACAAGGCTTAGTAATTTAAATAATAATATTGTCATTAAGAAAAATGGTAGTGGAATAATTGTGTCTGAAAATAATACATTAAAATTTCACAATAGAAATTTTAGAAGACCTGGTATATTATTAGAAATACTATGAATTTTCAGTTTATTTGTGAAATTTAAATTAATATGATGCAATTTAAATTAATATGATGCAATTTAAATGTATATGATGCAATTTAAATGTATATGACGTATTTCAATAAACATAATTCAATGAATATGATACACTTGAGAGGACTTTTTCCTCGCGACAGAGGGCGAAAGAGGAGGGAAAAAATTATGAACATGCATTTATTGTTTTTGCAAATGAACTAATGTTTGATATTTACTCAACTCGGCAAAATTTTTTAAATATGTTAAACCGTCAGCTAATCCGACATGCATATATTGGTCAGTTTTCAAATTGTTAAACAATATTGTTTTTGTCTAATTTTTGCTAGGACAACATCATCCGCTTTTCAGGAATTAAAATTTTAAAAACAGATGCATGTAGAAAGTATCAAACTATGTACATAAAAATGTAGATATCAAACTACCAATCCAAAATAGATTAGTGCTTTAAAAAGATATCCATAAATGTTCCGTCCAACGCTTTTTATTCTTATCTAATAAAGCGTTGCCTTCATTTTCTACTTCTTCTTATTATTTAGTTTTATTCATTTATTTTGTTATTTTTAAAAGGTATAGTGCTGCAGATACTCTATCATCGAAAGAATTTTGGAAGAAAAAAAAACCCACCTTATTCTAGAAGGCGGGGTAATAGATCTTTTAAGGGAATAAGTTTAACGGCTGATATATTTGTTTTATAGTTGAATTAATTATATTTAAGAAAAATTTAGTGCACGTAAAAGAAATATATTTTTCTATAAATTTAAACATTTTATCGAAAAATATTTTCTATAAATTTAATAACAAAATTCTATAATTTCTATAAATTTAATCATTTTATCGAAAAATATTTTAATGTTTTCCAATAGATTTAGACTAAATCCTCATACAGATTTTAATCATCTTCATTTACGAAATAATATAAAAATACCAATTTCTATTTATTTTACATTAATATATTTATTGCGGAAAATTAATTAACTTTTTTTTTCTCCTTTCAATGAATGAATAAGCAAAATTTCTTTTCAAATTAAAATTCTAATTATAATTATAGTTCAGAATCATAAATTAACTGATTTATGAAAAAAAAAAAGTACAAAAAAATATCATTTTAAAAGTTAATTAAGGATTAATTTCAAGTTCACGAAACTTCATATACTTTATAACTAAATGATTAGGACTCTAAAGAAGCGAGTTTTTTTTTTTTTTTTAAAATTCGTATAGTTACTCTCATGATATCATAAATGTATACAAAATAATATTTTTTTTTTTCAACAAGCGTTTTATTAGCTGAATAACCATTCTTCATACGGTGTGAAAAATAAATCAATACTGTACAAATTCGTATGTAAAACGGTATGGCAAAACATAATAAAGGTAACATAATCCAAATGTTCATTTATTTATTATTATTTGTCGCCCTACTCGGCGGCTTTACGATATTAGACTAAGCAAAACACTTATTTTGTAGTTATCTCATCAAATGAAAGATTAATTGCATTAAGTATCACCTGGCATCATGATGTTGCTCGAGGTAAATTTATCTCAATCAAGCTACTTTCTCCCCAGTATCTTCGACTTAAATCTAGCATAAAAATGTACAGTATTGGTGCAGCTGTAATCGGCACCAAATTTACTCTTAAAATACTTGTTACCTCCAACTGCCATGATGCCAATTCCCAGAAGCAAGCTTCATTGGTGTCAAAAAGGCGACTTTTTTTACGCTCTCAAAAACGAATCAGTAACATTTTGCTTTTCAATACAAAACTTATTTTTTTTATTTCAATAACCGTTGATTTTAAATGAGTTAAAATAGCATATTTTAAAAGCATAACTGTAAGCAAAATAATCACGTGGTTTCAGATAACCTAATAAATATGAATTTGGTGTCATAGGCCGCCTATGCTACCACGACCACGTTGATCAATCAGATAACCTGGCAAAACGAATAAAAAATAGTTAAGAATTACAATAAAATACTTTTGTGATTAGAGCAATAAACTAGCAAACAAGGTTAAGCTTTCAAACCATTAAGTGTTACTAAATGTAGTTTTTTTTTTTTTCATTCACCTTGGCTAAAATGTTTAAAAGAAAGTCATTAAAAAAATTTTTTTTTTTCATTTCAATCTTTCAATCTCAATCATACTAATCTTNGGTTTCAGATAACCTAATAAATATGAATTTGGTGTCATAGGCCGCCTATGCTACCACGACCACGTTGATCAATCAGATAACCTGGCAAAACGAATAAAAAATAGTTAAGAATTACAATAAAATACTTTTGTGATTAGAGCAATAAACTAGCAAACAAGGTTAAGTTTTCAAACCATTAAGTGTTACTAAATGTAGTTTTTTTTCCATTCACCTTGGCGAAAAAGTTTAAAAGAAAGTCATTAAAAAAAATTTCTTTTAATTTCAATCTTACAATCTCAATCATACTAATCTTTACCGTTGTAGGATTTCACAATTAAAAGTGTTTATAACGGTCCTCTTTTTATCTCCCACAGCTTTCGAAATTATAACGAAATGTCCGGCAGTTTGTCGAACTACTAGTTTCAGTTAAGACAGAAAAGAAGAAAGCTTCTTTGTAAGCGCCTTGCGACAAGAAAATCCACTTTTTTCTCACAGCTACAGAAAATTGTAACGTTATCTGCCAACACCATCAAGCCAAACCCGCCAGCGGAATTCTTCACATCATGTTGAGATAGAAACAGTTCAACTTCCT
>NC_092211.1:90164717-90182607 GCF_043381705.1 Parasteatoda tepidariorum
TCCCCCCCCCCCCCCCGCAAACTTCATCTTTTCCAACAAGATTGAACTCCCTTCCTCCCCTTCATTGCAAAATAAATTAGAACCTTCTGAAAAACACAAGTAATATGAGGTCGCCATTTATGACCAGTCACAATTTTTTTTCTTTTTTTATTCCCTTGAGCTTTGTAGAAATGTGTGGATGCCGATTTACAAGGTAGCCGGAGAAAAGAACACCCGAAAAACAGTATTGGAACAAAATGGCACCTGGAGTAAAAAAAAAAATACTCCTCATTAGAAATTAGGTGAATTTAGCAAGGCATTTTCACCGCAATTCGAGCCACAGTTTAATATTGTAATTAAATATTTATTCGAATGAAATGACATATTTTTATAAAAGAACATTATGAATAAAATGGGGTTTAAAGTGTAGGGAGAGGAATTCTCCCACACTTCCTTATATTTAATAAAGTGACTCTCTTAAGCAATTCTAAAATTGTTCTAAATTTCAATAATTACGCTTATTGTATTGAGAGATAACAATTAAAAAGAAATTGCACTTTTCCAACTAGTTATTTTTTTAAACAATTGTACTAAATTAAAATGCTTTATCACTTTTGTTTACACATTTTTGACCTATAAAAAAGACCCAGAGAGACAGTTTAGTGCAGGGATGGGGAAACTACGGCCCGCGGGCCAACTGTGGCCCGCCGGTAGATTTTATCCGGCCCGCGGACAGAATTTTAACTAGCTGATCAGTGGCGAATATATCTACTTTTTTTAAAGCTATTTTTGTTCNATATTGTATGGTATACGTCAAGTATTTATTTAGAATAATTTTATACTTCTATAAGTAATTTAGTTACGAAGCAATGACTTAGATTAATTTCTTATCTCTTTTGAAATGGATAGGAGGGGGGGGGGTGCTGAAAAATGAGACTATATTTACAGTTATGCTGTGCATTCGTCTTAAAGAACACTAAAGTTCTACAATTTTGAAAGGTGACCAAGCTGGTCACCAAAGGCAGGTAGTACTATTATATATTATGCAATTGCATTAAAAATATATTAAGTATTAAAAGTCTCTTTCCAATTAAACTTTGTATATTAATTTATCTAAAAAATGTACTTTCGAATAGTTAATGAATGACATTAAATTCGAGTTCACCGGTCCGAAGGAAATCGGACGCTACATTTATATAACAGTTAATAAGGTGCTTTTTTTTCTTCTTCTTTCTTTCCCGGAACTGTTTTTTCCAGAGTTATCATAATGATCGAGTTACAAAAACAATCACTCGAGGAAAAAAGGAAGCCTATTCAAATAATAAAACTTCGGAAAGATTTTTAAAAATCTTAATCCGTGCTTTAAATTTAAAATGAATAAATTTTACTAAATGACTTTAACTATCTCCAATTCTGTACAGAATTGAAGTTTTAGTGCTGTGAGTCATTTATTGAACCACGGGGGGGGNTTTTCCGAATATCCTTTTCTTAATTTATAATTTTAATCGAAACACTTTCTCACACTTTTAAATTCACATCTTGTCCTTTAATCTATTTTTGGCTCAAGTATGCATTAACTAAAAGCAAGACATTTTTGCCTTTGCTCTTTGTGGGAATCACGCGACCTACTTAATAAACCAATGTTAATTACTAAGATTTCCCCTATTCCCTAACGCACAGGAAGAAAAAACTAAGAAGGAGAAAAAAAGCACTTCATTAGTTATCCAATAAATTTAACGTTCGACTTCGTATGGGCCTCTAAACGCGAATAATATTTTAATTCAATAATGACTCGAACATAAAGAGATATAATTTAAGAAAATAATCAAAGTTTCATTTGAAGTGGAGTGACAGAAACTTTTAATACTTTATACGTCTTTAATTGTACTTAAAATTATCTAATAGATAATAATAGTGTATTAAATAATGATGCATCCATTATCAATAATCTCACGGGGTTTAATCTTTTGATAAGTCAAAAATACTAACAAAAATGCTAACCTAATTCAATTGAATGCAATTTAAAAAAAAGAGTTAAAAATGTATTATCTGTACACTATTATACCACAAAAAAAAAACTAATTATTTTAATTTAGAACTGCTTAAGAGTCCTCATCAATTCGCCCCCCTTTCAGTAGGTTTTAAATAAATCCTTATTTTTTCTAATTAATTTTTAAAAAAATTCGAATAAATTATTGAATTACATTACCTTTTGGATCAACGGCCCGAATGGAATCGGTTATTAAAGTCCTCTCACTACTAAAGAGGTGCTTTTTTTCTGATATTTTTTCCGATGCTCTTTTTATTCACCTTGAGCATGTGCCCATCGAAAATAAAAAAAAAGAATAATGATACATTTTTAAAAACTTTTTATGTATATATTTTCAAAAGACAGACTTTTGATAATGAAAGGTTTTTGAGATATATGCAAGTTCGATTTCAAAGAAACCAAGAATGGTGGATGAATTGAGTCTCTCATAAAAGTGAGTCTCAATCTGAAACGTTTCCAAGAAATCGCTTTGGGGCACAGGTTTTCATCACTTTTTATTTATACCTCCTCCCTTTTTCTTTTCTTTTTTTTTCCATCATTCTTATAGACTCGTCCTGTTCTCGAAGCTCAAGCAGCAGTCATAAATAATGGCCTGATATACAACAGGATCTGTTCGAAGCACGAACTTTTTTTCAAGATAACTGAAACTACAAGGAGGAAGAAAAAAAAAATTTAAAAAAAAAAATGGCGACTGGTTTGATTTTTGGAAGTCGGCTTTTTATACGCTTATCATTGGAAGCGTGGGCTGTTGCACTGAGTAGTAGTAAACTGCAACTGCGAGGAAGTTTTTTCTTTAGTAATTTTTTTTTATATACCTGTTTTATTGTTCTTCTGTTTGTTTTCTTCTTTTTTTTCCCCCGAGTCTCGCCTTGTTAACCTGAGCGCATTTAAAAACCCGTGTCTTTTAATGAAGATGTGGAGAATGAATTGGATGCGTTTGTCATAGATAATCATTCCGAGAAAAGGTTTTCCTGATGAGGAGTTATTAATTACTTGCGTGTTGATTTAGTAAATTGTCGTGTCATCCAAAAGCATTCGGATTAATAATAAATTGAATCACTCTTATGACAGGAATTCGTGATTTTTCCAATAGGGATTTTTAGCTTCTACTTTTTTCTCTTAGAATGTAGAACACAACTTAGATTCATTCATCTTAAATAGTTGATTTAATGAAAGAAAATAGGGGAAATAGCGGCTCACTATACGTGGAAGAAAAAAAAGTTTAGCTTTATTATGTTGGAAATAAGAGAAAAATTACACCAGAAATGCTTGAATTATTATTTTTTTTCTGGGCCTATTTTTAACTTTACTTGCTTCCTCTACTACTGTGTTGTTTCAATTCCTTGCCTATAACTTAAGAATATCGAAAATATTAAATATTTTTCACAGTATAAGCCCGAAGTCTGGTAAAACCCAGGAATTACCAAGGTAACTTGGTGAAAGTCCGAAGTATACTTTAATATGAATACTTTTACTTACCCACTTAGATAAATTCTAAAAGTTTCCAACGATAAAATCTCGAAACGAGGGATATCTTATGATAAGATTTTCCATTCACAGATATATTGGTTCCGTTAAAAGGAACCGTAAAAAATCTCAAGAGTGAATTCGAGACAACCCTTCACTTCAACGGACAATATAGAGAATACCGGGGCACTTAACTTTAAAACATCAGTAAAGTGTAAATCGAGCAATGGCACTTAGCTTTAAAGAAACATCGGTATCAAAGCTTAAACCCTTACCACACCCGTCAGGGGGCATCCGGGGAATACTGTAGATCAGTGTATGGTATACCGGACCGTGACTCTAACAAAAACATCAGTGTAGGGTATACCAATAGCCTTAAATGTTAGTGTAGGGTATACCGGGCAGTGGCGCTTAAAAAAAATAATCTGTGAGGGGGGAACTGAGTAATGGTACACACATCCCTAGCTTAATCAGATTATAGCTCATCAGAAGAAAAATAATAAACAACAATTATTATTGATTGATTATCATGCTTGGTGTTTGATTGAGCGGGGGGAAATTTTACCATCTCCAACGACTCCCTTGAACGGTAGAATACCATACATTATGAACAGTGACTCTCAAAAAAGTTAGAACACACTTTAATTTCTTAATTGAAGATATTAATTATAAAAGTGATCAAACTAAAGTATGATTTAAGATAATATCATTTTTATAATTGCTTTACTATTATTTTTCAGAAAGTTTGCAAAAAAATAAGCAATATTTGTGTCTTTTTACAAATAAGATCCCATGAGAAAAATGCAGTCTCAATAACTATTGAAGAGATTTCAATAATTTCTGAAAATGAATTTGGCAAAAAATCTCTCATTTCGGACTTTTACCTGAATGTGTAGGTTACTCCCATGTTTTATTGCAAAGACTTGGCAACAGTTCGAAATAGAATCATATAATTCGGACTTTTACCAAGCCATTTTGGCAAATCCTAGAATTTACTACATTTCTGACAGTAACACACACACACGCGCGCACGCACACACAAACACGCACGCACACACACATACGCGCGCATGCACGCACATGCATGTATGTAACATAAAAAGCTTCAATTAATCTTTTTATGTTATTCCTTTTCCGAATATCCTTTTCTTAATTTATAATTTTAATCGAAACACTTTCTCACACTTTTAAATTCACATCTTGTCCTTTAATCTATTTTTGGCTCAAGTATGCATTAACTAAAAGCAAGACATTTTTGCCTTTGCTCTTTGTGGGAATCACGCGACCTACTTAATAAACCAATGTTAATTACTAAGATTTCCCCTATTCCCTAAAACGAAGCATTCCCTAGACTTATATTGAGGAGCACAACTTATCGTGACTACTTTGATAAACGTTCTCTGTCTAATAATTAATAAATACATTTTGTACCGTCCTTCCCTGCCTTAAGACATATTTTAATCCTTCCACTCGGCAACGACGTTTGTATATAAGATATTTTCCTTTTTCTTTCATTTTTTCGTAATCTTCCCATTTCACTATCGTTAACACATTTTTTTTTTCATTTGTTGGTCTAACATAATCCCGGTCCATTGTTTTTTTTTTTCTATTCTTCTTTCTTTTTTTTAAACTGACGCATTTACTTTTTTCCATATTGAAATGTATTATGTATTTTTGAAGGGGGTAGGCCAATATATTTATGTTGAGAGCAAATTATTCTAAAAAATTAAAAGTATCGTTGAAAAGATGGCAGATAATTTTCATAATTTTTTCTCCCCTGAAAAGTATACTATAAAAGTATGCTATAAAAATAAACAAAAGCTAGAATTCTCGGCCTTTTATGCTAACCGGAAAGTACTATATTTAAAGTACTTTTTTAAAGACAAATAAGGAGAAAGAAGAAATAAAAGTAGACGTTTTTTCAAAATTTGAGTTATGGGAGGGTTCGCAGGAATCGAAAACCACATTTTGATTTATGACAGGATTTTCTCTTCACTCGTTTTCTTAAACAAACTTGTCCAATTGAGGTAAAAGTCCCCTCCCACTTCGTAGAAATAGTCTATGACCAAAAGAACTTTTTTTTTTCGAATGTTTTTTCCGCCACGGTTTTTATCTATCGAAGTTGGAAAACATTTTTTTTTTTTATTCCACTTGCCCTATAGCACTAAAAAAAATTTTGGTGAGAGGATTATCTAAAATCAGAAAACTTAACAGAACACACAAATACGCCAGTGTGAGCTGTAAGCTAAAACAAAATCATTTGCACTTGACAGACGCGTGCTTGCTTGAGCAACGATGAGTGAAGCGAATCTAGTTGCACTCTTGACAAATGGTGTGCAGCTGTGCAAGTAACAGAGCTACATCGTTGATAAGATTCATTCCTTTTTCTTTCTTTTTTTCCTAATTTTTTTTTTCAAGTCTTATTTGTTTTGTTCTTTAGCTACGCTTCCACGCTCCGGTAGATTAGAACAAAGCTTATTCAAAGATCAGGCTATTAAGTGCAAACGATACTACACCTGAGGTCCTACTTAATTCCGCAAGAAGTCATAAATTTCATCTCTTGGAAGGATAAAAAAATTTTCCCAGGATAAGTTAAGATTTGGAATTCAAAAATAACTGATTTCTTTTGTATTTTTTTTTCTAATGCTAATCATTCATTTTCTTATCAGCCGTTTACCTAAAAATAAATCAAATTCTTTTATACTGTTTGGTATTTACTATAGAATTTATAGTAAAAGTCGGAGGGAATTTATTGAAAAGAATTTGAGTGAGTCACAGAGAAAGACAATGAAGGTACAATCACAGTTAGGAGAAAAATTTATCCATTTATTATTTTGAAATGAAATTAAATAATATTTTCTTTTCCTGCCACAAATAATCTCGTTTTATTAAGTAAACAAAGCTTTTCACATTTTACTTCACTAATTAGTACATATTTAAAACGCACTTTTCAAACCTCCAAGTCCACACTGAGTTGAAAAATTTCTCTCAATAAAGATAATCCTTTGATTCGACGAATACGAATTTTTGACACCTGCCAATTGCTTGGCAGAATAAAGAGCACCTGCAAAACAGCACTGGAGAAAAAAAAGTACCGCTTTAGTCATTTTATAAATTTAACAGCCAAAACTATTCTAAAATTGCATGTATATCGATCGTAAGGTCACATGTCATGATGATTAATTAGTCATTTAATTCATATATCATTAAACAGTCGTTAATTTTTTTCAAATTCTTCATATTAAAACTTGATAAATCTGTTTTCTATTTATTTTATTCATTTTTTAATACTTTTCGTGCTGCTGCTTTTTGCCGTGATCCCTCGCCTTCTACTAATTGGAACCATGCGTTGGTGATTGATTTTCAAGTTGTCACCCGCAAGCCTATGATTGATAAATAAAAATTTTAATATCGAGATGCATTGTCAAAAAATTTAGAAATTGAACAACATATTTCGATATTTGCACAATTAAACTAATTTATGTAATTCTTATAGTGGCCGGGCCAATATTTTTGCTACCCAAATAATATTTAGCAACATTTACAATAAATATCGTATTCAGTCACCATTATTTTGTATAATATTCACAATAGTGTCATGTTTGCTGCAAATTTGCGTATTTGCCTAAGTAAATAGAACCTGATGGCGTTGTTCTATTTGTTGGCGGTATTCAATAAGTATTGATTTTTTTCCATATCATCTTTAAGATCGTTTAATTTAAAGGATCATAAAGTTTAATTTTTTTTTTTAAAAAAGAAAGAAGTTAATAATTCAGTATTATTATTGACAGTTGGTAAAAGTTTAATAAATTTAAACACTTAATAGCAGTTTGGAGGCGTAAGGACATAATCAGCAAATGAATTACCATTAATGGTTAAATATAGTATTTAATTTTCGATAAATTATGTTAGTCGGCATATTTGTTTTTAAGACGTCAGCACTTAAACCATGAGCTTAGCGAGCTTTAAATATATTTAATTTTCTCTCGAGATTTCACCTGCTATTTATAAAAAAAAAAATATTTTGTAACATAACAGCGCAAGTTAAAACAAGGAAAAAACATGTTTTTTTTGTGTGTGTATTGCGTGCGAACAACTCAACATAGAGAGAAGGAAATTATAGCAAAATGATCCAAAAACTATTGTTAATTTGTAACAAAAATTCCGTGCCTATTGATGAAACCATTCAAAAAATATTAAGGAAAATTTAATCTGTAACGATGATTTTCAATAATGGAATTTCAAATTTTTGTTATTGCGCCCGAGCACCATATAGTATATGACTTTTGGATTATCCCGTCGACCACTTTCGCCAAACCCGAAATTATCACCAAAAAGTAGCTTCTGCGCCAATAACCGCAAATTCTATCATATTTACTATGTAATCCTTGACTAAATGACTATAAAAAAAGATAGTTTTCTTTAGCGTATTGAAAATAGAGGTTGTTACTTTGTTTTGATTCTTTTTATTACTCTTTTTAATTACGTATTTTTACACTTACATTTATTTTTTATTATCATTATTATTTGATAAATTTTATTTGTCTAGAATGTTTATTTTGGAAATTGCTTTTCATTATGATGGCTCCAAAGGATTTTCGCGAGCTTTGACTGAATAATCCCAAAGTACCAATGATTGTTTACAAACCACCCCATAAAAATTTAGAAACAAAAACGATCCAAATCGGTGCTCCCGTTCTATTAGTGAACACAGAAACTTTTAATGAAAAAAAATATTAAAAATATAGTAAATGTATTAAAAGTTCCTTGTCGTCAACTTCAAATTAAACTTGGAATGTTACTTAATTATTTAAAAAAAAAATAACTGATTAAATTCTGGTTCCACAACTCAAATGAAAATAGGGCGCTGAATTTAGATAAAAAATGAGGTGCTTTTTTTCCGGTGCTTTTTCTTCTCCGGCGTTTTTCTGAAATAAAAGATCGGAAAATATGATAATAGAGTGGTTGAAAGTGGGTACTGTTTTAATACTCATAATCCAAACATAATAATTATACATTATTTTTTAATAATTGATTTACAGAAGAAAAAAGTTTGTTTCTACAAATGTTTTTATTTTTTTTAAATGACTAGGTTAAATATTTGAACGAATCACGAGCAATATCAAAAAAAGTCCCATCCTTAAAATTTCATTTCTCAGTAACTATTCCAGACTAAGTATTTCTTACTAAATATAAAGATGTTTTCTATTGTTGTGAGAACATTTTTATTCGTATTATCTGATCCAGTTTTCTCTCCTTTTTCTTATACAGGGCACAGAATCCTTCTCCCCAGAAAAGGATTCTGCCCCCTCACAAACGGACCCCTGGAGAACACCCGTGTCCACGCGTGCACATCACTTTTAGGTCAACTTTCACTTGGGTGAAATTTCATATACACGCTATTTTTTGGTTGTCATCAACATAAAAGTCATAAAGGTAGTGTTTTCCTGTAAAATATTTTTGCATATTCCAAATTTAAGGGTGTAATATTTTTACCTTTAATTATAATATTTAATTTTCTTATTTTACTTTCAAACTAAAAGAATTGTTTTTAACCCATTCTTGCCTTTTTATACGCTGAATTTTAAGATAAACGTATTTAAATCAGTGTCTCAACTTATTATTCGTTTTAAAATTATTATTTTTTGGTATGAATTACATTAATGTACTATTATACAGTTCAAATAGAGAGATTTGTACAATGATTAGGAACTTAATAATCAACTTCATGCACAATGTCATGCATGAACAAATTGTTTGTAATATATCTATATATCTACTCGTTTGGCAAGCAAAAATATTAAATGGCAGTTGTGAAATATGAATACATTAAATTTATAAGCAATAAAATTTGACCACTCAATTTGTAATAACAATATACCGTCCATTTTAAATATTATTTTAAAAATTGATTATTAATCAAAATTATTTATGTTTACTCATAAATCTTTATAGAATCATAAAGTGTTTGGACGTCAAGCACAAAACAAGGCTGGGTGAACGGCAACGAACATGGCTTTTAGTCTCCTGGAAGATTCTTTAAGTTTATGTAAACATTTTTATACCTTATAAATCAAAAACTATTCAGTAAATCTCAAGTAAAAAAAATAATTTTTAAAAAGGATTGAGTCGATTTATCTTTGTAAAAGAAAGTGAGTAGTTCTGGATGTATAGAGAAATAGATAAAAAGTAAAATCAATTTTGAGTGATCCAAATTTAAAAAAAAAAGGAAAAAAAAATATTTAGCTAAAGTACGTTTGTCTATCTTCTTTTCTTACTCTCAAAAAAATCCCGCTTAAAAACCAATGTTAGTTTTGATTTTGGACGAAATGAGGTAAATAGTGTTTTGGCTATAAGCTCGATTAACAGTATATCACCCAGTCACTAAATGAAAAAAAATGGTAAGAGTTGTCCATTAAAGAAAAAAGGAGCACAGGGGGAAAAAAGAAAAAACATAGCGAATTCATTGTATTTAAATAATTATTCGAACGTGATTCGGTATTTCTTCATATATATAAGGATTAATTTGAAGTGTCAAAAAGGAATTCTATTCTATTTACTAAATTGATTAAGATTTTTAGAAATTTTAATATTGTTCAAAATTACAATAATTGCACTCATTGTATTGAGATAAAAATTATTATATGTAAATAATATTTCTTCAATTAGTTATTTATTATTTTTTTTTAAGTGCATTAAATTGAAGTACTTTATCGTTAATAATAATTTTATTATAATGTTATCATTTATTATAAAATGTATCATTTTGTTAACTCGTCAAAAGATTTACTCCTTGAGACACTACTGTTAATTGATAAATTATTTGTAACAGTACTATTATATGGATACATTTACGGACGTTAAATTTAAATAAGAGTTAATGAGGTGGGGTTTTTTTTCTTCTTTTTTCTCATGACTCTTTTTCCTGGTGCTTTTTTACTGAATCTTTTTCCGGTGTTCTTTTTTTCTCATCCAAGCTAACATGTTTGAAAGTCTTAACATTAAGTTGTCCGGATCATTAGTTTAAAAAGTTGTTGGTTTTTAGGGGGAGGTGGTGAACGCTTATAAATGTATAAATAAATATCATAAATTCATAAACAAATAGTAGTTACCGAGTCACAACTTAAAATTTTCTTTCTCAAAAATGAAACTGAACAACAATTTCTGTTTTATTCATTAGAAACCGTAATGACAGTCTGTCAACAAGACATTCATGCTAGTTAAAAATCGTTTATTAATTTTTTGTAATTTTCAAAAAAAGAAATATGGATAATAGTGTGTCTCTTGATTCAAAGATGGAGGAAACTTATCGAAAATTTTTTTTCCCGAATCTTGAAACTTTGTAGTGTGTACAGTTTTGAAATAAAATCAGGGAGCGTAGCCAAATCTTTCAGCAAAAAATAAGCACCTTTTAAGTACTTTTAAAGCACTCAAAAAATATATACATTGGCAAAATGCAAGAATGGATCAGTTTTAAAACTCTTTAATCGTTTTGTTAAATAGTCTCTCTTAATTCATGTTTATAAATAACTTTTCAAATAATGAACGAATTTTATTCCTAATATTTAACTTAAATTCTAACTCAATAGCTTAAAAGGTATGGGTCATTAAATTCCTCTTTAAGTGAAGCTCTTTTGATCAACTGTTCTCTTCGGTGCTTCTTTTTGACGTTAACCGAAAAAAATTGGGTTCACTTTAAAAATAAATAAATAAAAATAAAAATCTATAGCAACGCAAATAATTTCAAAAATCACACGGGTGCATAATAGGAATTTTTCTTTGTTCATGAATACTTTTATTAAAATAACAAAATTGGTCTTTCGGTGCAACTATGAAAGGAAGGAAAAATTAAAAATAAAATAAAATAATAATAAAAACAAGCACACAATCAAGAATTATTATAGATGTCAGCAAACCTGTTACGTCTACATTTTTCAATTCAAAATTGCTCTTTTAATGAGTCTGTCTTTTGTTGCTGTTCTATTCAAACAGAAACTGTAATAACTCAAATCCTTTCCTTTTTCTTTAGGTAGAATGAAAACCTACAACTAGTATTTAAAAAAAAAAAAATTGAATAAGAATTGGTTTTTTGAAAATATAGCGAGAAAATCGTATTTCATTGAACTTTAAACAATAAATAAATTAAAAACCATATAAAAATTGCACTTTTTTAAAATTTATAATTGAAATAATATTAGTTATATTTAAATAATCATTGGAAGACAATAAAGGATTGATATTAAGGGAAAAAATTCGAAATCAAAGGGGGAAAAAATTAAGGAAAACTGCATTACATTTTAATGCCCCCGTTTTAATACTGAGAATTATATTTTTTAATAATGTTTTGTTTTAACAACATCGGTATCTGTATTTTTGTTCCCTTTTAGCAAGGTCAATTACTACTGAATTCGTTCAAAGACACTAAATTTAATGACAATAGTTTAGCTTTCACTGAAAAATTTAAAATATACGATTCGCATTTTTTTAAGACTAAGTTGTAACATTTTAATATTCACTGGAGGAAAAAAATTAGAAATCCTACGTTGTAAAAATGAAAATTATTTGCTAATTTTTTAAATTATTAATTTAAGAGACTTTTCGAATGTATATCTACAATGCCCTTAAAAACAATTTTGTAATAAATGAGAGTGGAGGAATGGGGAAGGGAGGCGACGGTAATAAATAAGTCGAAATGAAATTCTTTTACTTCTGAGAATGTTTGATGTCGTGGGAGGGTTGTGAGGGAAGTTGACCTCCTTGTTGCTCACCCTTGCGACAAGGTCGTCTTCCACCCCACAGAGAGGCAGACGACGCAATTTCCTTTCTCAGAATTCTTCACTTGGGAACTCAGCTTGGAAAACAACAAAAAATCTCTCCTATTTTTTTTCTTCTTCTCAGAAATTCAATAGATTGTACAGCTACGTAAATGAAGAAAATAATGATGTGATTACAAAATATCACCGGATATTCTGTCCCATCATAACTGCCCCTTAATTGATATTAATTGTTATGAAAGGTTGTTCCGGAATAACTCGTCAACGACACACGTCCCATAACAACTAACCAATGATAACTGTATGTTGACTGTATGATAATTGTCCCATAAAAACAGTCCAATGATTTAATAACCGTCGTTGAACAGCCAACCCAATGTTTTGGGTTTACGACTACTGATATTCAATGCCTTGTAATTTTGAACTCAATCCAGAAGACAAGGGAACTCCTGGATCAAGTATTAGGAGAAATTTGCCTTCGTTGAGGACTTTTTTAATGGAACTAACCCGCATTTGCGTTACATGGAGAGGAAAACACGAGAACCTCCCACAGTCAGCCTGACGGCACTGGCACTCTAACCCATGATCCGTCTACCACTGAGGATGTTTCACGTTAGCACTGTGGTGCAAGCCGGATACGAATTCGTGTCGACCAGCCATCGCGCGAATGAAAGAATGGAATTCATATCGCCATTAGCCATTGCTGGGATTCGAACCCGGTTCACCTCATTGGAAGGCTCTATCCCATGAGCCAACATAGGTCACAGTCCAATGATTGTCAATCTAATTAACTGTTTGGCGGCCCATCAAAACTGTTCAATCTATAATAATCATTTGGTGATAGTTTTCACATAATAGTTTTTCGATAGTTGTTACCCTATAATAATTGTCTGCTGATGATTGCTAGCCCAGAATAACTTCCTATGATTGTTGTCACATAATTGTCCTATGATTGTTGTGCACTAAAAATTATTTAATAATTGTTGTGTTTGACAACTGCCAAGATATCTATGATAATTAATTAGACGGTATAAATGTTTACATATAAATATAATAGGACATAAAAACACTATTTATGAAACTATTATACTATTATTTATACTATTTTTTAAGAATACATCTTTAGAAATCTTCTTCCATGAATCAAACTTTATATTCAATGAATTTTGTTAATGTTTTCATACTTCAGTTTCTATTCTAGCTGACATACAAAGAAAAACAATAGGGATACATTAAGTACTGACTTTCTTTTTAACTATTTATAAATTATTTATTGTCCTTTAAAAGGAGAAATTTATGAAAGAAAAATGAAAATATAGCTCGTTTTTACGGCACGATTACAAAGATCACAATTTCAAGAAGAAAAAGGACAAACGATCTAAAATAGTAGTAGTCCTAAAAAAAGAGCATCCGAAAGAAGCAGCGAAAAACAAAAAAAAAAAAAGATTTGGAAGAAAAAAAAAAGGTATCACATTTAACAGTCATTTAATTTTAAGGTCCGATTAAATTCCGGAACTCTAATTCAATGTCATTAAATAATATTTGAACTTAAATAGATATTTTTTGAAAAATTAATGAAAATACTAAGTTTAGTTTGAAGCTGACTGAAAGGAGTTTTTATTATTTCTTGTAAATACAATTATATAATGCATAAAAGTATTCTTAGAAATAATGTATCGATTAACAGTATTCTTTTAGAACAGGGGTTTCCAACTGGCGGCACGGGGGCCGCATCCGGCCCGCGAAACCTTTTTTGGTGGCCCGCAAACTAAAATATATTAGTTGTCATTTTTTACGGACAATTTTCGTAAAAATTCTATCTGGGTTTAAAATACTTTTCTCGTTAATAAAAACCTAATTTCTTCGTTTCTGTGAAATTTAACATACCTACGGAGCAAAGAAATTTATTTCTCAGGTTTTGCATTCAAGAAAATATTTATTCAAATACAAAAACAATCGTGTATGCTGCTCTTTTTTATTTCATTTTTTTTGTATTTTGTGAATATAATTTAGCATGTTGCGTATCAGAAATTTTCTCGAAGAAATTCTCCGATTTAACTTTTTGAAACCACTCATTTTGGACGAAAATATTTACACATACATTTGTAAATTTAAAATGTAAATATCTATTCTCTGGTGGTTGCAGCAAACAAACCTCAATTTTCTCATTGAATATTTTGTGTGCTACCATGTAAGTTTTAATACCAACATTTTTAAAGTTTTATATCTCAACAATTAGATATCTGTAGCACATTAATTGTTTAATACGTAGGTGTACATTAAATTTATTGCAGCCCGAATTTTTTGTATTTATTTAATATTTTTAAAAATATCATTAATAACAATTAAATATTTTTAAAAATCTACTTCTGTTTTAATTTGCAATTCAATGCTTTTGTTTTGTACAACTTGGTAAAAATCTGACAGTAATATTTAATGTTCCTTCAAACATAAAAGAGTCCTACATTAAATTTTGATAAAGTTGTTGCCCGCCATTTGATTTGTGTTTTTAATTGTGGCCCCCAGCCTCATGTCAGTTGGAAACCCCTGTTTTAGAAGATGGTAAGCTGCAAAAACCGGAGGAAAAAAAAATCGGAAGAAGAAAAACCCGGAAGGAAATCACTTCTTAGGATATATCATTATTAAATGAGATTCTTTTGGTTTAAGTATACTATTTCTTTGTAATCTTTTCCGTACTTTCTCAAATAATTTCAACGAATGATGTTTGGAAATGGAAACTTTATGTGAGATGAATGTTTTAACACATTTTAATAATTGAAAATAATAATTTCCTGCAGAATTTTATTTCTTTTATTGTATTTATTAAATGAATGTTTCCACACTTTGGTGAATGTCCGAACTATTTTTTTATATCCGATTTGATATTAATTTATTCGTTGATATTATTATATTTATTCGATATTTTAGTATCTGTTGAGGATAGATTAGAAAAAACATCGGTGTTTGGAGTTCCGGTTAAATGCATAATGGGCACTTGACCTTAAAATACCTTGATGTAGTGTGGGGCATACCGGGCAGTGGCACTTAACTAGACCTAGTATATATTTCGGGCATTTACCAAATCGGCTGTGTGATTGTCAACGACTGCCAATTTCAGTCATTTACGTTTCGAAAGTTTGTTTGTTTGAAAATTGAGAGTTTGTTCGCTAATAAAGTGAGAATCTTTTATACAATTCTTATGGTGTGGTTTGAAAACCACTTTCAAGCGTCATTTTGTTAGGACGCAATGTCGATTACACTGATTAAATTCTCCTTCATATCTTTTGAATGACTTCACTGATTCATAGGAAGTTTATTGTTACAGTTTGCTAATAGTTTTGTGATATTTTCTCATGCAATAATAGTGTTTTTTTTTATCAATGTTGTTCTGTCATGGAAACGGCATCGTAACAAAATGTTGCTCGAATCAAATATGTAGGTAAAGATAAATGATCAAAAATTGAAGAAATATTATATATCACGAATAATTAATTCACGCATAGGGTCAAGAATATCACGAATAGAGCAGTGGTAGCTTAGGGGATAGAACGTTCGCCCCCTTTGAGGTGAACCGGGTTCGAATCCCAGCGATGGCTAGTCGATACGATTCCGCACCTAGCTCGCATCGATCACAGTGATGACGTAACATAAATTTAGTGGTAGTCGGATTTCGGGTTTGAGTCCCCTTGCCGTCAGACTAACCGTGGTAGGTTTTCCTCTCCATGTAATTCAAATGCGGCTTAGTCCCATCAAGAAGTCAGGCAAAATTTCTCCCCATAGTTGATCCAGAAGTTCCCTTGTCTTCTGGATTGGATTCAAAATGATTACGGCGCTGAACATTGGTAGTCGTAAACTCGAAATTGAGTCGCCTCTTCAACGACGGTTATAAAATAAAATAAATTACGAATAATTTCAAACATAAATATGCTTATTCGACTAAAAAACATTTCAGTTTCAAGACATTTAAAATTATTGAACTCTACCGCAAAAACGTTTTGTTACCAAATAGTAATAATAATCATTATTTTCTGATATATCCTTTAAGTGAAAAAAATAATCTACATTTTTAATGGTGAGAGGTTGGGTGTAAAATTATATGTACTCATACTTAAGGATCAGTTAACCCTGGATTTAAATATTAAGAAACAAAGTTTTAAAAGGTAAAAAAATTTCCCTTAAGCTTAAAAACTTAAGTAAAAGACTAATTGACTATCAAATTGAACTTATTTACTAATTGAACAGAATGCAAAGACTGATTTTAACTTTAATAATCTGTCTAAAAATTCTTGAACAGTGCTACTCAGTTAAATGACTTTTAAAAATTTATTACTTTTTTTTGCTTTAAAATTTATTGTTTTCTGTAGATGTCTCCTCAGGAATAAAAAAAGGGCACTTCAAGTTTAGAAAAGGCACCCACATCACACCGTAAAAATGTATCAAAATGTGTAATATCATGTTATAACTGAATTTGATCCTCAACAATTTTTAAGGTGCCCTTTTATTCTATTTCATGCGTATATTTCCAAAAGTAATTTTTACTCATCTAAATAAGGTAAAAATTTATAGTTTGTAAATAATAATTAAAGGCGTGCTAAAAGACAATCTCTGTGCATAGATTTTTCTTTTCAAAAATAAATAAATAAATGAAAGAAAATAAAATAAAAAAATTATTTTATGATAAACAGCTTAAAATATTTTTTCTAGAATTTATGCAGAAATTTATTAGAAAACAAATATTTAAAGGTGCATTTTTCTTTAAAAAAAGAAGGTAATTTTTGAAAAATAATTTTAAACTTTGAAAATCACTTAAAAAGTGTATTAATATTCACCCTTGAAAAAAGAGAAACTTATAAAAACTTAACCAGTTGAGAATAATCCTTACAAAGTAAATTTGTGTAATAGTATATAGAAAAAAATAAAGAAAGCCATTAGAATATAGAGATTTATAAGAATTAAAATTCGTTCTGTTTTGGCGAAAAGACCCCTTCACAAATTATATTCATCGTCTCGCGTAATTAATAATAGAAAATAAGTGCAGTTTCATCTTAATAAGGCTGTTAATTTATTTTATTGTTCATCAAATGGACAACCATTTTAATCTACGATTTTAGATCTCAAAAGACGTGATAATTTTTTTATTTATTTAAAAAGATGAAACAGATGCTCGCCGGCGGCTGACTGCATATAAAATAAAAATCAAATTCAACTTGCGTAATAAAAAATTTTTTTAATCGTGATTTAGTTTGAGAAAATTTAATTTAATACCAGAACAAAAATCTAAAAAAAAAAAAAAAACAGCATCAAGAAAGACAACAGAATCCACCTTCAACAACACCAGTTCTAATATAAATAAACAAGTATAAATAAGATTTTTTAATTGTTTATTTATATTATAACTAATAAACAATTTAATAATAATTACAACAAATAATAAATAAAAGTATAACGAGCAACAAACAAGCAATTTTATATAAATAAACAAACTTAAATAAAAAAATTTAAATGATGCATTTTCATTTGTATTGCGGATGGTGCTGTTATCAATAGATTCTGTTGACTGCTGTTTTTTTTTTTTTTTTTTTTTTTTTTTTTTTTTTTTTTTTTTTTTTTTTTTTTTTTT
>NC_092211.1:90182655-90203589 GCF_043381705.1 Parasteatoda tepidariorum
TTTTTTTTTTTTTTTTTTTTTTTTTTTTTTTTTTTTTTTTTTTTTTTTTTTTTTTTTTTTTTTTTTTTTTTTTTTTTTTTTTTTTTTTTTTTGTCCATCGTTGGGAGTGAATAGTTTTAAATTACGAAAGAAAATAAATCTAAAATTCATTGCCCAATTACTTTTATTAAGAATGAACAACGAGGATGGTTTAGAACTTTTGCCATCAACCCTCGTCCATTTTTTTTTTCCAATTCTGTGAATCCAGGAGGTTAGTTTTTTTTTTTTTTCTCTCAGCCTAAATAAAATATAGCCATAATAAAAATAAATATCTTAATACTATGGGAATGTTATGGGAGCAATAGAGGGTGCAGTCCCAGCTGTCTGGAGATGTGGGGGATATTGTTGAAAGAAAAGGGTAGAAAGAAGACTCCCGCTGTTTTCTCCCCAAAAGGCTAACTAAGGAATAACGATGGATGTTCGTTTTCTTGACCTCTCACATCACCTGCTGCCCAAGTTCTGCCCATGGTCAAGAGAAATATACACCTGGCACTTTTCTTTCAATCTTAGCTGGTGAGTAGTAGCTTATTAGTTGCAAACAGTGAGTAGTTGCAAATTCAAATGTACTAAAACTTACCGACATTTTAAAAAAATAATTTAAAATGTTTTCATAACAAGTTTGCCAGACTACAAAATATAAAGGTATAGGCGTAAATGGAGAAAGATGAAATCCACTCATGGAACGTTCTTATTGAAGTATAGATCACGTTTGATCTGTTAGTTACCTTGGATTGGCCCGAATCTGGATATGCGCATAGTAATAATATTATACTGGATAATTAAAAATTCATAATTAACAGGGCTGAATTTTAATTAAAATTTTTTAATATTAATAAGATTGAAATTTAATTATAAAATCTTTTATATTGTTTATTTTAGAGAAATTATAAACATTTAATAAAAAAAAAATTTACAAAAAATGTTTATTAAATATTACAAGACTTTTACCCACGGATTTGCACACGGTAAAAATATAAATTTTGTTAACAAAGAAATTTTAAATTATAACATACGATCAACTCAACGATTTCATCTTTAATTTAATAACATTATATATTCATTTCAGAATTTTCTCTGTCTTTATAAAGCGTTTGGCTATAAGAGATGCAAAACTTGCTCCTATATTTACAAAACATATACTAATTCAAAATAACGATAACTGTAAATATGTTTGTGAAATTAAAAATGTTATTTATATGTTAACCTGTGATGTTTTTAATAAAAAATGTGTTGGACAAACTTGTAACTCTTTTCTTATTAGAATTAATCAACATCGTTCAGATATAAGTAGAAATAAAATTATCTACAACCTAGAATTTAATTATTTCAGAGTACATAATTTAAACACTGTTAAAATTAATAATTTATATGTAGTTGGAAGACATTGATTTAAGACTACAGAGAAGAAAAAATATTACAACTTGCTTTTATACACAACAATTGTGCCGAACGATACCTTCCAACAGATTAAATAACTCCTCAGCTTACTCACTTTTTCACATTTAAACGTACAAATTGACGTAAACGGGAATCAGGATGTCATAAAAACTCTCTTAATAGTGACAAATTAAATGTAAATTTTATTTCAATTAAGTAAAAATATTTTAATAAACATTACACTATTAATTCAACGAAAGATTTTGTTCTCTCCCTTAAATATAATAATATTTATAAGCTTCAAGATCTTACTAACAACTTTTCCTTTACTAATTTACACTTCAAAATTCTTTGTTTCGATTATGTAAAAGCCAAAATAAGTAAATTTTCACAAAATAAAAAGAGAAATTTCGATAACTTATATTTTATAATTGTCTTTAAGAACCCTATTTTTGATTTGATTAAATGTTATAATATTTTTGGAAATTAAAAATATTTCCATTGAAGATGATTGAAAGCTATAAATATAATAAAACTCTTGGTAGAACGTCGTTTTGAAATATAATGATATTAGTAAAAATTTAGGGAAAAATTAATATATCTGATTATAAATGTCACTGTGAAGAAGAGAAATACTTTGAATTTGTTGATAAACTTATTATTACTGGTAATTTAAATATTATTCATAACCTTGAAGAATTGACAATCGCTGGATTAACAACGTCTTGACATCATGGGATCAAGAAAGTGACAACAATTATGGTGGTTTAATGAAATGAGTAAAAGACTTCTAATAAAATAACTATTAGAAGGCTTCGTTTATTTTCTAATAAAATAAGTTGATATTTCTCCATTTGTTTTCAATATTTTTATTATTATGTTTGTTTTGAACATCGTTATCATTATTCTTCCGAATATGATTATTACTTATTCTGTTTTGGCAACAACAATCGAACTTCTCGTCTGTCGACGTGAATTAAGTTGTTTGTGTTTTTAACAAACTATTAATTATTATTAATAGTTACCAAATGGCATTAACATCTCACCATTTACAAACATTATACGATATATAGAACAAATAAAACCCACTGACAGGATAGAAGAAAGAAAAAAGGAATATTTCTCGCAATTATCTTTTAAGATAACTCAACTCAATATTTTTTAGCTAATCCATTTTTTTTCTTCTTTTAAACTGGAACACGCCTGCCTGCAGACGATCTTATCTTCGTTTATCGCCCAAGAACTCGTCTTCGAAATCAACTGAGTTGCAGAGCTACAGTTTTTGATCCTTGAAAAGGGCCTCCAAGCAAAATAGTAAAAAGAAAACAAAAATCTCCCTCCTAGCAGTTCATCCGTCAAAATATTCCAGGCTCTTCCTCTCACAGCAAATTTCAGTATCATATTTCTTCTTCAAAATTACGAAGCCTGAAGTTTCAAATGGCTGTAGTCGTGATTCTGTGGAAGTCTTGTGTTTTTCTTTTTTAACCACTAAAAAAGATCCGAAAAAACACATTGAAGTGATTGTTTTGCTTTCAAAAAGAGCTTAGAACCCTTAAATGATGTAAGTGGCAACAGCAAAACAACATACTTCCTAGAATCTTATTTCTCCGTCTTGCACTTGCACAGAAATGTTTTAGATTTAATTTTAAATAAAAAAACGACGCAATTTTACCCAATACATCCCAGAATCACGAATAGAAAAATTTAAGGGGAAAAAAAAAAAAACAGACCACCCTGAATAACATTTGATCGAATGATCAGATTTTCACGTTCTGGGACTCGATCTTAATGGCTCGAAGGGGTGATCTCAAATGAAATCAAACAGAAAAACGTACGTTCTCTGAATAAACGCACAATTTTTTTTGACGAATTCGGATTTCTGACCCGGAAAATTCAGGAGATAGTCGCAATCTGGGAAATAGAGTCGCAAAGGTTTGGTCAGGAGATTTTGAATAAAATTCATTTATCCAAAGATAATTCCATACAAAAAAATAAATTTTAGCAAATATTTATTATCTTATTTAAGAATGGTCTAAAAATTTTCGAATGGTAAGGCATACAAATTTTTGCATTATTTAAAAAAAAAAAATTAATTTTGTGAGGCAAAATACAAAATATGAACGAAATCAGTCGAATAGTTCCTGAGAAATTGAATTTTAAAAAAATCAGATAAAATTCAATTTCTCATGAACTATTCGACCAGTTTGGCTCACATTTTGTATTTTGCCATGTAAAATTACATTCTTTAAAATGATGCATAAAATTGCATACCTTACTATTTTTTTGACCATTCCTCAATAAAATATTAAATATTTACTAAAATTAATTTTTTGCATGGAATTTGGATAAACGAATGCATAAATCGATGCAATCTTTGGATAAACGAATTTTATAATTGTGTGTAAAAATGTTTCACTTCGCTTAATAGCGAAATTCGCAATATAGCGAAATTCGCGAAAAGTGAAATTAACATGAAGGGGTTCAAACTTGGAGAGTTTTTCTGACCGAACTCTTGGGAACTTATTTCCCTGATTGCGGCGCTAACTATATATCTTAAGCGGTCAGAAATCGGAATACGTCGAGAAAAAGGTATGTTTATTTAGAGAAAGAACGTTGTGTGTCTGATTTCATAACTTAAAATATCGTCCGCACTTATTTATTAGCATATTTGAGATCTCCTCCTCCAGCTATTAAGATTGAGTCCTAGAAAGTGAAAAACTGATCATTAGATCAAAANTTAGAGTCTGAACTAAGTCCTCCGTCGGTAAAAAAAAAATTTATTTGCAATTTAAAATAGTGAAAATTAAATGAAACTAAAATGGGTAGACTCGCCCCGGTTTACGGTACCTTACTATTTTTTTGACCATTCTTCAATAAAATATTAAATATTTACTAAAATTAATTTTTTGCATGGAATTTGGTTAAACGAATGCATAAATCGATGCAATCTTTGGATAAACGAATTTTATAATTGTGTGTAAAAATGTTTCACTTCGCTTAATAGAGAAATTCGCAATATAGCGAAAAGTGAAAATTTAAGAAGAGAAGAATATTAGAAAAGAGAAAAGTGAAGAATATTAGAAAAGAGAAAAGTGAAATTAACATGAAGGGGTTCAAACTTGGAGAGTTTTCTGACCGAACTCTTGGGAACTTATTTCCCTGATTGCGGCTAACTATATATCTTAAGCGGTCAGAAATCGGAATACGTCGAGAAAAAGGTATGTTTATTCAGAGAAAGAACGTTCTGTGTCTGATTTCATAACTTAAAATATCGTCCGCACTTATTTATTAGCTTATTTGAGATCACCTCCTCGAGCTATTAAGATTGAGTCCTAGAAGGTGAAAATCTGATCATTAGATCAAAAATTATTCAGGTTGGTCCGCTTTTTTTTTCTTTTTTTTTTTTGTGCTCACTATACGTTAAACAATTATATAATAAAGAATAGTATGACACATATGTATTAGTCCTAATCTCTCACCCGGGGTTAACCTCGAGATAAGTTAAAAATAATTTTAAAAAATTAGAAAGTTTCATTTTATTACAATTTTAAAAATAATCATTAGTAGAAAAATTATTGCTTCTTATAGCAGAGAAAACTTGCACTGGAATTTCGGAGCTTCTTAAAAATCCCAACCAAGTAATTAAAAAGTGTGAAAAGTTCTTTTTCCATGTTTACATTCGAATCGATAATAAACGATATATTATATTAGCATTGTAGCTTAACGTATCAAATTGAATAAGTCGTTATATTCGCATAATTGTTAAGGAGGTGCTTTTTATCAGTTTTTTTCCCCTGTTTATTTTTAAAATGATAATATGTATGATAAATTATTCGCATGATTGAGTTAATAAAAGCTTACGCTATTAGTATATAGTATGACATTATATATTTTAACAAAGTAGCCATTTTATAACTATATCGGCAGCATTTATATTTACAGCAAACATAAAACGGTTTGTAGTTAAATGATATGACAATAACTAACTCGATACTGTGATTAGTATGGCACTTTTTAGTGTCTTTATTGAATAATGTTTTGAAGAAAAATTTTATGTTTATTGATTTCAAAGAAAAGTGGAATCATTTTTGTAACTCAATCGAAATGTAAAGTGATTCTAAATGGGAGATTTTCCAGTTTTTTTTAAAACTTAATTCAGTCATTTTTATGAGGGAATAAAAAATTCTTTTTAAACAGTGAATAAGTAAAACCTGGAGGTAAAGTCATCAGTATTTAAAAACAGGGTGACTATTATTTACACCTCATTCAGTCATTTTTTGTTCTAATTGTGTCAGATGCCCGTGAAATAATCATTCAATAAAAATTTAAATCTGTAACTGTCTATGCATTTTTTATTCGAGAATACCGTGGATTATTTGAATTTTAAAAAATGAGAACAACACATTTCCCGACGATTTCTTTACACGAGCCAGACTTCTTTGATGATTTCGATTCCCCTCTCTTCATTAGTGAACTTAGCTTATAAAAACGTCAGCTATTAACTTATGATGTTTTCCTTTAAAGCAGATCATACTGATATTGGTTTTTAAAACTCAGTGCTTTTCTCGGTAATTTAATATTTTGACGATTGTTATTAAATAAAATAAAAAAAACATTTAATAGCTTCAACTCATTCCTCCATTAAATTACGAAAGTTATATAAAAAGTTATTATAAAAGAAAAAAGTATTTATTCATAAAGGTTCAAAATTCGATAAAATAACCCTTTTAGTTTGGAGTTTCTTTAGTGAAAGTGTAAAAGAAAAAAAAATGTTAAAGTAGAGCTTTTTATAGACTGTAAAGTAAAAGGTTCAAAGAACAGAGAGAGAGAGAGATTAAGTGTAAAAATTGCTATTGATTGACTCTAAAAGCACAACAGGATATTCTCAACAGCACTTAATGCTGTTAAAAAAATGTGGAGAATGTTTATACTTCATAGTGATAAAAGAAAAGTTATCAGAAACATAATTGTTTCAAGAGGCTACAGCTTAGTTTGTTTTTAAATATTTCACAAGTTGTTATTCATACTCTAATGGCTTCCACTATTTAGAAAGAAAATCTTTTTCCGAAATTTCTTATTTTAATACATGAATGAAACAATTGAATACATTGAGTAAATAAATATTAGAACGAGAAAGGACAGATAAGGGGCAGGTTAAATATGACGTAAGCAATAAAATAGCGACTAGCTTATTTTTGCCGACAAGGGGGGTGGGGTATGAGCAATGCTCGCGTAAAGACATTAAAATCCCCTTATTTTTAAAATTTTCTTAAAAAAGCAAAATAAAAATTAAGTAAAAAATGCACACAGGGTAAAATATAAAATCTCGAAGAAAAGTTGAATTCGGGAAAAAAACTGGAAAATAATTTCCTGGAAAAGTTTCTGAAGTCTACAGTTTTGAACATTAAAGTTTCTTAAAGATTATTCTATAGAGAACTTTCGTCTATTACTACTCCCTACTAGACGCTTAAATTACAAAATTGTATCTTAGAAGAAGAAAAAATTTTTTTTTTAATTACCTTTAAAGTAAATTTATACTACCACTATTAAGTTTTTAAGGTTTATGGGAACTCTGGATATGGTAGAAGTGAGTCTTTTTTTTGAAGTGTGAGCCAGGTTTCCCAAAAATGATTCTTTTGGAAGGAATTACAAATTATTATTATTCTCCTCCCAATGAGGTGACCAGGGCTCGGATCCCAGCGATGGCTAGTCGATGCAACCGGCTCTCATCGACCACAGTGATGATTCTCAGTAGTAGACGGATCATGGGTTGGAATCTCCTTGCTTTCATGCTAAGTGGTCTTCCTCTCCATGTAACGCAAATGTTAGTTCCATCAAAAAGTTCTCCACGAAAGCAAATTTTAATACTCGATGCCCCTTGTTTTCTGGATTTGGGTTCAAAAGGACTAGGCAACGGAGTAGAACCTTGATAGGCTTAAATTTGGGTCGTCTGTTCAACGACCGCAATAAAACATAAAAGGTTTTATGTCTTCAATATTAATCATATAGCATTTTCTAACTTAACAGCAGAGCAGAAATGTATTTTTCTTTAAAAAATGAGTAGCAATAGTGAAATCAATTTTTAGTTTTATTTAAACATATTTTTGAATCTTTGGTTTTGATTGTTTGATTTTGTATCTTTCAGTCTTTTGAAGTCGACCTGAAAAACTGTCGTATTATGCCATGCTCGTTATGTTGAGCTTTTACTGAACAACTATGTATAACCTTTATATGCCTGCGAAGGGTTAAAAGCTGTCCATTGATCTCAAAAAACCTCACAATTGCTGACTTTTGAAACTATATGTTCCAAACAGGGACCGATCAAGACAAATTCAGGACCACCAAATTTTCTGGGCCCCTTACAAAATGTTTTGAAATTAAATTACTGAAGAGTAGTCCTAATAAGAATCCATTGAACTGCATGATTCAAGAGAGACATTCTAAGAAATTTTGAAAGAAGACAATTGAAGATTATTTTTCTAAGATAAAGTTTACGCATCTCAAAATTAGAGCAAAATATGAAACAACAAAACAATGTTATGTCAAAATAAAAATAGTTTGGTGACCACAAACATTTGAAATCAGTGATTTTTGCTAAAAGTCACTGATTAGCTGAATTATTTTTTATTGTAAGCTGGAATTATTTTTTGTTTAGTACTTAAACCAACACATAGTTAGCCCACCTTTGATCAGATTTTTTACTAATATTTGAGGCCCCTCAGAAATTGTGGGTCTTAAGCCCATGCCTATAGGGCCTAGGCTATAATCAGGCCCTGGTTCCAATGAAATAAGCAGGCATGATATCAGAAGCAAGAGCAGTAGATAAAAATTTTTGATGAGGATCTTCACGATGTTGAGAACATGACTGACATTATAAGAAACTCTGATTTCGAGTGATTAAGATACAAACCTTTTCAATACAATTTGATTATATTTCTACCCAAAAATAGTGTTGCTTCTAAAAGGACGCCCATTTTATTATTTTTTTAATGGTTTTACTACAATGAATTGCTAAAATTTCAATCAAATACACTATAAAAAGCTTCAAGATATTTTGTTAGTTTAGGTACATACATTTATGAAATAAAGTTTCTTTTTTTTCTATTTAACAGATGTGGAGGAAAATTAGTGTTTAATATCTGACCTTAAATACTAATTATAATTATACTTTTAAAAAAAGAATATTTTTAATAGTATATTACAAATAAAAATTTTTTATACAACCATGCATTAAATATTTTGCTTTACATTCAGAAGCTAATAAGATGTTAATCGCAATGAGTATGACAAAATTTATCTCTTTATGTTATGAAATGGGGAAAAAAACTATTTAAATAGTTTTTCTCCTCTTTAAATAGTTATACCTAATAATTATTAGGTACAGAAAAAAAAATCAGCTACTTGAAAAAAATTGGAAATTTTGTTTTCCATGCAAAGTTTATTAAGGAGGGGAATTTAAAAAATTTTTTTTCACACAATGGAAGTTTGTAGGAAAATATTTAGCAGGGTTCCCACTCTTTTAACAAAGCAAAAATTAAGCACATTTTTGAAAAATTAAGGACTTTAAGAATAGTATGATTGTTTATTATCGAATATACATATACCACAAGTGACAGTCAAATTATCAGGTAATGTTTTGTAAAAAAATATGGAACAATTTTATGAAAAACATCTTGAAAACTTAACAATTTTGAAATTATTACTTAACAGGAAATGTGTAATATTTACTTTTATGATGAATTTTACACAAAATTATTTCCAGCCAAACCTGTTATTAGGAATTAACTTTACATTACGTTACTAAACATTCTGGCAAAAAACATGAACTAATTTTAAAGCAACCAAAATGTGAATAAAAATTAAAAATAGTATATTAAGTTGCAATGTCTACTGAAAAAAAAATGATTCTTAAAACCTAAGGATCTTTTAATTGAGTAGATCTAAATTTTTATGTAACAATCGGCTCAAATTTAAGAAATAAAAATAATAGAGTAACAATCTAAAACTCTGAAAAAAAATTTACGAAGCAACAAAACAAATTATAAATAATTACCAAATATTTAACTTTCTTGATAGAAGCAAATCATTCTTTCTTCTTTAATAATCAGAAAAACTTTTTTAAAAGTATTTTTGAAAAACTTGAGGTTTTCATCAAAAACACAATAAACTCCAGGTTTTTGATAAAAATCCTAGGTGGGCTGCAGGGCCGGAATTTTTCAAATCCGGTTTCTTACAGATCTGTTTAATTTTTAGTACAATCATGAATCTTAAAATATGTTACTGCTTTCTATAAATGTATAGTTACTTATTACACATTGAAAGATAATATAAATTTATTTAATTCTTCAAGGTTTTAGGAAATAGTTCTCGTTATGGATTCTAGTTCAAATTTTTTTTCTCATGCTTCTTTTCAGAAGGTTTTACTTAATTCCTATAAGCATATATGTGTTACCAGTAGAACTGAATTTCTTCAATTCTGAAGGTTAGTGTAGGTCTTCTACTTAGGTAACTTAAAACTGTCCCCTCCCCAAAAAAAGCATTATCTCTTCCATGTGCAGTATCCCCCTTGTCCACACTATTCTTTTCTTACATAATGCTGCACTCTCCTCATAGAGTATCATTATAGGCAAAAGGGAGAACACATTAATGAAATAAGCAATATATTAATAGAAGGGCATGCTTCCTTTCCCTTGCCTGTACCCCCCCCCACACACACATTACTATTTGTCTCTCTAAAATGCTTTACCCTTGATACATGGTCTAATTCTAAGTGATAAAAGAACAGCACTTTGTTTCAAAAAATTGAACTGAAAAATTCCTATCAGCTATAGTGATGCTGAAAAATTAAGGACTTTTAAAAACCTTGTACCAAAATTAAATACTTTTAAGGGTTCATATTTTCCAAAATAAAAATTAAGCAGTTTTTAAGGACTTTTAAGAACCATGGAAATCCTGTTCAGGGATAAATAAACAATATTAACTATCTGGTAACAAATTTCAAGAACAGTTTATTTTAATTAAGTCTGCATCTCAAGATGGAAAAATAATTAAATAACAAAAATACAAAAAAAAATTAAGATAGCTAGCACCCCTCAAAAATAATCAAGCAGCTATTGATTTAACTAAATTTCAGAAGAATTAAAAAAAAAAATGTTCTAAATACTTTAAAATTATATAAATATATAGATAAATAAACTTTGTCATTTGCAACATTATTTACATTCATCATAAGAATCTTTACATGCATTCCCTAATTTAAATTCTTTTTTCTAAAATCGTAGAACAAAGAAGATGTATTATATTTTCTATTGCAAATGTTTTTGTGTCAATAAATATTAAGCTTTACATTCAGAAACCTTTTAAATATAAATATCCGTACAAAACAAAATAACTTGTACACGTTTCATAATAGGAATCCCTAGATAAATTCAATTCATATTTATGCATTTAAAAAAGAGAAAAACAAACAACCGGGAAAAAAAACTAAAAGATTTTTTTATTCATTATAAACAATATTAATATGAAAATATACAATGACATGTACATAAAGGCATTATTTTTACATACAAAGATGAAATGGGACTATATACAAATGACATAATATATACAAATAGTATCAGAATAAACACTGTATTTTTTTATTGCAATGGGAATAAAAAACATGTAAAGTAACACTTAGCAGCAAGATTGTTCGTACAATCCAAACAGCCCCCCGACTGTAGCATTTAATTGATTTAAGAAGCTTATTCATTTTGGCAACGCATTCGGCATTACCCTCTATTGAAAATAGCTTATAACACAAAGATTTAGTTACTTTTAAAGAACTTTGTTTTCATTTATATACAATAGTACAGGGGTGTAAAACTTGCAGCTACATTCTCAGACTTGCAATCAAAAATTAATTAAGAAAACTTGCACAATTAGTGTAAGAACAATGTTTTCCAAATTAACTTTAAAAAACTTCAGAAAAAAAAACTGAAACATCAAAATTAAAATTCTGTACACATAATTCAATGATAAATCAAGAAAATAAAGAAATGGTTCACAGACAAGAAAAAACTTATAAATTAATTTTGTAGAGGAAGTAGAAAACCAGCTGAAATTAAATTTTTTCAAAGAATAAATGTGCAAATCTTGAAATATTTCTTTAAATTTAAATATATTACACCTAAACTTCTTAAATAACTGCTACTTGGTCTCTTAATTTTTAAGAAAAACAGATATTAACAATGTAACATTAAATCTATAGCGGCTCCAAGGGCTTCTTTTTTCTTGCTGCCCTGTATAGAAAAAGGTTGTGTGCCGCTCAGTTCCGCATCTCGATCTACCAGGCCAGCTACAACCGTCAAATTGATTTTAAATGGGAAAAATAAAAAACAAAATAATAAAACATGTAGAGGTTTGCCTGGGGGTGGCTAAAAAATACACCCTTCAAGGTGGTCTCTTTCTGTGATGAACTATTTTTAAGTTTATCGCGAGCCGCTGCCAGGAAGTGGCCAAGACTTTGCGATATTCTGCCACAGATCAAGATACGGAAATCTTGCCAACTAAAATACAGTAAATAAATTAAAATAAAAGAGTTTTGCTGTAATATTAAGATAAATAATTCTTTTCCATCATTATGAAATTAGTAAGATCCATTTTCTTAAATTCGTACAAACTTTAAATGGCTATTTTTTAAAACTATGTTTTTATACTAACATTTATTAAAATATCACCCCTACATAAAAAATGCAATCAACTGAAAAATCACTAATTGCTTACAGTTATTACGAACCATCTGTGAAAAAAAACAACATTTAATTTCCTAAATATAATTATCATCTATCTTCAAGTGAGATAAACTGAGATTTAATTTTATTATTTCAATTTTTTAAATAATTTTACTGTGGATATCCATTTAATTACCGTGGATGATTGAATAGATAAACAAAATAAGAATGTGGACAGGGGAAATAATTAAAAAATGATGAGAATGGATTACAACTTAAAACTTTCTGAGTGACATATGCCAATAAGTGCTCCACGATTTTCCTCAATTCTCGCTAAGGCACATTTTTTAAGCTTTCCTATGAATTTTCATATCATTTCAGTTAAATTTATCAAAATTTACTTTTGTTCTCTTCAATAGAATTCATAGTTGTTTACTTCTGCTTTTAAGAAGATTATAAACAATATTAATGTGAATTTCCCAAGAGTAGTTAAACATTACATATATAAAATGATTAAAGGTTTGCAATGCATATACAGTTTAGAATTTATCAAAATGTCAGGGTTGTAGTTTCCTCTCTTATAAAAAAAAAAGGGTAAATAATACCAGAGATTGAAGATGTTAACAAAGAAAACAATACAAAAGTGTTAATAGTACCTCTCAACATTAAAAAAAACAAAAACAGTACTGGTATTATGCAACATAAATAATTAAATTAGAAATGTCCATTAAGATATGTTATATTGAATTAAAGAGTGCACAAAATGTTATTTTTTGAATTTTATAACAATGATAAAAAAATCATAGAAAAAAATATATTTAAATTAGAACTGAAATTATAGTTCATAAATAAAATGTGAAATGAAAATAGCATAGAAAAAAATCTATCTATAAAGCATATTGCTTATTCATTATTTTCACAAATTAAACAATCATTTTGTAATTTCCCAAACTATTAGAAAAGATCAATTCAATGGAATCCAATAGAAAAATAGAAGTAAAAATTCCTATATTAAGTGCAACGTTTTGGAAGATTTAATTCAATACTTCATAAACATGACCATGATCAATAAATAAAGAAAAATTACTTTTTTGATGCTTTTAAGTCTAGTATTGAAATTTAAGATTCCCTTCCCGCACAACATAAACATTGTTAAATACTGGAGAATATAGAAATCATGAAATATAAAGAAATTAACAGTTAAAACTTATGAAATATATTTTTAACAGTCATCAAATCTTACAAACTTAACATTAAGTATATATTATAGAATGAAAATACTAAACATTAAGTCCAGTTAAAATTATTGCTTTCTCATTTTAGAAATTTTTTGTATTATAGACAGAAAAAACTACTGCGAGACAAAGCTAATAAAACATATTTTAACAAAAATTGTTGGAATATTTCAATTAAAATACAAAGAAGATAAACAAAACTAACATTCAAAACGACTCATACAGTAGTATAGTCATACATGATTTGAAAATTAATTGAAGTTCAATAATAAACTCATAGTAATTAAATAATAGTAATAAAAAATTGACTACTCCAGTCAAAATATTTTCCTTTGATCTGGGATCAAATGATTAATAAAAATAATAAAGGAGATTTACACATCTTTAAGGAAAAGTTTGGAGGATTATAAAATTCCGTCTATATTTAATACTAAATTAGCAAGAGGATATTATTTTTTGTATAACCTAAATTTAAAAATTGATAATTTCATTAGATATGTACATATACATCAAAAAATCTAAATCACAGAACAAGTCTTTATACATAAATTATGTACATCATTAATAAAGTAGCAGTTATATTTAGATAAATTTAATTTAACAAACGGCTCATGGAAAATCACGAATTTCTCACCATATATATTTACATCTAGTCTCTTTTTCATTTATTAGTTGGTTTTGAACATAATCCAAAAAATAATTTACATACCAGGGGTCTGTCTAGGTTTTTCTGAGAGGTACCTATTTTGTGGAAATTTAGACATAATTTATGAAAATTTAGGCATGATTTGTGAAAATTAAAAATTACATTAAAAAATCAACACAAAAATATTGTAATGATATGGACTTATTGTTTCTTACGGGATACAAAAATAAAACTACCGTTTTTCCTAAAGTTGAATTTGTGAAGGTACCGCTAAATGGTAAATTTGGCCTGGACAGAACCCTGCATACATTCTTAAAATGATAAGATCTGGATATCTCACATACGCGATTAAATGAAAGTTTTTTTTAAATACACGGAGACACACAAAGTTATTCCAATGAGTTAACAAAGCTAAATATTTTGATTTTTCATAAAAAGGTTATAAAAAATATTACTTTTTAAAACGACAAAAGAGAATATGAAATTATTTTCTGAAACTGCATTGTCTGAATGATAAGGAACAAGTTTTAAAGATATGTACAATGTAAATGATCACATAATAGTCTCACTATTTGTTTTGCTTAGTGAAGATTTTGTCCTAACTGACATTTGCAAAACTTGAGGATTTACACGCAAGTAAGAAGGCACGGGTTCTTTCCTTCTTGTAAACCTTCTACAAAGTGTTTTAAATGCACGTTTTCGAGCACTGGATGTAAAAATGACAAAACTGGCAGCTGCCCCCATTATGAGAAGCATAAAAACTTTCAAAGAAAAGATCTCGACAATGGGCGCAGCTTGTGAATTGGCAGAGACCCATTCATCACGATTTTTATATTCGTATAAATCTGCAGAAATGACACACAAAGCGGGAATAGTGTACAAATATGCAAATATACCAACATAAGATAACATGTCATCTTCATTTCTGGTGTTGGGTAAGGCATTTGGATTGACTTGTACGTGAGTGTAAACCTCATTGCGACATTTCTTGGGTAAGGCTGCCAAGAACAGAAAAAAGATTCCAATGACCCAATGTAGCCCATTGGGTATCAGAACATAAAACAGAAGATTTTGCGTGTTCTGGTTACCAACGTAGCATATACCAACCAGTTCGTCAGCATCAGAAACTCGTGTAATCATGGCCACGATGGTTAGACAACTCGGTATACCCCAGCCAAAAGTGTGGATGAGATTCCTATATTTAAGAATGGATTCTGCCTTCCATTTGAGACAGTTTGTCAAGTACCAAGTTATGCACAGAATCACCCACCATGTATCTGTAGCTAGCTTGAAGCAGTACAGTACAATAAATATGATCATGCAGCTTGCATTGTCCAGTCCTTCTTGGGCTAAAATAGCCACACCATGTTGGTGATCCATGTGACATGATGAGTAATATCTCCCAACAAAGAATCGAATGATGTAGGCAGCAGAACAGAAATTGAAACAGATGCAAATAAACACAATAACGGCTTCAGGGAAGCGAGATAATTTATATTCACCCATAAACACAATAAACAGGCTGAACAGAGTGCATACAAAACATAATATAGACCAGGCTGCCACCCAATAATCAGCAAATAGTTTATTTTCTTGGGTGAATTTGATATTCGCTGAACACAAATGGGCACACTTTTGGGTGCGGTTAATGTAATAGTACTGATCCGAAAACCTGTAATTTTTACATAGTCCATAGTGCTGAGAAAACATCTTGTTAAAAGGCAACATTTTACGATCTGAAAATGTTACATCATTTCGTATAACATTAGGCCGACGATTTCTACTTCGCATGCGCATGTTTGGGTCAGAAGATGAGTCGGCTGGACCCTCCATGCACATGTGTTTGTTGTTGTTTTGAGGAGGGAATTTAGAACAGTTTAATCCAGAAGGCCAGGGGAATCCAAACTCCTGGAGCACTGGTTGACATTTATCCCGGATATCTTCACAGAGTGATCGGCACGGTCCTATAGGATCGGGTACTTTCTCAGTACACATTGGAACGTAGACGGAACACAAAAAGAATTGAAGACGAGATGAACAACCGTACTGGATCAGAGGTTGGAATGTCTGTAGTTGAAGTTGGGCATCTTGTTGGAGTTCATGCCCTACGAGATTCGGCATACCTGTTACATTGTATCCAATATCTCGGCAGATCTCGATTCGTATGGGCTCACATGTTCTCTCGGAGGCTTCAGAATATGCAGATACCCCCAGCAATAACAGCAAAATGTAAATCATTTTTCTACTCGAACTATTACCGCAGAGAAGAAACTACGAGCACATATTTCGAAGAGGTTCTCTTGACTAAATACGAATGGCCGTCTCCAACAAAAACACGGCAGATGTAAACTAAAGATCATGAAGTGGGGAAAAAAAAGGCGCCAGGAAAACTGCTGCAGACAGAAAAGTACTTCTTCTCTCAGTGACCCGACGCCACAATCTACTTGCCCCTGCTGGCTAGAGGCCACAAGCAGGCCATTATCTTCAACCAATTGGAGCACAGGATTCTAAGATGCTGTGAACGCCCATTGCAGATTGGTAAGCGTGGAGAAGAGTGGGTAAATGATGGGGAAAAAAAACTTCACGCGCGTTTTCGAACATTATTTCGAGTGGTGGCCCCCCATCTCTCTCAAGGGTCTTCGTCCCTGCTAACGAGCGGCTGATGTATTGGGTCATCTGTCGACTAGCTGACCTTGGTGCAGACAAGTGAACTGCTTCAACCCCCCTTCTAGTTATTACTTTCTGTTTTTCTTTTGCTTTTCACTGGAAAACCAGTTGTTTAATCTGATGAGTTCTGAATGCCCTTTTTTTTTAAAGAAATTTATTTTTCTCTTTCTTTCTCTCCTCAATGAAACTAGGAATAATTGCCCCTTTTTTTTCTTTTTCCCTCCTTTCATTTTTTTTTCTGAAAAAGGCAAATATTAGTTGAAGGGTTTGAGAAAATTGATCTTTAAATAATGCCTGAACTAAATTTTTTTTTTTTAAATTTAGGCATCGTTTACCTACATAAAAAAAAGTATAGGACATATTTGTTTTTCAAAAACGGGGATATTTAAAGAGGGGTTACAAGTCAACATAGTCATTTCAGACGGAGGAGATTAATTATTAAAATATCTTTAAAATACTTGTTGTTGAATTTTATAAATGGAAAATAGTTTTGGGAGATACTGTTTTAAAGTTTTAAGTAGATAATTTTTAGTGTTCGGTGGAAAACGATAAATTTTTGTTTGGGGTATTCTTATTCAAATTTATAATTTAATCTTAAAATCAGAAACTCACAAGCATAAACAGAAAATTGGAAAAGCACAACCCATAATTTATTTGGAAAAAATGGAATTTTAAGTATCTGACTTTTTTGAAATTCAATTTCTCAGAAACAATCTTTTTAATATTTATAAAACTATTTTTTTATGTAACTATATTTTCATTTAATTATTTTCTTTTATAATTGTTTTTTCCAATGTTTACATTTTCCATTTAGATGTGAGAATACAAATTCTCAAGCATAACATAATGGAGTCAGTTTTATGCCTTTTATGCACAACATTTTGTACCAGTTACTGTAGTTAACAGTTAATAAAATTTCAACAAATTCGAAAAATAAGAGCATTGGTGGATGCAAACAGAGACGCTTTTCTTATTTCAAAATAGAAAAGAAATTTAGAGTTGTATGAGAAAATCGAAAAAAAAGAAAAAAAAATGCTTTTAAAACATCCCGAACGACTAAAACAACTAAAGGAATTGTTCTTTTATTTCGTTATGTCCCTTTTGCAACAGTGGACGAACCCTTTTAGTGCCATTTACCTTTTTTGTATTAAATTTTAAATTAATATAAAAAAGTACGAATGCTAATAATTTTAAATTGGCAAAAAATTTCATGATTTTTCCTAACTACTAATAAGCAATTTTTTTCTTCAAAATTTATGGGCTCAACTCCTTGGACACCATGCTCGCTATCGCTCATCGACCCCCGTCACTATGAGTTTGCTTCCCGATCTGCCAACATCAAGTTTTAATTAAATACCCCGCTTTTATACTTAAAGTTCTCCTACGCTTTATTTTAAATATATTAAAGACCACAAGGCCAAAAAACCTTGATCGATATCGCTCATCTACCCCAGGAATTACTTGAGCTGTTTTTTCTCAGATCGCTTTGCTGGCTCATTTCACATACCCGACTCACAGTGTAATGGATTACCGATAAAGTGACCCATAATAAAAATAAATAAATAAAATAAAGCAATAAATAAATAAAATAAAAAAAAGAAATTAGTGTGGATTGATATTTGTTCCTTTCGTTTGACATTTGCAAATTAAAGTTCCTTAAAAATTCAGCTGTTAATATTGGTTATGTGATTTGAATTTTAGGTTTTAAACATTTCTGAATGTTAAGAGTTAGCGAATAAAGCTGTGAAGTAAAATCTTGTATTTCAAATCAAACTAGTATTTTTTCCCGGAATCACGAAGTTTGCTTCACGTTCCATAAGATCGAGATGAAGACATCCAACAGAAACTTTTCGAAGATCTAATAGTTATGTAACTAATATTTACATACCAGTGACACTTAATAATAGGTTATTTTTTTGAAGACTCTGTATACTTGCATGAAATGATACTTTTTTGAAAATAATGTGCTATTTTTGTAACTGTTGTAAGTTTGCAACATTTACTAATGACTGTTTGGTCAAGTTTAACCTGACAGTATTCTCTATGTTTATTTTGAAAATGGCCCAAAAAGTCAAACATGGCCTTAGCGACTACTAGTGAAAATTTTTTAAAAAAGCGTAGAAAGTTGGCAGCCTGCTTGCTATGAAAATGCAAACTTACTCCCCTAAGCATTGGAACAAATTTGTTTTCGCGAAAGTCTCTTGTTAGGGAGGAGGAAAACCACGAATCCCACCCACGGTTGGCCCGACGTCGTTTGATTCTTTTGCTTAGGGGGACATTTTGCGTTAACATAACGGAGCAGTCATCCACTAGCAAAAACCAGCGATTCGAACACATAAACTGATGAAAAGTGATTTGGAGGATAATGAATAATTCTCTTCAAGTAAAAACAAAAATATTTTCATATTAACAGAGAAATGTATAATAGTAACACACCATTAAAAAAAAAATTACTGTTTGCAGAATTGTATACGAAAAATTTTGTCAGATAAATTGAACATAGAGCCTAAAATACTGCACGTTACATGTCTCAAATTCTTGCCTATTAATTCGGAAAATACTGCCGAGTAGAGTAAATATCCAGCTGTGAAAATTAATTTAAATTAATTGTGAAAATTAAATAGGGTTATTCAAAGTAGTGTTAACGTTTTTCGCTAGAGGTCCCAAGCAATAAATTCGAAAAATTCTGTGGAGGATTACACATCTACTAATAAAAATATAATTTGGCTAAAGAAGAAAATTTTAAACAAGAGGGAGATAATTTTATCATATGTTGCTAATTTTTTTTATTTCTAACGTGCTTGTATTTTGTTAAAATTTTAAACGGGTCAAGTTATATTTATTTATGCATTTTTTGTTCTTTTCTTAAACAGATAAAATAGGATGAAATACTACAGTAAAAGGTATACAGAATAGAATACCACAGTTAAAAAGGAAAATTAAAAAAATTATATATATATAAAAGGAATGGTACTAAAATTATCCGTGTAGTTTGACATAATTTCTGTTTAATGAAAGCAACAATATCACGTGAAATGGTTGTATTCTTATAATATCCTTATTTTAGGAATGTGTGTTCTTTGACCGATTGACTCTATATTTCTCTCCATAAAACAATCTTTAATAATCATCATCAGCCACACATTTTATGGTATTATTTGGAATAATTATTATTCTGTGGCCTCTTTCTTATTCTATAATTTTAAAAGGAATGACATAATTCGGTGGTCTTATTAAGACACTCGTTGAAACTTTCACTCCTTCAACGGGTCGAGAGACGTCGGAATCATTTCATTCTTTCAAACAATTAAACAGGAACTCGGAATTAAACAACTTCTCGGAAACACGCGCCAAAAGTGAGTAAATGTGCGCACAATCCTGGCGCCGATTCCTTGCGTGCGTTTATCGCATTAATCGTTTACCTAACGATGAAGATACAATGTGTCTATCTATCATATCTGAACGAGCATTGCTAACTGACGAGTAGTTTACAACGAAGATGTTATCTTCACATTTTATGCATCGCTGATCATGTAGAAAATATCTATAGTATGATATCTATAATTCGTATCTGTCGTTTTACAAGGATTGTTAGATATGAAAATTTATTGTAGATGGGATAACATGACGAACGGCAGTCTTTAAATATATTTTTCCTAAATTCGGCCATGGATTGAAAATTTACGGAGGGATTTATTTAAACTTTTATCTTATATATATATACATATGTAATACAAAAATTAAATACTTTTGTATTAATAAAAGCATTAAAACTTCATTCCTTTTCATAAAATATCTTTAGTAAAGGATAAGGGTAGAAATTCTATTTTGGGACTTCAAGGCTAAAAACATGCCAATGAATAATAATTAGATTAATACTTCAAAAGAGAAGTTATTTTAAGATCTTTCACTTCCATATAAGGAAAGATTAAACGATTTGCTTTGAGTAATAAATAAATTTGATGAGGCGTAAGAATACAGAAAAAGCATATGGCTGGACTTTTTACTCTTTTTAATCATCCTATATAACGCAGAGCACAAGTTTTTGCGTGGCTTTTTTTTGTTTATCATGCTTTAACTAAAATCCGTCTGCTTAGACGGGACATGGGTCTCCACCCATCGCCAGCGGGAGGAGGTAAAAATGTGTATGCTTTCACCATAGCTTATAAATAAACAGATAATGCACAACTGGACTCTTTAATCATGCTTTTTTCACGCAATTAACTAAAAAATATCGGTGTGGATACACCGCATATTA
>NC_092211.1:90204697-90285744 GCF_043381705.1 Parasteatoda tepidariorum
GATAAGGGTAGAAATTCTATTTTGGGACTTCAAGGCTAAAAACATGCCAATGAATAATAATTAGATTAATACTTCAAAAGAGAAGTTATTTTAAGATCTTTCACTTCCATATAAGGAAAGATTAAACGATTTGCTTTGAGTAATAAATAAATTTGATGAGGCGTAAGAATACAGAAAAGGCATATGACTGAAACCTTTTTACACTGTTTAATCATCCTATATAACGCAGAGCACAAGTTTCTGCGTGGCTTTTTGTTGTTTATCATGCTTTAACTAAAATCCGTCTGCTTAGACGGGACATGGGTCTCCACCCATCGCCAGCGGGAGGAGGTAAAAATGTGTATGCTTTCACCATAGCTTATAAATAAACAGATAATGCACAACTGAACTCTTTAATCATGCTTTTTTCACGCAATTAACTAAAAAATATCGGTGTGGATACACCGCATATTATATATATATATATCACTGATGTTTCTCCTAATCTATCCTCATTAAATATTAAAATATTGAATAAATATGACGTCATCCTACCGATCCATTAGGTTGTAGGATGACGAAAGAAGGTAGAAGAAGACGAAGCTATAACAACATATATAAAGATAAGTAAGATTTTCTTTTTGAAAATGCCGATAAATTAATGTCGAACTAAGCGAAAAAGGAACGGATAAAATTAAAAATAGTATGTCAGTTTACCCATATTGAAACAAACTTCCAAGTCACAGCCAAAATGCCAATATTAATGTGTATGTTTGTAACGGGTTAAAAAATTACTTCAAATCCCGCTATTACGACAGAAAAAAAAAATTTTTTTTTGGGGGGGGAATAATTTTTTTGTTGTTAAAGTGAGAACTAAACGAAAAAGATTTCAATGGTAAAGATTTTTTATTTATTTCTGGTGTCTATACAGAAAAGGGAAAAAGGGGGCATCTTTTTCCTTCTTATTTTAACAGCCTATTTTTAATGAAAGCAATGTGAGGGCAACCACAGGCTAATTTTTTATTTTCCTAATAAATGAATGTTCTTTTGCTGTATTTAGAAATCCTGCTACGCACTTCAAAAGAGTTCCGTTGACCCCTTATCTTTCCTTCTTGACAACTTATTATTAATATCAGCATTTATTTTGATCATTCATGTCGATTGTACTTCATTTTCTTGTAGCAAAAATTTGTTGTTCTTGCCGTAGACGTTTCAATCTTTCATAAAGTACGTAAATGATACAATTTGTAGGACTCTTGTTAAGTACTTTGAGTAGTTGTTCGACATAAAAGAGAAGCAAGTAAATAAATCTATTTTATTTCTTAGTCTTTTCATTTCTAATTGAAACAAAAATTATGTGTTTTTCCTTACAACGACAAGTTGACTAATTTTATCATGAATTTTTATGACACCGGACGTTTATTGTATTTATACTAATTATTTGGCCGATAATATCGTAAAAATTATATTCTTTTTAATATGTATTATGAAATAAAAAAGAGATGCAATGTTTACGATAATATAGTTCAAAAGTTTTGATATTAATCAACAGTATCGATACTTCCGTGGTATTGATATTTTTTCAACATTATTATTTACCAAGATGAAATTTTAATTTTTTTTTGGTTTTCAATGAATATTAAAAAAATCTAAATTGAGGTGTTTTTTTACAAGGAGAAAATAGTCCCTCCCCCAGTCTAAAACCTCATGAATAAATTGTTTATTCACTGCTTTTAAATTTCTTGTATTCACTTTCAAACTTTAATTTAACTTAAGATTACTAAAGGAAATTTTCGTTTCAGAGTTTAGTTGTTTTTTAAATATTGTTTTCTATCAAAACAAAATATTTCAACCACGCATCTAGAAATGAAACTTAAGAAAATAACAAACAAAAAGTATTAAAATCAATTCTTGCCTCATTTCACTTCATATTAAAGCAGTTTCTAGATGTGTAATTTAGCAACAAATGTAAACAGGATGCAAAAGTAAAAAAGAAAAAAAAACTTTCAAGTAATACCTGCTTTGATTTCAACAGGAAATTGAACATTCTCACAAAATTAAAATTGCTTTTTTCTTGCTGTTAGGTTTGTATATCAATCAAAATTATTCCAACCTCGAAGAGTTCAATGAATTTTTTAAACTTAAAAGTTATTAAAATAAATCTATTGCTAAAACCAAAAGAAGGAGTCATTCGATGTCATTTGCCTCAAACGTTGAATAAATAGACATTCTATGTTCTTTTAAAGTAAATTGAATTTAGAAAAGTTGTTCTACGCCATTGTTGCCAAGGAAAATGACGAAAACAGTCTTTCAATTGAAATGATTTCTTTAAAGTGAACCGTGCAAAAACGTTTAATATTCCTTTTTAGTTAAACAAAAAATATTGAAACTTTTTTAAAAAAAGATAGTTTCCGTACTATTGCAAGGATTATTGAAGTTAAATAGCATTTTATCTGTGATATTTAACGTTTTAGTTGAATTTATTTATTTTTAGTTTATGTTAGTCGCAAAAGATAGTTTTATTTTCTTTTGTATAATATTTTAGGAGTTTTATTTTCCATAGTATGATATTTTAGGAGTTTTATTTTCTGTTGTATAATATTTCAGGAGTTTTATTTTCTAGAGTGTAATATTTTTAGAGTTTTATTTTCCATCGTATAATATTTTAAAAGTTTTATTTTCGGTAGTATAATATTTTTGGAGTTTTTTTTTTCTATAGTATAATATTTTAGGGCTGTGAAAAGGCGTTTAATATTACCGCTAAAGTTTAGAAATCAGTTATTCGATAGATTATATAGTTAATACGCTGATTAACTAGAGAAATCCGTTTAAGTGCCAAAAAATTGCTTCATTTCGCAAATTATCTAGGTAATCTGCGAACTACCCAAATCATCTGCACATTACCCACTATAGGCACTAGGACTGGGCGATACATCGATTCATCGGAAAACATCGATGTTGTGTGATCATCGCCGATCCGATGTTAAGGTAGGCGTCTTTCACGAAGCATCGGAAAGTCCGATGTTCGATGGCGACATTGATTGTCGTGACGATCTTTTCCCCTATGTTTCTTCCTTCGCGATTTATCAAGTAACGATGTGCTCACACGATGTGACTAGGAGTGAAACTAACTCATCGCCAATGAAAGATGAAAAAGTGCTTTCTTCATTTCGTGCAAATCCAAGAAAAGAAAGTGATTCTCGGAGGATTATTTATGTTTTGTTATTTGACAATACTTTGAGATCATTTTTGTTTTGTTGAAGAAACGATCGTCTGTTTCGATAAGACTTTTTATTTATTTACTTTTTTACCTATTTATTTTTCTTTGTTAAATCTGAAGAATTGCATTCCCTCAATATGGATAAAATGTTTTCATTAATAATTTTATATAAAGCTGCAATTTTGCATAATGACCACGTTTTCAATTATTAAAAAATGATTATTATTATTGTTAGAAAATATTTAAAAAAAAAATCTAATATTTTTGCAAAAAATCTTTGCAAACGAGGTTTTGAACCGACAACTTCTCAAACGCAAATTTTCTTTTTAAGACAGTCGTTTCGTTTTTATTTCTTTAGCATTTTCTTTTTCGACATGACTGCTTTTTGATCTTTCTTATTTATAACAATTTTAATAAGAGTGTGCAGTTAAATTTTATTTCCACGAAATATAGTTTATCAACATAATAATACATTAGGTCATCAATAATTTTGAAAAGAAATTTTCAAATAATTGATTTTTACAATATTGAAGCCATAATAATTTCCATAATATCCTTTTTCAGGAAATTTTGTTTTTATACTGGTTTTTCTCAATTTCCTCAATTATTGAAGGTTACTACCTTCAATAAATTATTGAAAGATATTCTTCAAGAAATTCTGGAGAATGAAAGGTCAAGAGGTTATGCGCATCGGCTGTTCTAAGTTTTCTAGCTTTCTCAATCCATATATATTTTTTTTTAATCTTTTTCTATGAAGTTTTTTATTTTTCTGTTTATAAAGATTTTTAAATTGTTGGCTCAATGCACATTTAAAATTTTATTTTTATAATTGTATCTATTTTATTTTTACAGTTGGCTGACATAATTCGTTTATCCAAAGATAATTTTATGTAAAAATGATTTTAATTAATTTTTTTATTAGTAATAGTCGAAAAAAGTTTGAATTGTAAGGTATACAAATTTTTTTTAAAAATATGACTTTTTATTTTAAAATAAAAAAGTTTAAAGAAATTAGTTGAATAGTTTCTGAAAAACAAATTTAAAAAAAATCAGACTTTTTGAAATCCAATTATGAAGTCAACAGTAATTTTTTTTTCATGCACTGCACTCTATCCACAAATATCAAATATTAATTGCTAAAATATCCATGTTAAGATAAATTTATTACAATATGAGAGCTGAAAAAATGCACCAATTTCTTCTAATTTTATTTTCTAGAAAAATTATTTCTTAATGTAATAATTTTTTAATGTGTTTTTGTCTAAGATACCTAACCATCTTTAAGAATGTTGAAAATTAACGATAATTTTTGTTGGCTAAGGTTGAAATACTATTCTTTTTTTTTAAATTCATCCTTAAAGATAATTTCTCATTTTTTTTAAGCTGCATGTAAAATTTTAATGAATTATTCGTTTCACTAGTTAACTATTTATTCAATACCCTCTTTCTTTACTTTAAAAACTTCCGATTGTTTTCAGAAAAGTTTGAAAAGATGTGTTTTATTTAAATTGAAAAAGACAGTCTATCGAATTATTTTAATACAAAAGAAGAAAATAATCAATTTACTAAACATTGATATACCCGGATATAAAGTCATATATTTAATTTACTCCTATCTTTACTTTTTTCTCTTATTGATTATATAACTTTATTGAAATTAAATACCTATAAAATGAATATAGTTCGTATAATGTAAATTTGATGCATTTTGGCAGATTTTCACTTTTTATAAATTTTTTCTGAATATCCCTCTTGAAATCTTACTCTCTTTTTCCCCCAAACACACAAAGTTTAAATTCTAAAAATCTAATATATATATTTAAAATGTTAGTTTCAGTCTTACTTTACAGTAGCATCAAAGAAATAAAAAGTAAAGGTGTGCAAGAATGCAAAATTTGGCAAAACCAAATGTGAAACAGTAATGTGACATCGCGATGCATCGAAACATCGCGATGTTTGAGTGGCGATGCATCACGATGCTAAAATCTTAACATCGCTCAGTCCTAATAGGCACTCGTTAAAATAAGTTCCTTGCTGGAACAACAGCAACGTTTCTGTTCTCTTAAATTGACATTTAAGTGTTATTGTGATGCCATTATTGCTCCAAATACCAACTCCCAGAGTAAACAAGTAACTTATTCCGGATTGGTAAGTTACTCTGAGAATGGCAACAGATTAAAAAAAAAGAACTGATCCGCTTGTCAAAAAATTGTGGACATTTTTTTAAATGCTGTGTTTTAATTTCATAAAATTAATTCTTTTCAATCATTCCTAATCGAATTGTAATTATAAAAAGATAATATAAGTATTTTATTCTTTTCTTAACAATCAATGCAACGGCTAACTTTTTATTTTAACACAAATGTAGAACTCATTCATTCATTGTCGCGACTCAATCGAAAATAAAATCTATTTATATAACTCTTTATTCTTTGTTATTCTTTATCCTCTTTATCTTTCTCCGTTATCCTCTCTTACCATAAAAATGTTTCAGTTACACGGTTATACTAATTCTTACGATCCTTTAAATTTATTATTGGTTGCTTTGTGTTTGACTATTTTATCTTTCGATAGATCACCAATCTCGTGCCCATAGCTCTCTGTTGGGTACAATTCACTTTACTTTTTTAATTTGGCTTCTGAATAGGCTAATAATGAGGGATTTATCAGGGCTCGAAAAACCGCCCGTCCTCGGCGGTCAGAAATTCCCTTGTAATAAATCCCAAATAAATCTTGCTAGGCTAAATTAAACCTTTCCTATTGAAACGCAGTGCTATAGGCGAAAGCAGAGAGCACGCCGCACTTTATTATACTCAATACTCAATTCGTTCTTTTTTTAGCGAAATGTTTTTTACCTGACAGAATTGTTTGCCGACTGTTCTCTGTATATATGAAGAAAATAAAGTAAATATTTAAGTGTTGTGAAAAGAATCTTATTTAGTTGTACAAAGTACTTCTTTAAAAATGAAAACTGTTGCCTCCAGCAGAAAAGAAATACAGCCTAAATTTGGGAGCCACGTAAGAGAATTATATATAATAGATTATAATTATGATCCAGTTTTCAACTGTCATTTTCAATTAGTCAATTCGCGATCGCAACAGACTATAAAGGGGCGTTGTTGTATGAGACGAATACCTGCGATTTCTATATGAACAGTCATTCAGTTACTCTGGAGACGTCTATAATGTAGCGTGTAGCATTGCAACGTTCCTTCTTTATTGTGGCTTATTAAATTTAAAAAAAGAAAAATGTTTGATATTCTTTCTTATGCAAACGAAAACAAAATGGTATCTCTTTTTCTTTTTTTTTTAAGAGAAGGAACATCCAAAACACATAGGAAAAATCCTTGTAAATAAAGAGAAAAAAATATGCATCTTCTTATTAGAGTTGAAACCTAATGCCTGAGAGATAGTTTTACTGAATTTAATGATATAATATGAAAGGCCTATTTAAACTTTGCATTCTATAGTTTTAAGAATCATATTAATTCAAACATTAAAATAAGCAAAAAGTATACATAAGCCTCATAATTTTCTAAAATTTAATTTTGAAAAAAAAGTTTTTTGACAATTTGTATCCAAAAATTTTAAGTTCCAATAAAAATCATTCTTCTGATACTAAAAAAGCATTCTTTATTTTACATAAAGAATGCTTACGAAACAAAAAAAGAAACAATTCTAAAAATTTCTCCCATTAAAATAAAAAACTTTCATGTCTTTTGTTTTTTTATTCATAATCGGACGTAGAAAACCATTCTATAGAAAATTATCATCAAATAAGAAGAAAAAAAATCACTTACAAGTAAAATTTTTTATTTTATAAATTATAACACTTACCTGCTTTATAAATCCGGAGAATTCTAAAATGATATGTTCTTCGTTTGAAAACTTTATTCTCAAATAATATATACACCGATTATCCCTTCATTACTTTAAGATGACATACCACACAATAAAATTTTATAATTACAAGATCTCGATATGAATTTCAATATGTAACTTAAAAACAGAATAGCTGAATTCTTGTTGTATTTTTGATACATACGTTCTAACGTCACGGCAGCAGAAGTTGCTCTAATGCGCCAATAAAGAGCAATTCTGTTGTTCGCACACAGTTATCTTTTGGATTCCTTGGTGCCCTGTTGTTTGCTGATTTTTGACGCCATTTTTTAGTGCTAAGAAAATACGTCTTTGGGATTTGCCAAAAACAAAAGATGAAACTTTATTTTTTCAGGAACGAAATACTTTACCAAAAAAACGAAAATGTACCAATTCCCATGACATTAAACTTTATCTTTGGTAAACGTACGTTTTGGAAATGTTCCTTCATTTGGAATCTTATTTATTAGAGTTCATATGGCGACAGCATTAGATGAAAGAATATAGAGATTGTTTTGAATCGATGTTAAACTCTGTATCGGTCCATTTTCCACCGAAATCCGATTGACTACTTTGATTTTAAATAAAGTGTTTTGAATTTTGAAAGTGTCTTGATTTTAAATAAAGTGCTTTATTTTATGATTTGTATCAAAACTTTTAGATGTAGATTGGCGCCAAATCTGCGGTGGTATTAATACGTAAAGTACCGAATTTTTATTCCATACTTTTCTGAATCATATTACTTCAAATACTAGAATATGCAAGAAGTATGTATAAATACATACTGTTATACCATTTAAATTTTCAAGAAAAGTATTTTGACAACAGTTTTTATCAAAAAATTATAAACTGAAAAACGTAAAATAAAGAATTCTTTGGATAAAAGAACGATTTTAAAAATTCCTCATTTTGAAATAAAAAAACTTTCATATTGTTTCTTTTTTTTTATTCTTATAGTTCATAATCAGACGTAAAAAAACCATTCTGTAGAGAACTATCATCAATTAAGAAAAAAATTTATTTGTAAGCAAATTTTTTATTATAAAAATCATAACACTCACCTGCTTTATAAATCTGGTTCTTGTTTGAAAATTTTATTTATATATACATAGATTATCTCTTCATTACTTTTAGATAACATGCCACACAGCAAAATTTCATAATTGTAAAATCTCGATACGAATTTTAATATATAGCTTAAAAACAGAATAGCTGAATTCTAGTTGAAATTTTTCTTTCAAAACTATAAAATACTTACCAAGAAAACGATAAAAATGTATTGATAATAAGCACAAATTGTACTATTTCAAGTAATTCGGGTGATTCTTTATTGTTGTTTTCCGAATTATATAGATACAGAAATATATACTATTCTGTAAAGAAGAAGAATATTCTCTAACTATTGCAGTTCTGTACGTTCTGAATTCACATTTATTCATTGGAATGAAGAAAGCAATGTTGACTTCATTTTAATTTGTAATGAATTGAAGACAGAAAAATGTATTTTACCGTAATACACACATCTGTAACAGTATGCGATCCAGAAATCGGAAGTTATCAGTTGCAAGTTTATTGATAATAGAAGTTAAAAATTATTGAGGAATTTTTCTTCAAATGTTGGGTGTGTCCTGTTTCTGAAAGATTTATCATTGTTCTGGAGAGTTTTTTTCAAGTTCTTCGGCCTTTTCCTTAGGGAAATTTTGCTTCTTATTTGCTGCTTAGAAAATGGTGTCTGACTCTGCCTATGATTCTGATGGAACTAAATGAAAACTTAATAAATAAATGCCTGATATTTTCAGTCTCCCGCTAGAGGGCGCACTCAAGCGTTGCGATCGTGAATTATAACTCCAACCGCACCATTTTTCGCCATTATATATCAATCAATTGTTGATAGAATCAATGATCAGTTACTTTAAAACTATAATACCGAAAATCAAACAGCTTAAAATATTATTACAATTAAGAAAATTAACATTTTTTTTTCAATCTCTAAAGAATCAAGTGAACAAGTATGATAAAACAACAACAAATATAATACTTTTGAACATTAACGATACGCAGATTGTTAATATGCACATTACAGAGGATCTCCTTACTTTATCTGCTGATTAATTATTTAAGGCTTTAGCGGCATTATATGTAATATTGGATGGAAGTGGAATGATAAAGAAAATAAAAAGATCTGCAGTGAAATTATACCATTTTTATGCCATCCTGTAATTTGACAAAAAGTGCTATACAAATTAAAGTATTATTTCCCTATATGTCTGAAATCGACAACCAACGGGTTCCTCAAATTTTTCGCAAAAATGTTTAGAAAGTAAAAGATTTACACCCATTACTTGTATAAGTAAGAAAAAAAAATCTTTGTATTTTTTGACGAAATATTTTGCTTAATATATAAAAATACAATAACTGAGGCCAAAAATAAATGAATGTTAATCGTTTTATAAAACACTTAGGAGCGTATAAGTCAATTATGGTGAAATTACTTTTTTAGATGTAATTCTGAGTGTTATTTATAGAAGCATAATCATCTATCGAGAATATTAATGCTTAAGTAACGTATTTGTAAAAAATAAAAAGAATAATAATTTGGTTTTACGAAATTACTAATATTTTGCCTGGAAATTAAGTTTATACAAAGTTATCATTCTGATTACATTAGAATACATATTTGCCGGGCAAAAGTAATGAAGAAAAGGGATTTTTTTTTTTTTTTAGGAAGGAAAAACGCAATTATAACTTAAAGTGTTGCTAAGCTTCGCCAAAGTGAAGTCAAACATTAAAAAGAAAAAGAAGAAGATCAAACTTATAATAAATTTGAACGATTTTTTTTTCTACGCAGGATAAAACTAGGTGATTCTTTAGAAGGAAAAGATGCTTAATTTAAAACTAAAATGATTCAACACGTACCGTTTTTGCAGGAGATAAATCGCTGTTTCCAAGCCTTTTATCATTAAAAATATTGCCCAAGTCGCTAAAATCGTTGCCAAGGTAAAGGCGGTCTCACTGTCAATAAGATGGCCTTTTCTTTTAGTCCAGTTTTTCGGGAACAAAAACGGATTCGATTCCGGAAAAATTGACGGCAGTGGTTCATAGTATTAATCTTTTTATTAATGTCTCACTATGAATTAGCTAAGTTTTCCCTCTCCGGGAAGCATGCAAACTACCTTTACATCTACAGTTTGTAAAGAGAGATTTTGAGAGAGCTGCTTCTCGCAACACCTTCTGTGACACTCTGATATGCTTGTTATTTTAGGTATAGGGAAATTTCTGTACTACAGCTTTTCTTTTTCAGATTTGAAATTTCAGTTTCTTTTAGCCTGAGAAACTGCCTTCTTTATTTAAAAATGAAATAAAAACTATTTCATCTAACTTTACTACCCTTAGAAGCAATGTTCGAAATTTAGAAGACTACAACAAGTGGGTAAGGGAATTTGGGGAACAGACAAATATGAAATGGAATGTTCCAGAACTTTGAAACTTTATGGACAAAGATTCTCACATAATGGATCTAAATCGCATGGTTTTTAATTAGAAATTTTTGTTCAGCTTACACGTATAGTAAATTTAATTTTGAAATTCAAAAGCATGATGTGCTCTAAAAATTGATAAATCCTTGCTGTAATTCAATATTACCATTCCTTCAAAACTCTTTGATTAATTCATAAGTTTTTGTTTGGTTAGTATAGAAATAGTTATTAGCTGTTAATTCTATTTATATACTAATAAAAATGTTTCATATCTTTATGTAAAGAATGAGGCTGTATAACTTTTATCAGTTATGTTAATTTTAAGCAGATGTATTCAGCACGTGGCGCCTTCTTTTATTTTAGAACTAAATGAAAAAGTCTGCATAAATAAGGTATTCAAATTTTAGAATTTATATTTCATTTAAAATGTTTCCTTGTGTCAGTTAAATATTCATTCATTTCAAAAACTATTTTCATGAAACAATAGAAATTAAAGTAAGTTTTATCAATTAAAATCTAATTCCGTCCTTTCATTTTATGTATTTATTTAACTTTTTAAGCGCTAAACTTCCAAAATATTCTCTGATTTGACTGAAGATAGAAATGCTTTGAGGAATGAATATGAAATGGAAAATCAATAATAATACTCTCTTACTTTAGTATATACTTTCATTTTCTTGCAACGTGTTGTATTTATTGTAAACTTGTTATATGCTACTCGCTATAAAATAAATTTTATTAATTATGAATGTTCTATAATTTTTTTATTGAATTATAGCATTTTAAAATATATTTTCCTCTCAGATATGATAAAATCTTTTTCAAGTAATCAAAAATAATTTTACAATAATATTTATATACATTTTTAAAACTCATATTATAAATTTTAACTAAATCTGCACAGTTTTTATTTTTTTGATTCTGCAATTATATTTGATACATTTAAGTTATAGATTTTAATTTCTAAGAGCATAAGGAGATTCATAATACTATTCAAGTTGAATATTAATTAATTCTTATATTTATTACATTAAAGCTAGCTAAAAACATTTTTAAAGTATTTGCTCTCAATTTATGTATAATTATTATTATTGTACTACCAAAATATTGTGTTTACCTTGTATTTATGTGATATCCATAACATTAATATTAAAAAATATTATACTGAAACGTGACAAAAAAAATATTTTAAACAAATAAAGGAAAATATAAGAATAAAATTTAAAACAAACAAAATTTCAATAAATGTGTTATAATTAAAAGACCATTAATGACGCTATATTATTTTCTGTACAAAACTTTGATATTTGTCTTAAAATTAGTAGTATGAGAAATATACTAGAACTGATTGATGATTGATTTACATTTGGGATGGAGGTGAACAAATTACGGAGAAATGATAATTGGGAGGAGCTACAAAATTACGTAACAGAAGGCTTTGTCGAGTAATCCAATCAGCGAGCTCAAAATCCCTCTATACGAACTATAGATGTAAAGGTAGTTTATATGCCTCCGGCATAGTGTACGTCAACTCTTAGGTCAAAAAAATGTGACCTGAAATAGGTTGTATTTGCGGGTTTTTCCAGATATCTCACAAACAACGATCTGTATTGAAAACGCGTGGATACAAAAGTTGTAGATCTGTAAATTTCGCATAAAAGGGGTACGGAGTACCAATATGATATATTTTGTTCAAAATATGCTTACTTGACCTATGGTGAAATTTGACCTACTGTGTCAACTTTTCAAAGAAATTTAATTTTTTTGTCCAAATTTGGCTGAAAGGAAGTCAAAACCTTTTGGTAACACAATTGTTTCAATAACGACCATTTTTTTTTGATGTTTTGATTACTTTTTTTTTTTTTTTACCAAATGAGTTAGGCAACGATTTAACTATCCTTAATTCCCTCTTCTTATGCAGAGGTGGGCGTAGGTTAAAAAACGTGACATGAAATCTCTTTTTTTATTTATTTATTTATCATTTTTTAGCAGTAGTTAGTCTGCAGTAGAAGTTTGCTTCAATTGTTTAAAATGGTGTTCTTAATGGGTCGAAATTATTTTCATCTCTACTTTTCTTTTAATGGCTATCTTCTTAGATGTCTTTACGACAATTTTTATTACCGATGTGTTGTTATTCCGAATGCAAATAAGATGAAGATATATTAATATAAAAAGAAAATGTTTTTTAAATAGGTCTAAAGGTTTATTAGGTTAAATTACAGAGGTTATATTTGGGGAATAAATGACTGAAGAACAGTTCCTTTCCAGCAATAACATAAAAAAAGGCTTATCCATGCTAATTCTGCAGAAACTTCAAATGGAGGACTTTTCAGTGAAAGAAGCAGATTGTTGCAATAGCAGCTAGTCGAGATCATGAATGGGTTATGTTCGTTGGCCCGAAGATACGGATCTCCTCATCGTATCAACCAACAACCAAGATGTTTTTTGCTTTGTTCTGTTTGTTTTGTCAAAACCAAATTTCTTTTCTATCAGCGGTTTCCAACCTTTTGCTTGAGAAAATTAAAAGTGTTCTACGTTATTTTGTTCTTTACAAAAAAAAAAAAGAAGTTCCGACTTTTTTTCCTGAAGAATTTCTGTTGCGCTCTTTGCGCCTTTTGGGAGAATATATTTCTCCTTTATTTCCTTTCGTTACATTTAAATATTAAATTTAACATTCACTTTTATCAATGATGTCAAAAAGTCATTTCATTTTCATCCCACAGAAACATGTTGCGATTTAAGAACTTGTTGTTCAAACATTTCAGCAAATCATTAAATACAAACTGTGTCATTCAGTCTGCAATGTGTAGGCAAAAGCAGGCTACTCGAGAAAGGAATTTAAAATCAAAATAGTAATTAAAACTAATAGTGGCAAATATATCTTTTGCATTTAGTCTTTTTACTATTTTAACATTAAGTATGACTTATAACGACAATTCCGTCTTTTTACGACTTGTCTTTATAACGGACTTCGATTGTATAAAAATAGAACTACAGCAATCATCAGTTGATTGGAATCATTTACTATAATAAGTTTGTGAAAATGATATGGAGATACAGGGGATCATTTTAACCCACTGCAACTAAAGATCACTATTTATTTAGCGAAAGATAACATATAATTTTTTTTAATTCATTTCTTCTCTTCCGAGAAGCGTCTCTCAACTACTACTCTCGTTTTTTCACAAATCTTTTTTTTTTCTTTTTTAATCTTTAATGACTCGATCCTGACTCTTCTTTCTCAGTCAGAGACGAAACCAAACTCCAATCACACAGGGATCACTTTCATGTTAACTAGGGTTCATCCCTTCTTTCTCTCATGCCCCCCCTTTTTTTTTAATATTTTTATAATCATCACGATATAACATATAGCGTCTGTATTTGTCTTAGCCAAACATCATTTATGCGTAGATGGGTGGACGATGTCCCGAGGGCAGCATCACGATGTAGTAGAGGAAACAGGTTGGTTGTGCAACGCAAATGATGCGGATGGCCGCGTCTATGATTATCGTCCGCTGCAGTGTAATCAGGGTGTCAACATGAACCAGATGAAACGCTTCATCATTATATTTACCCAAAGGTTTTTTCTGCCATCTGCCCAAATATATACTCCTACCAGAGAGCTTGTCATCGGATGGCTCCGAAATACGCTCCTAACTGCCGAGAAGACATTATGGGTCACATAGTTGTAATTCGAACGACAATGAATTAAGTCATTGTTTAGAATCCTGTTATTTAAACAACTCTTCTTAAAAACTATAAGGAAGTTCTTTAGATTCAAATTTGCTATAAGATAATTTATTTCAGCATGCAAAGTAGCGTGTTAAGTTCGAAAAATAATTTCAATATTATTATTATGATTATAATTTTTTTTAAAGAGAATGTGAATTTCGTCTACTAAGATTATTTCAGATTCGCATACAATGCGTGAAAGTTCGAAAACTCATATCTTTAATTCCTCAAATTATTTTTAAAAAAAATATGCATATATATATTTCTGAGAGAATTTCTGGCAAGATTTTTGTTCTTCAAATATTAGGTAAAAACAGTTAGTTTGCAAAGATCTGCATAGAAAGTCTACAACCAGTTTAATTAAAACGTGAACATTTTTGCCAGTTTTACTACCTGGAGGGCGACAGTTGGCTTAATTTTAAAAATTTTTTAAAAGAAAATATGAATGTAGTTTTTACTATGATAGAAGATATCAAGATATTATCTATGTGTAACATTCAAAGTTAATTTCAGCAAATAGTTTTTTTAAATTTGTCTGCATAATTTTTTTTGCATCTTTATTTATTTTTTCTTTTTTACCTTATTATTTTCGGATAATAAGGTAAAAAAAATCAAATGGCTATAGTTGGAGTTAAAGAGTATGGTGGATTGAGAGACTAATTTTCTATATAGATAGAATAAATAATGTTTGAAGAACACAACCATTTGATTGTTTTACCTTATTATCCGAAAATCAGTTCATAAATCCCTTAAGTTCATTCACCTTGAAGAACCTATTGTGAATATGCCGAAGTATTTATTAAATTTTGTGTCAATGTGGTCTTGCGTATATATTTTTTTTAATAACCGTCGTTGAAAAGCCGACGTAATTTTGAGCTTACGACTATCCATGTTCAACTCCGTAGCCTAGTCATTTTGAACCCAATCCAGAGGACAAGGGAACTCCTGGATCAAATATTTGGGAGACATTTGCCTTCGTGATGGACTTTTTGATGGAAATAACTTGCATTTGCGTTACATGGGGAGGAAAACCTCCCACGGTTACTCTGACGGCAAAGGGACCATGATCCGTCTAATACAGAGACTATTTTACGTCGACACTGAGGTCTGTCTGTGGAATTCGTATCGACCGGCTGGGAGTCGAATTCATGGAAATCTGCTCTAAACAAATAATGTATATGTTTTTTTTAAGACGTTCTGCGAAGAAAAAATAAAAATAGTGGCAAACCTTTTGCGTTCCTCTTCTTTTATTCGTTATCAGTTTGTAGCGAAGTAAAGATGTAGAATAGGAGAATGTTTAGCTTATTAGTTTTCATATTTTTCTTATGTGATTGGTAAACTTGATATTGAGTTAGAAACGGAAAGCACGTAATCTGATATTTGCAATACAGCTACAATTATCTGATATTTTCGATAATTTCTTCTAAACTTTTTTATGGCCTGTCAATAGCTTATTAAATTGTGTATTAAGGAATTTTTCACCATTTTATTTCCTTCGAACAGGTTGTCTTTTTACGTAAACACAGGTTTCTCGCCCCTCTTCACCATTCTCAGTTTAGGTTAGTATATCGTTAAATCAGTGCTCCTGGAATATGTCATTAAACACGGCTGCATTTCACTGAAGATCTGATAAAGAATTACGTTTAAAACTGAAACATAGACGAAGCTTTTCAGTTTTTAAGTCAATCCAATGAAAGTGTGCCAAATCAGGCGTCAAAGCATCTCCGAATAGCTGCTTCTTCTATATTTATTCCAAGTTCATCATCAAATTACTATGTATTTCATTGCTTCTGCTATCAAATATATTTTGAAACGTCTGTTATAAATGTAATCCGAAAATGTCTGTTCTTTTTCTATTTAAAATGACATGCGAAAGAAAAATTAAAAAAAAAAAAAAGTTTTAAAATAAGTGTAGTGGACTGCCTCACCGCAAACTGTTACATATTTTTATTTGTTTACCAACACATTTCCCATTCACAGAATCATTCATTAATGGATGAATTTTCTTTCTCTTAGAAACGCAGTTGAAAAATATTCGCGTTCAATATTTTTTATGATAAGGGCAGTATTACTTACAAAAACTAGAAAAAGAAAAGAGATACCAGTGTTTAATTATAATTTTTATATTTATTCAAATGCAGTCTTAGGTATATTGTTTTACTGTTCGATTATTATAATAAAATCTATTATAGGTTTTCATATTTAGTTTTAATAAATTTAATATAAAAGTGAAAAAAAAATAAAATAAAAAATAAATCCGAATTTTTAAAAATAATTTGTGAAATTTTAATTAGCAGTAACAAATAAATAAACAAACGTATTTATTTGAAGAGTGGAGTTCACCAGCATTCAATGCATTTCTTAAGGATCTTTTAGATATGCCGCATTGTATTCTTATTTTATCACGTCTCCGTGTGGCCAAATATGGCACCCTCTTTTTTGGACTGGTTTCACGATTAGGCACTTTTTATAGGGCTATTAAATTCATCCTTCAGCATTTTGATGGCTGCCAGATAACTGGGGACAAGTACAAAAATATGATTGGGCATCTGAAGACAAAACACACCCCTCTTCCAGTTTTTTTATTTCTTATTCCTGCGTGCAGAAGATGATGATCATGCCGAAAATGATTCGCTTTTTATGCTAACCCACAAGTGAATAAAAACTAAATAAATGAAATAAAAATATATGGAAAGAATTATCTTTTTAAATGATAAGAATTGGGAAGAATGTAAACACCTAATTACTTTTCTCAGTATTATTATTCTCATTCTTTTTTTTTTTTTTGCATAATATTTTCTCTTGGATGATAATCTCGTGACGATGCATGAAANGTGAAATGTTCTATCTCAAAAAAAAAAAAAAAAAAAAAGCGTTTTGAGAACTTTAGTTCTTACTTTTCTAGCTATTTACTTATTTCCAGATAAGTAATTTCAGATAGTATGACTTGATAGCATGCTTCCTTTACATTTATTATTTTCTGATTTTAAATTTTTTGCTAGTTTTATCACTGTTTATGTTTTTAACAATTGGAAAATTTTGCTTGATGACTGGGCTAGTTAAATCAGGCTCATAATGGCTTACGTCAATATAAAGGTTAACGTAAAATAAAGGAGTCGGCATCATGGTAAAATTTTTATGATACAGAACAACAGAGGTTTCCAAACATTTCACGGAGCAATTTTGAAATCGAAAATTCAACACAAAATTTTTATTTCATAGCAATTCACTGTAGTAATCGCCTTTGGCAACCCACTGGGTCACCTTCCAAAATTTTCTTGTACTTAACTTTTGTGGTACAAAAGCACCACACAACTAACTGTATTTCAAATTTTTCTCCAACCCTTCATTCGTTTTGAACACTATTTTAACCTCACTTTTTTACTTCCGAGCTGTTTCTCATGTTTCAACATTTTAATGTTCCTCCATTTTAATTTTTAAGAGATGCCTGCGGTCGATGTATTGAATTTTAGTAATAATTTATATTCTGTCCTCAAACCTACGTCATTACGAGTTATAGGGTATATTTCATCAGAGTAGGCAGCAAAATAATTTTTATCTCTGTCATGAGATTCCATTACAATCATTCCTCAGGCATCTCTCGAGCCATAACTTGAGAGTATCATATGCTGGAGACCGATAAACACAAGTTTCGCTACCAATAGTATGCACAGCACTATTTATTTTTTAAAATTTCTACAGCCATTTCAGATTAAATCAAAGTAATAACCTCGCAACTAAGTTTCTATTTCTATAAAAATACAAAATTATTCTAAATAAATACTTAACGTAAAATTAACTATTTAACACTACGCACTACATAAATTGTTACATAAGATAACCTAACAAAATGAATCTAAAATACTTGACTCATAACTAACTTTTAAACACTCCAATTAGATTATTATTTAAAACCTCCTAACAAAATATATAATAGTTATAATGTTGCTAATAGATATCCAAGTGAATGCCCCCCCCACATGCACGCTCGCATATATATATATATATATTTATATATATATAATAACCTTACTAATTTCTCCTTTAACTTCCTGCTTTNAGAAGTTGTCGGTTCAAAACCTCGTTTGCAAAGATTTTTTGCAAAAATATTAGATTTTTTTTTTAATATTTTCTAACAATAATAATAATCATTTTTTAATAATTGAAAACGTGGTCATTATGCAAAATTGCAGCTTTATATAAAATTATTAATGAAAACATTTTATCCATATTGAGGGAATGCAATTCTTCAGATTTAACAAAGAAAAATAAATAGGTAAAAAAGTAAATAAATAAAAAGTCTTATCGAAACAGACGATCGTTTCTTCAACAAGACAAAAATGATCTCAAAGTATTATCAAATAAAAAAACATAAATAATCCTCCGAGAATCACTTTCTTTTCTTGGATTTGCACGAAATGAAGAAAGCACTTTTTCATCTTTTATTGGCGATGAGTTAGTTTCACTCCTAGTCACATCGGAAATGATCGTGTGAGCACATCGTTACTTGATAAATCGCGAAGGAAGAAACATAGGGGAAAAGATCGTCACGACAATCGATGTCGCCATCGAACATCGGACTTTCCGATGCTTCGTGAAAGACGCCAACCTTAACATCGGATCGGCGATGATCACACAACATCGATGTTTTCCGATGAATCGATGTATCGCCCAGTCCTAGTGAGGAGCACTCAAAAAAATTGGAACGAAATTAGAACACATTAAGTAAAAAATATATACGAAATATAGTATATGTATATATATATATATATAGTTTAGCATTTTATTTTATTTTATTTTATCTTATTTTATAACCGTCGTTGAACAGCCGACCCAATTTCATGGGTTTACGACTACTTACGTTCAACTCCGTAGCCTTGCAATTTTGAACCAATCCAGAAGACAAGGAAACTCCTGGATCAGTACCCCCAGAGGTATTGATTTGTTGTGGGAACATGGAGGACTTTGAGACTCGACAGATTTAACGTGCATCAGTCACCATTTACTACACGGGGAGTCTTCGGCCGGCGAGGATCGAACCCACGACCTCTTGGATATGGGCCCAGCGCCTTACCGACCAGGCTATCCCGTATCCTAGGTATCCTAGTTTAGCATTAAGTAAGTTACTTGCTTTACAAAAAAAAAGAAGAAAAAAAATAGCATAATTTAAGTCTCAAGTACACCATTGCTCTTTTGGTATCCGCCAATAGAATATTATTTGACAGATTACTAATTAGTTATTATTTGGTGGAAAAAAATCAAATCCACAAAATAACAAAGATCTTGAACATAGTTCGATGAATCTAAGAATTATTATTTTTATTTTCTCCATACGAAAAAAAAAAAAAAAATGTAAGGAAATACTTCTTGCAGTTCTTTTAGATAATTTTCATTCTATACTAGCTGAATACCCGTTCTTCGTACAGGATGAGAAAATAAAGTAAATAATGAATCGTTATTGAACAACACAATGAAAACTGAAAGACAGAGATTGAAAGGCACACATTAAGCTAAAACAATTTCAAGTTTTTATTTATTTATTATAATTTGTTTCCAGTCTCCGTGGCCTTACGCAATTGGATACAGTATAACATGTTGTTAGAAGTGCATCGCAGTTTAACTACATACAATATTTTATAACCGTCGTTGAACAACAAACCAAATTTTTTGGGTTTACGACCACTATTGCTCAACTCCGCAGTCATGTCATTTTGAACCCAATCCAGAAAACAAGGTAACTTCTGGATCAAGTATTGGGAGAAATTTACCTTCGTGGAGGACTGTTTGGAGGAACTATTTGCGTTACACGGAGAGGAAAACCTAGACAGACCACTGAGGATGCGAGTTTCGTATGGACCATCCATCGCTGGAAGACGGATTGGAAGGCGCTGAGAGTCACAATTGCTTAAGTTCCAGAATCCTGATAGTCCCTCTCATTCATTCCTTTCGATGGGCAGTCGCAAGACACTTATTTCCACCTTTTTGGTATACATTCAGTATATTGAGTACCTCTTAAGAAACACCCATTCACATAAGTACTGAGAAACACACTAACAGTACTACCTACTACCAAAAGTTAAGGATCTTTCCAAAAGTTAAGGATCTTTCATGGGGTAATTTTTAAAGGCTTTTGAATAGATGACTTTTCTCCATTTATTTACCTTTGTTGCACAAAACATTTTGTTTCAATTTGCTTTGCACCTATTCATTAAGCATTCATAGGTTCCATAAGATTTTGGCAATCTTTTTACGGTTCTTATAGACAAATAAGTACCGTTTAACCATTCATTTAGCTTTGCTAATGCAAAACTTATTTATTCATTTCAATTTGTAACAATGACCAAATCGTGCAAAGGTCAATGGGTAAGAAATTTTGTACCCTAAAAAAGTCTCCAATTAGTTTCCCCAATATAGTTATTCAAGTAAGTACGTGCGATTGTAGTGCTGATCAAATCACTCCGAATCTCTGACGAGCGTCTTGGCTATCGTCTATTGCCAACGGCTTGATCGATCCAGGACTGATAATAGCTGTCTAATTGCTAACAAATTATTTCTGTTCAAAAATGTAGCATTCATAAATTTTCTTGGTATTCCTTATAGTATTAAAAAAAAAAAAGATTTTAAAGTTAGAAAAATATCTTAATGGTTGTCGTCATCATTTTCTTATCATATTCTAATTCTAGTTTTTAACTTTTACTGTTAAATAAATGAAAAAAAAATATAAGAACACTTTTATAGTAACATATTGTCCGATAATAATATGTAACTATAAGAGTGTTCTTATATTTTATGAATTGGGATGCCTAATTCTAATATATTTTCTTATTTATAATTGTACTAGCAATCTTTTTTTTTTGTATATATTATCACTAGGAAACAAAATTTTAAATGCTAATGACTAAAAAAAAAAATTTTTTTGAGTACATAATAATGGAAATATTACACTTGCTCATAAATATTCCCTCGCAGCAAAATAATTTGGGAATTCATTGGGCCAATATTCACCCATCTTGGCACAACAAGGTTTTAAAAGGCCAATATTGGACCGATATAGAAATGTTCGATTTACTCGATATTTTATTTCCCTTATTTACCCACTATCGGCCCTATAAAGATTTGTTAAGTTCACCCGATATTTTATACTCATTATTCAGCCTATGTCGGTTCGATATAAAAGTGTCCGACTCAACCGATGTTTTATGGCCGTTAATTAGCCAATATAAATCCTACTTAAAATGGTCCGATTGACCTGATATTTTGTAGCCGTTACTCAACATATATAGAACTGTACGATTCACCTGATTTTTTAAAGACGTTATTCACCCAATGTAGACCCTACTTAAAATTGGCCGATTAACCCGATTTTTTATAGCCGTTAAATCAAACCTAAATAGTAAATAATAAACTCATTTCTCAATCTATTTTTTAACATCCTGCAATATTAGGAATAAGAATAAATTTTTGAGGCCCCTTACATCGCTTAATTTTCTACGCCAAATCGCACCGCATTACCCCAAAAGCCGTATAATGAGTAAAAGCAATTTTTTCTTTTTAAAATATGCGTGTTTAATTGCTCTATTAATTAATTAATATTCAAAATTTTCGGATCAGCTAAGAGTTTTTAGACAAAGCAGTGGTTTTCTTATTTCATAATAAATAATCCAAGCAAAAATTTTCTTTCAGTACACTTATACCCAAATTTTATATGAACTATCAGAAGTTCAATAGACAAACAAAGAAAAAATATTTATTTTCAAAAGGTGAATGTTTATAATACTGTACTTGGTTTATTGTGAAATAAACAAAAATGCCTTATGAGAAAGAATGTCAAAAAAGAAAAATCTGTTATTAGATTTTTTTGTATTGTAAATCACTTTATTAAGGAACTAGATATAGAAATTGATATTATTAAAATATTTTAAGTCTTTCCAGGTTTAATAGATGTAAATACAAAACTGGTTCTTAATTACAGGTCTGTAATGGTCTTACATATTTCTAGACAATGGTCTTAGAATGGCTTTCGATATCGGACCGAGATGTGTAAGTTTTGTTATAGTAGAATGGGTTTTATATTCTGGCCAATTAGTTATTTCTATGTAGGATCTTTATAGGTTTACAATATTTGGGGGTCTCTATATTTTTTAATATTGGTCCTCGAATGGTTTTGAACAGGACCAATTCTATATAGGACCCTTACGAGGCCTTTAGTGTAGATAGCACTACAACTTTTAAGTTCCTGTTCTCTAGTATTGATTCTATCTTAATATATGAAGGTTGTCGGTAACTTAGCCCCAGAAAGGCTTGTTTCAAAATCAACAGACACTCTTGATTTTCATAACGTGATCTGAACACGCGTATCTCGACAGAAACGACCACCTCGATAGGAACACGCGTACTTTGGTGAATGGAACACAGCGACTTGCAATTAGTGATTGCGACGTGCTGTTGCTACTCAGTCTGACACAACGGGGTCCGTTAGCCTAGCTCCACATGGGCGAAATCTGAACACGCGAGCCTCAAGCAACAATCTACATGGCAATATTAGTGCGTCTATGTTTTGTAATATTGGTTCTAGAATGGCTTTCAATAATGGACCAATGTCATTTTCTATGTAGGACTCTTATAGACTTCTAATGTTGGGTAAACATTGGGATGTCTAGATTTGTCAATATTGGTTCTAGATAGAAATGAATCTTGTTCCAATATTGAAAGTCGTTCTAGGACCAATATTGATAAATCTAGACATCCCACTATAGGTCCCTCGGTGCATGTCCTTATGGGACGGACCCATATTAGCCAATTTTGAGCCTAACTGGGGCTAATGTAAAATTGTTACTAGGGTTAAAAATTAAGGCGTTATAATTAAAGCACATAAATATTTTGAAAAATGACAATAAAAAATATCTTATTAAATTGGAAGAATTTATAAGCATTAATAACTTTTATTTTTGAAGATCACGATTTTATTTTCCTTGACCTTGTATATTTTTTTCTTCTTTTCTGTTTAAAGCTACGAGACGGTATCGATTTCAATGGCTAAATTAAAAGCTCTTAAACGTCTAAGCAAAAAGCAAGCAGGATAAATTCTTCCAGTAAATTTTTTAATTCATTTGATGTCACTTTTATATTTTCTGAAGTAAAACATGGAAAATTAAGTTTTCTCATTTTGTGTTTTATAATAATTCTTGCTGGTCGCTATCGCGCGGGCTGATATTTGACTACTACTGTTTTAAATTTTGCAATCAGAAGAGAAGAAAATCTCCTCAAAATAAATAAAAAAAATGAATGTATTGAAATAAGTTTAAAAACGATGCTAGTTATATATGTGAAACAATTTAATTTTAAAACGAAAAGTTGATGCTGTGCGTCCGTGTCGTCACTGACTGAAATCAAATCAGAAGTTCGGAGCGGCACGAGTCATCAAGAATTAGTGTAGTGCTGCCATCTTTAGATCTATTTCCTAATGAATATTAGTTTCTTTTAAATTTTCAAACCATGGCTAACTTACCGTCACTTCACAGCCATTAGTTTCTGTTTGGTTCCGTTTAAAACTCCTCTTCGCTATAGAGTTTATTACTCTTTTAAAAGAAAAAATTAAGCCTCTTTAGAACTAAACCTCTTTTCTCTGATTTACAGACAGAACATAGAAATGTCCTATAACATGTCGTACAGTATAAAATCGAACTAAAAAACTTCACGTACATAAAATAAAGAATTTTTAAGATATGCACTAATATTAACAAACCTAAACATATATTTATTACCCCCAAAACTCATAATGCACATAAAATAAAGTATTTTTAAACTATGCATAATTTAAAAAAAAAAAAAAATAGACATGCTAACCAGTTGCAATCCTCAAATAATAAAATAATTTTCAAAACCAAGAAGCCAATTAAAATAAATCAAAAAAGCATAAGGGCATAACAAATAAAAAAATTCATAAGGTATGAATTATTTCGTCAAACTATTAAAGTCAGTTATTGAAACATCTTTAAATGCAAATCAGACGTATCGAGTTTAAAAGTTGCTCTCCTATAGCGCAACTCTTTCAATTATTACTTTATTTAACTCATTATAAATACCAAACGGAGTGAATGGTGGTCAAGTATATTAAGAGTTGCGTACCTAACAGTTGACTTTCGTTGAGAAATTAGTTGATTTCGGTTCACTTTTTAAGTTTTCCAGTTGATAAACTGTTCAAATTATTGGTGTTTGTATGATAATCAATCACTATTTGCAGAAAAAAATGCACAATTTTTACACTAGAATATATTTATTAAAAAAATGTATATAATGCAATGCTGTTTGCTCTTTTAACACAATTTATAAATATTAGTAAGATTCTCATGGGCCCCCTGAGTGCTTGGGGCCTCCGGGAACTGCTCGGGTGCGCCCATGCGTAAAGACGGTACTGTGTTTTCTGTTTTTTCATAAGATAAAAAATTTTAAGAATCTTTATAATTTCAACACAAAGCTGAATATATAAATAGGTATTTCAATATAGATAACTATCGAAACATGTACTTAAAATGTTGACTTTATTTTAATAATTTCTAAAACATATATTTAAAGAATATTTCCAGTTTAAATATTCTTAAAATTATAAAAAAAAGAAAAGAAAAAGAACTATTTTACTTCTTAAAAATGCGTAGAAAGTTTTGTTAATAAAAATTCAAACAAGAAGCTTTACTTAATATGTTCAAACTAAACTAAAAAAAATTACGTACTTTGAAATTGTTAACTTTCTAAGACATTAAGAATAAAAAATTATACAATTATGTTAATCACTCCTAACAACTCACAACCACTGAATAATTATAAAAATGCATATATATTTAATGAAATTTTTAATTTAAATATTCTTAAAATAAAAAAGACTTTAATTTTTTTTATAAAAATTGAAAAGTAGAAAAAGTAGAAAAGTAGTTTATTAGGAACAGTTTGTTCCCAATAAAAGTAGTTGGTTAAACTAAAAGAAAAAAACTTTAAAATTGTCAATATCATAAAATATTTACTGGGTAAAACTAAAAACATTTCTCTCTTTTTTAAAAAAGGAAAAGCTACGAAAAAAGATTTCATTTTAACTGTAAATACATTTTAAAATCGTACGAAACATGACTGAATTCAGGAATAATAAAAATTTTATATATTTTTTAATATAATATTGTTATCAAAATATATTTTGCAAAATCAAAATCCTAAAGATAACACTAATTTCTGATGATGTCAGTGAAACGTAGTGGTGGGCGTGTCAGGTATACCGCTCAATCTCTAGTCGCTCGTGAATCTCTGTATTCACTGCACTTGAAATCTAAATTACAAAAATTATTGTAATAAGTGGTAACATCTTTGTAATTAAAAATCCATTGAGAAAAAGGTGACTTACACTTAAAAACAAATTTAACGTCGAAATATTTAAGAGGAAAACAATGTTTCAGAGAATTGTGAATTCTTGAAAAATTAATAAAAACATGAATTCTGTAAAAAAAAATGGCACAAATGATATTATTTGAAGGGACGACATTTTTATTTTAAAGGAAAGTAAATCTTTTATAAGAGATTTAAAGTGTGAATGTTTGTAAATATAAAAGAATTTGCGAAGAGATGACGTTATTGTTATTTTTTTTGTGAAGATTTTTGATCGAAAGATTTTTTTTTTTTTTTTTACGAATGAAATTAACAATAAAATGGTGAATGAAATCGACTTCTTATTCAACCAAAAAATCTTTTGAGAAAAAAGCAATTAATTTGTTTTGAAAATTTTTGATGAACCTAGTTCAAATCGGCGAAAAGATATGATACTGCAATAACTCACACACTTACTAACTTATGAGTTGATATAAGATTTAGAATTTATGTTACTGTTGAGACTATAAGGAAATATTGATTTAAATTTCACTCCATAAAAAAGATTCAAGGTTTAAACCTAAATTAGTAGAGTATCATCACAACAATCGAAATACTAAAATTGCTAAAATCATGTAACTGAAAATACTGTATTTCAAAACATTCAAAGTTGTTGCTCTATTTCTTAATTTAGTATATTCTCGATATATCGAACTTCGATGTCTCAAAAACCTTGTTATATCAAAAAAATATTTTTTTCCTTGGTATAGTATGCATCCGAGAAATTTGAATTCCCATGCCGAAGGGTTTCTTCTCAAAACCTTGTTATGTCGAATTTTTTTTCGAAATAGAAAATAAATTTTTTCGGAAAAATCACAAAGTAAGTTTATTGTAAGCCCATTCTTTTCTATTTGATGCATAATTTTTCGTCTTACTTTTAAAAATAAAATTATCATTGCTATATTTAGAGTTTTAGTCAAATATCATTATATATTTATTAGTAGTCATTCTTATGTATGATGACTCTACTTTTTCGAGAAATATATTAGAATATATTTTTTTACTTTTTAAAACATATTTAATTCTGAACTCGAAATTAGCGTCCCTTCAATTTTGAGTCATCGAGAGTAATATTGTATATGTTTTTTATTGCTAATTTGAAGATTTGAAGTAGTCGACGTTTGTCCAACATATTTTAAATGTTTTACGCATTATCATGTAAATAATATTAGATTGTTTGTCGAAATTCACACTGTTCATTATTCTTGCAAAGGCTTTCAAACAAAATAGTTGCAAAAGACATATTTAGATTAAATATTTTTAATTCTAGGAATATCTAGATATAACGAATTAAATAAACCAATGAATAGTGTGTATTTGAATTAACTTACCAGATGAACTAAACTGAAAATATAAAGTCAAAATAATGAATTATAATTATTCAACGGGAAGTTCGCAAAAACCTAATTAAATATAATGAATTAGTATTTAGAAAAATTTCGGGAACTTCGTGAAAAAAAAAAAAATTCAATTAAAGCCATTATACTCTAGTAAACACTCGCAATAGCTGATGGAGAAAATTAGAACAAATATATTATAAAATATGATAAAAATATAATATTAATAAATATAAAAATAATAAAATATATATAATATAAATAAAACAAATTCAAGTTTTGAGATGCTAGTGCCATATGAAAATTTTTTAAGAAACTAAATAAGCTTGAATAGGAAAAGAAGATAGAAATCTGTTTTCTGTGGAATGAGAATGAAAACGTATTTAAAATGAAAGCAACGAAATTAATTTATCCAGATTTTCTCAAAAACGTCATTCTTTTTACAAAAGTAATCTAAACTTACTATTAGAGTATTTACTTAAGATGGAATTCCTTAGTGCAAGTAGGTTGAATAATGTAGTAAGTGCTGCTCTCTATCTTAGTTGGAATCAACTAAACAAAGTTTTTATGAAGCGGATTTTATGAAAAATATTTAAAACTAAATGTAATTTTCAAGGAAAAAAAATTATGTATATAGGGTGTAAAAATAATAAAAGAAGCAACGAAAAATGTTTTGGTGCATGGACACTGATTTTACATTATTATGCACTTCAATATTTTGAGATCATAAGAAATCAGAATTGCGTTGGATTATTGAATGCTTTTCGATGTTTTTAAATGTGAAAAGCATAATTTTTGTCTGAAAATAAAATCTTTAGACCTGAACAAGCTTCATTCTACGTCTACAGATGTTATTCATTCACATTTAGACTGACTCCTTTTTTTTCTTTCAATATCAGACTCTTGTTATTCTCTTCGTAATTAGAGCAGGCATCTCTCAAGGTTACGTGATCTTTCCACTCTCTTTACTTTATCCCTACGAAAATATTGCTTTTTTTCTCAATCCAGTGCATACCTAGTGAAACGCATTGCACCAAACGGGAAAGTGGGAAAAATCACTCAAAACTCGAGACGTCTATTTTATTTACATAGTTTAAGAAAGGAGAGATATTTTTTTTTCGTTTGAAAGTAATGATTCTTCAAGAAGATTTTGTGTCACTTTGCGACGCGATTGTATCTTTTTCTTGCCTCTTGCTTTTGATTGTACCCTGCTTCTTACTTTTCATTAAATAGTCTAACTCATTTAAAATGGATGAAAATCGAAGGAATTAGCTAGCACTTTTTTAAAAATTTCACAAAACTGGAAAAAAATGCGATTGTTACCAAAATGCTGATCTCTTACCTGAATGAAGAGATTTGGAAATTTTCCTGGTTTTTGTTATGTTACTTTACTTCTCGTTCTTTAATGTGAGTAAGAATACATAAAACAAAATCCTTTATGAAATGTTTTATGAATTATTTTAAATGGATTTATTTGTAATTGTATAACCTGACATTATTTTCATAATTTTAAGAACTAAATCATATTTAACTTATAGGAGCGACACTCATTTTATTTCAAGCAAAATAAAAAAATAAATAAGGACAAATAATATAAAATGAAATGAAATACAATGCGATGAGATGAGATAAGATAAAATGAACTGAAATAAAAAATAAAATAAATATTAAATAAAATAAAAATAAGTAATAAGAATAAATGAATACAAAAATGAAAGTTAAAAACAAACTCAAACAAAAAAAAGAAACAAAACAAGCATTTAAATGAATAAATTTAATGAAATAAAATTAAATAAAATTAAATAATAATAATAAAAAGGAACCGTGCTCTTCAGAAGTGGCCTTAAGTTGATGTTACCCCTGCTTCAATCACCCCCCCCCCAATTTTTTCCCTGTTCCTTAGTTCATAAAGACACTAATGAGATAGAAACTCATAAAGGAAGTGCATTGGAATAATTAACAGGGAACGAACATAACAGAAGCGTGGATATCAAGAATAATACTGTGAGATTATCATTTCAAGAGTGTTTTTCGAAGAATTTTCGTCCACTCAGGTAAGCTTCATTTCTCTTTATTTCTGAAGTAGAATAATTGATACATCTCCCTACTTAATTGCATATCCCTCTCTTACGAATGAAATTGAACGGAACCAAATCAGGAAATTAATGTTACATTTCCTCGTTTAAACGGATACTTGTTGTTTTCAGTGCCCGCTTAATTGCATAAAGAAGAGGCACTGAAAAGAAAAGAAAAATAATTTTTAAGAAATGTTTCACCAGTTAGAATGGAATTAGCATTTTTCTATTATGAAGATAAGAATACGATGGGTAAGTTACTTTAATAGGAACTTCCTGTTCATTTGTTGCTCTACATGGGTATTAGGGGTATAGTGTGAAGAATAAATCTAATGGCAGTTATACATTGAAGTAAATAAACCCTTCTTTGACTGACTTCACTCACACATCATTTAGAATGTAAAAAGTGATTTGTTTTGCGGTCAAGACTTGCACTCCCCTCCTAGTGCGATATTTTAGTTTTGATAAGAAAAGGTTTCAAAAGCCTGAAACACAGAGCAATTTTCTCTTAAGTAGAATAATCGTTGCTTACTCCAGTGAACTATAATTTTTATGATGATGACAGTTTTAAAGACAATTGTTAATGGATCATAAAGTAGAGTTTATTTAATCAAAAAACTACACTATGCATTAAATACCATAAAAAGTCATATTAAATACCATATTTCTCAAAAATGTACAATTTAATAGTAAATATAGCACTCCCCTCTTAATTGAATAGAGTTGGTTGGAACCAATGTCATTCCTTTAAGCGGGGTTGAGTGTACATATATATGAAGCAATTTCTTTTATTTTATTATTCACATCCGGCATTTCGCTCTATTTTTAAATTCAAGTATGCAAAAGCTAACATTTTTATGTTTTTTCCTTTACTAAATGTAAGAATTGTATTATATTTCCTCGATCCATTTCATTGACCCATTGTAATTACTAAACGTTTCCCTTTTTGCATCATCGCATTTTTTTTTTGCAAGATTTTCCCTAGCTTTCGAGAGTGAAGCGCTTCGTTGTTGGATTATTCAGCTCCTTCATTCAATGATTACGTAATAAAATTTTTTATTTAAGTTATTCTAATAAAAATTTTCATTTTTCAGCTTTTGATTTTTTTTCTTAATTTCTCAAAAAATACTGAGAAGTTTATTTTGTAACATCAGAAGTGTTTAGTTCATGCGATTTTTCATACTTTGCAATAAAATGTAAAGCTTTCAGAGGTTTGAGAGATCGATAATAAATTAAGAAGGCAAGCAAGTATTTTTGAACACCCTATGCCAGAAAATAAAACAATAAATTTGTAACTTGTATCAATTACTTAAGTTGTTATTTGAATAACTGCTTAAAATTTCGTAAATTTAGTTTAAATATTTATAGAGATATGAACATTTTTATAAAACACTCATTTTTCTGTCGTATGATTTTTTGCCATAATTTCAAAAATAAAAATATTCAGTAAAATTAAGCGAAGTTTTTGGATCAAAAAGTTTGGATTATTATTTTAAAATTTGACAAGAAAAATTGTTACAAAATACTCAAGATATGACTATTTATAGTAGTTGAAAATATTATTTTTTCATAATTTTGTAGTGAATCGTATTTAGCATCTAATGGAAAAATTTGATTTAACTATCTTAAGAAGATTATAAAGTAATTGTCTAAGAAGTAATTTTTAAAAGAATGCTCAATATGATCAAGGGTTTTTTCATAAATTATATTAAGAAGTATTGCAAATTTCACTACCTAATAATAATCGGACAGCAAGGATGCGCAAGAAATATATGTATTTACAATGTATGTTTGCTATGTACAATATGTACATTGTGTGTTAAATTCTTTCGCCATCATGGAAATGTGTTTTCACCTACCGAGAGATACAAAACATCGTTTTTTAACATCTTATATTAACCATGAAACTAAGGTAAGGTAAATGTGGATATTTATTTTTTGTTATTACAACAACCCAAAATCATTATTCCAGCGTAATGTTATTTTATTAAGTTCTTATGCTTAATTATGTTAAAAAGAACTTTAGAACAGTTAAGCTATTTAAGCTATCGTTTTAAAATTTGTTCTAAAATCCGTAAAACTCATTCTTTTATTGTTCTGGAATGCTCTTACGATACTCTTATTCCTGAGTATAATTTCCACATTTTTATGTATGTTTTATGGAACGTTTTTTATATATATATATATAAACTAACTAACTCAGTGGCGCGACAGCCCATTAAGAGGGCCAAGGCCGACTGTGCCCATCTCAGTTTTCTTGACCTTGGGCTCTGGGGTGCAGGAGCATATGTTCCGGTCAGGTGGTCAGCCGAACGCGGAACCCCCAGTGTTAGTTCCCAAGCATGCTTGGTACTCATTTTATCGACCCACTGAAGGGATGAAAGGCTGAGNAATTTTGTAGTGAATCGTATTTAGCATCTAATGGAAAAAATTTGACTTAACTATCTTAAGAAGATTATAAAGTAATTCTCTAAGAAGTAATTTTTAAAAGAATGCTCAAAATCATCAAGGGTTTTTTCATAAATTATATTAAGAACAGGGGTCTGTCCAGACATTTTGTGAAGGGTCCGTTTTTGTAAAATTGTGAAAAAATTACTCGTAATTTGTGAATATAAAATAAACGTTGAGTTACATTCTTTTAACCAGGGTCCGCTTTTGTGAATGTGTGCAAATAGGGTCCGTTATTGCAAAAAAAACTTTTTCAAGGAGTTTTTAAATTGTAAAGACATACAAGATTATGCTCAACACTGATTATGCTTTTTTATCATCTTATATTAACCATGAAACTAAGGTAAGGTAAATGTGGATATTTATTTTTTGTTATTACAACAACCCAACATCATCATTCCAGCGTAATGTTATTTTATTAAGTTCTTATGCTTCATTATGTTAGAAAGAACTTTAGAACAGTTAAGCTATCGTTTTAAAATTTGTTCTAAAATCTGTAAAACTCATTCTTTTATTGTTCTGGAATGCTCTTACGATACTCTTATTACTGAGTATAGTTTCCACATTTTTATATATGTTTTATGAAACGTTTTTTCTGTCGTCTAAAAATTTCTATGAACTAAGCATTACGTTATAAAAATAATAAATTTGTTGTTTCAAACATTTTAGAAATTTACATGAGAATTCTTATTTATTTATTATTTATTCAAATAATTTTTAATTGATATAGAACAATTTTAAATATCGCTTGATTTTATGATTTTGTCGTTATACTTAAAAGTTGTTAAAACATTAATAATTGAGATACGTTGTATTTATTGATTTGAACATATATTTAGACATACATACATTGTACCTATGTACATAGATTCATTGGACTTAAATGAATTGTAAATATTAAATACGTTCGACAAGCATGTAAGTACAAGTGTACAAATTTGTACTAAAACTTTATGTCCAATTTTATGTATGCACATAAGTTCAATATATGTAAGTACATTTTTTCACTTCATGCATGTCGAATATACGTAAGTACATTTGTACAATATATGCGTGAATGTGCGCATGCAAAATATATGTATGTATAATGTATGTCGTACAAAAATATATTATGCAAATGTGGAAACATACATTTAACATACGTACATAACATAACATAACATAACATAACATAACATAACATAAGTACATGCACACATTGGGCATGCAAGTATTGTGCATAAGTACATTCATATATTGTATCTATGTACATATATGCATACAATGGACATACATATATTGTATATGCAGGCATGGAACATTCATAAAATGTAAAGTTAAAAAAATGGACCACCAGAAACAACTTTTAATCTAATGATAAAATCCTCATGGTCTAGGACTTAATCGCAATACTTTAAGGGATGACCTTAAATATACAAATTAATTAGTGCTAACGATATTTTAATTTACAAAATCAAACACAAAAGCGGATTTTTTCTGAATAAACATACCGTTTTTTTTGCAGTGGATTCGAATTTCTGATTCTGAAAAGAGAGACGGGTAGCCGCAATAGTTCGGTCATTAGAGAGATCCAAAGTTTGAACCACTTAATGTTAACTTTACTTTTTGTGTATTTCACCTTTTCTCGAGAACTTCCTAAGCGAATTGAAAATTTTTTGTCCACAATTATAAAATTTGTTTATTCAAAGAAAATTCCATGCAAAACATAACTTTTAGTAAATATTTATTATTTTTCATTATTTTAACCCAGCTATTAAAAATGTGATATTTTTCAAAATTCTATCTCTCATTAACTATTTCGCTCAGATTTTGCATTTTATTCAAAACAATGTAAAAATTTGTATAACTTACCCTAAAGCGTTACTTATAACAAGATTCAAATTATATCCTGCAAACCAATACTTACCACTTTTTAAAAAATTTTTTTTTTAAAGATTTTACGTTATTTAATGTTTCTGTCACAATTTGATTACTAAAAAAAATTTTTTAAGTGTTTTTTACCAAAATTTTTTACAGGGAATTTGATAAGATAATGAACTGAATTTTAAATCACTACTAGGCTCAGACACTTACGTTAGCCCGCCCAGGCAAATTACTTCGCAATCGTCTGCTCCGATCATTCCTAAGGGCAGTTCTGATAGAAATATTTGACTAATATAACTTTAACTGAAGTCTATACTGAATTAGACATTTAATTAACAATTTTGTCAATAAATGCTGGAAACCTTTAATTAGATCACCTTTAGGCACTTAATAAAACTTTTTAACGACGTTTCATGATTTCCATTCGAATTAGAGAATGGACTGTCGTTATGAACGCGACATATTTGTAATTAGGAAAAAGCACGAATTCATATTTTTGGCAGATTGCTATTTATTGAAGTGAAACTTCTAATGCAACTTCCAACAAGGTTGCTTCAAACGTTTAACACTACCATGGCAACGAGCGGCCTGTGATCCTTGCTTGCAGGAGATTTTAATGTGAATTTCTCGTTACCTGAAACATTATTAACCTTCCTTAAGGACAAATTTGGATTGGAAATAATTAATGGTAGGTATGATCCAACAACCAAAGGGGGAACTACCATTGATGCAGTTTTTGCAAGATATATTGAAAAAATGGAACTCAAACATTTCGTATCTTACTTTAGTTATCATAATCACATTGTAAATGTTATAGACTTGGATATTTCTCCACTCGAAAATGATAATTAAAAGATGCGATCAATTGTGAATTGTAAGCAATGTTAATAAAGTTTGTCTTAAAGAAACAATATGATTTCACTAAAAATCAATTTCTACCCCTTCCTATTTTCATTTCTGTATTACAAAGTTTCACTACTTCCGCGCGGAGGGACTCCACGCACTATTTTTTTTTATTTATTTTATTTGGAATTTAGTACGGAGTATGTTTTCATGATCTTGGTCGTTTTTTAAATTCAATTAAATAAGCATTATTTACGAAATGCAAAATATGAGCGAAACAAACTTCGTTAACATAATGTTACTGTTGTTTAAAAGTTCCATAACGGCAAAGAAAACTTTGCACTTCGTTTTATAGATATTAGTGTTGTTTTATTCATTAAACATAGTTTACCACAATATGTAGTAAAATATGGCATAGATACCCGAAATGCGATGATATCACAAACATATCATTTCCTGTATCAACAAGTTCTTTTCAGTTACAAAATGCTTTAAAATTGCATAGGAACCCATGCCCGAAAATGTCGTCGTGCACTGAGAGGGGCGCTTTCCTTCTTATGAACTGTTTTTTTTGTGTGTTTCTGAACAGGTCATCATAAGAAAGCTCTACTAGCCTCGTACGACGAGGTTTCCTATGCCATTTTAATCCTAATAATATGCCCGAACTACCCTAAAAGTGTGTCAACACATTTACACGACCCCTATTACGTTTTTAAACATTTTCTACAAAAAATAGAGTAAACGTATCATTTTAAAAATATCGTCTAACTTTGGGGACAATTCAGACTTGAAATCCCGAATGAAGCAAGGATCAGATATTGTATAAATGCAACAAAACATTTATTTCCCTGTCTAATCAAATAATTTTTTGCACTATTTTACACTCATTAAAAAATTCGTCCTTTTTTTAAAAAAATACTTTTTGCTTATAATGCTGGGTCCCTATTTCCCAGATTGCGTCCATTCATCATATTTTGAGGGTCAATAATACAAACCTGTTGAGGAAGTTTATTCAGAGAATTACGTTTTTGGGCCTGATGTCATCAACCGAAATCAATGAGTATATTCAGATTAATATATTAGTTTAGAACCATTACTTTAAGAAAAACCGATTACTTAATAAAAAATTATGAAATGTTTTCTTATTTTGCTTATTGTCTGCCATGGTAAACGTTTTGGTGTCTAGTTTCGTAACTTATGGTCGGCACTCATAAATTGGTTTGAAGTGTCATTTTCTGTTCCGACAAATCTATAGAAACCATATTTATTTTATTTTTTTTAAATTCCTGCTAATTGCAATATAAATATCTATTATATATAATATAAGATATATAAAATAACTATATATATATAAAATATGCTAATATATATAAAAATATCTATTTGGCACACTATCTCCCCCAAAATATCCGGACACCCCATGTTAGCCCTTCTTTTGCATCGTCTTTGGGAGACTTTTTATTCATTTTTGATAGGCTGTCATGGGAATGAACTTCTATTACAGCTGAAGTGAATGCTGTCATTGTCTTGTTACGCTCCCTACGAAACTCTCAGGGGTCTTCCAATGAGGTGAACTGGGTCCGAATTTTACACCCGACTCGCACCGACCACAGTACTAACTTAAAATATCCTCAGTGGTAGATGGATCATGGGTTAGATGCCAGGTAGCCGTTCGAGGTTTCTTTCTCCCTGTAACGCGAATGCGAGTTAGTTCCATCAAAATGTCCTCCACGAAGTCAAGATCCGGGAAGTTCCGTTGTCTTCCGTATGGGGCTCAAAATGACAAGGCAATGGAGTTGGTACCCTTAAACTCAAAGTTGTGTCGGCTGTTATAAAATGAAATATAATTTGCCTGACACGTGATCTCTCTGAGAAGAGCATCCTCAAATTATCACGTGTGTGAATTGAGGGACAATACTGCCATTATGTATCGTCAAGGATGTCCGTAAAATAAACGAAACAACCCGATAATAATCACAAGGACTCAATCTACAGGGTTTGAAGGGGTGACATTGATTAAGCTAATTAATTTGTATAGACGATATTTTAAATGACGAAATCAAGCACAAAATCGTACTTCGAATACCTTTTTTTCGATGGATTTCGATTTCTTATCCTCAAAACATAGCCACAATGGGACCCGATAGTACACATCCTTCAAATTTAATAATGATACATAATATCCTGAAAGAATTTCAAAATACAGCAAAAATGAAACAAACTTTTAATATGAATCTTCTAGTTTATTATATGCATGAAGATCTCGTATAAAAATGGATAAAATGATAATAAAAAGTATTACCAAAAAGGAATCAAAATCAGAACATTTTGCAATGATTAATGTTGATTACTGTAACGTAGCTTTTAGAAGAAACAAATTTCCGTATGGATTGGAATGACTTCTTTTATTACAGTTAGAAGTACAATATAAATAAAAAACATCACCCAATATAATGAATGATCGTCGTTAATATATCTACTGAGGATGTTTCCTATTCCTGACACCCAAAATATGTAGCTGCAATCTGGGAAATAGGGTGCCCATAGTGGGTCAGGATATCAGTTTAGACCCTCTAATTTTACTTTTTTCATATTTCGCTATGTCTCGAAATTTTTTAAATGAATTAAAAATTTTCTACAGACAATTAGAAAAATTATTTATCTAAAAATAATTTCACGTAAGAAATAAATTTTAGTAAAAATTTATTATTCTTTATTCATTTATTTAATAATGGTTGAAAAACTTTTGAATTGTAAGGCATACAATTTCTTACATCATTTTAAAGAACTTAATTTTACATAGCAAAATACATAATTTAATTAAAATCGTACGAATAGTTCCTGAGAATTCAAATTTTGAAAAAAATCGTATATTAAAAATTCGATTTCTCAGAAACTATTCAATCGATTTCGTTCAAATTTTGTATTTCTGCATATTAAATTACTTTCTTTAAAATAATGTAAAAAATTGTATACCTTACAAATCAAAATTTTTTCGACCATTATTAAATAAATTAATTAAAAAAAATAAATACTTACTAAAAGTTATTTCTTAGGTGAAATTATTTTTGAATAAACTAATTTTATAACTGTACAAAAAAAGTTTCTGATTTGCTTAAAATTTTCTCGAAATAGGGAGAAATACGCAAAAAGTAAAATTAACAGTAAGGAGTCCCAAATTAGAACCGCTCTCCTGATCAAACTATGGTGACCCTAATTTAAAATTGCCTATATTTTGGGAATCAGACATCGGAATATGTCGAAAAAATGGTATGTATATTCAGAGAAAGTATGCTTTTGTGTCTGATTTCGTAATTTAAAATATCGCCTGCATTAATTAATTAGCATATTTGAAATCACCACCTCAGACCCCTTCTGGACGGGTGATTCATAAAAGCATTCGTACAAAATCAGTATCAGGATGTAAATAAATAAAAAACTGTAGCTTAAATGTAGGCGTTGCTAATTTGACAGACTTACTTTGCTTTCACTTTATTGTTAGTTTAATCATATATATAATCAATGTTAGTTCAAGGTATAACTAAATAATTTTATTTTAAACTAAAGTAATGGAGAATTAAATGAATCAAACAATTATAACCCCACCCACAAATAAACTGCTAAAGAACTCTACTTTGGTTACCAATTTTATCTTTTTACCCTGATTGATACGGTTTTATGCTGGCACGTATTTGTGACAGTCGGCGCGAAAGGGTTAAGGTGGAGTTCCAGAATGTAAAGATCCAATCATTATATCAAAAGTTATTCGGGGTAGTCCGTTTATTTTTTTGCTCACTGTACATTTCAATTGTCTTTTTGGTAGTCATCAACTTCTTTTGTATTTAAAAATTGGCATGGAAAAATTCAGAACACAAAAAGAACTTAGTTAGATAAAAAATTAAAAAAAAGCTTAAACTAATAAAAGTCAAAATGTTTAAGGAATGGACAACTAATCAAAATTTAATCTAGTGACGTAGCTAAGCTAGTTGTTTACCGATCATAAGGCGTCCTTATTAAGTGCTCTTTTTTTCGCTTTGAATATAATTTGAGTATAAAAAAAATAATAAAATAAAATAAAAAGAAAACAGATAAGTAATAGAACCTTGCTGTGGAGATCACATTACTTATGAGGGAAACAGTTAAGTGGCTCCTCCACCTTCACGCTGGGAATTTACTGATTAAAATTTAGAGCATTACAAAATTAATTAATTAAAATTTATATTACCTTTCATCTTCTCATCTGACAAGTTTACTATAAAAATTCTTGATAGATAATTTAGTGCTGTTCTCAGTATAGAAAAAAACTAAAATAAGTAGTTTAGTAGACGACCTCCCTTTCTGGTGTTCAGCCAGTGGCGCAAATAACACCTCCGCACACAGGTTTGAGAGCGCTCGATTCAGAAATAGTACATTACATGTAGGGGTGCTCAACATTCGGCCCGCGGTAGCACCTGAGCATAATAATAATAATAATAATAATAATAATAATAATAATAAAAATTATTATAGTTTTTTTTTTCTTTTTGCAAAAAAAAAAAAGAAAAAAAGAAAAAATCAGAAAGTTTGACTTGCTCATTTAAGTTTTTGAGCGTGCGAAATCTAAATCAATGTAGTCTTTTGATCACTTTTTTCGGTGGTTATCATTACGAATTTCCAAAGTTTGGAAAATCGCAACAATTTTGACATCTCAACAATCCCGAATGTCTTTTCAAAGTGTTCTTGTCTTTTATCATCATTTTAAAAATATTGTGTAAAGTCAAAGATAGGGTACATTTGTAATTCTTGCAGGCAGGCATATCTAAGTCTATGTAAGCCACTGTGTTCAGTTTTACTGAAATGTATAATTAAAATAAGATAGGATACACTTACGAGTCAGGATTTTTTTATTTTAATTTATTTTTATTTTTTATGATTCAATTTAAAGTATGAACAGTTGGTTTAAAATGCATACATTCACTGATTCTTAAAATAAAATTAGTTTGTAAATCAAACCTGCGCACAGCATAGAGCTCAGGCTAAGAATTGGGCTTAACTAAACAGAAGCAGACGTAAAATATATAAAACAGTTGACAGCTATTTTAAAACTTGAATAAAATTATCCTTATTGCATAACTAAAAACATGTTGCATTTTTAAGCGGCAAAATTCAGTATTTAAAAAGGAATTCATAGAAGACAAAAACGGACTCATGCCATCTCTCACTCGATTGTAGACAATTTTGTCATGATATTGTAAATGTTTGCAGAGGCAAAAATACACAGTCCAGTCACATTAATGTGACCACCACCTACGTTCGACGTCAAAGTGAAATAACCAATCGCAGAGTGTAGGTGGCAGCACATTACAGTGTAGTGTATATATTGGATGTCCTAGGGCATCGAAAAGCATTTCAGTCGTTGGCGCAATGCAGAAATGTAGCGATTTATCCGACGTCCAAAAGGGCATGATTATTGGCTTTCGGGCCAAGGGTGGANATTCATAGAAATTGTTTAAATGGTAAGAAAAACGGTAAATTTTATGTGTGGAATTAATATTTAGAAATTCGAAATAAAATTATCGTTTGCTTTCTAAAAAATATGAGGTCGAGTTTCATATGCCTTAGAATGAATTTTATAACAAATTTTAATAACTTTATTCATATAAATTTTTTAATGTATGCACAATGTATGTGTATATTGTAATTACATATATTTAAATGTACGCATGTATTTGTACATTACTTGTAATTATGTACATGTATACGTTGTATGTACATGCGTACATTGTGCATATAGCGTAATCATGATTACATGTAATCATAATTACTCGTAATCGTTTTCGTTGCGATTACTTGTAATCGCAATTACTTGGAATCATGATTACAAGTAATTGATTATTGTAATCAAAATTGTAATCATGATTACAGCTGTAATCAAAATTTTTTGAAAGTTGTAATCACGATTACAAGTAATTGATTACTTGTAATCGTGATTACAAGTAATTGATTACATAGCTGTAATTATCTGTAATCAATTACAGTTGTAATCGATTACTGTAATCAACGGCCAACTCTGATTGTAAGCAATTTTGTCATGATATTGTAAATGGTTGCAGGGGCTAAAATATTTCATGAACGATGGATATGCGTTTGAGCCTGGTGTAAGTTTTTTCTGTTGGAGGTGTTCAGATTAAACTATACCCTTTAAAATGTATATGAAAGAAGCATTCCAAAAATTAAATATTTCAAAATTCTTTTTCTTCATAGTAAAAATTTCGAAAAAGAAAATATAAAAAACATCGGTATGTTTTGAGGACTCAAACACAGTTAGGGCCACACTTGAATGATGAAAACTCAGAAACAGATTGAAAGCAAGAAATTGCTTTGTTACCAGTAAAAAAATTCATAGAAATAATTGATGATAGAAAAAAACCGAATAGCCAAAAGAGACAAATCAGGCCAGATTGACTTTCTATGGGCAATTCAGGGTCGGAGAGGAATTGAGACTATAAACCAGATCATAAATTTTTTGCTTTCGTTTTTTGATAGCAACTGTTCCTTTTCCTGTTTCATCATTTAAGTAGAGGAACCTTATGTTTTAAACACTAAAAACATGTTTTTTTTTCACTTTTTCATTATGAAGTAAAATAACTTCTTATTTCTAAAATAAATTAGACTGTTCGTTTCATAAATTTATATAAATGTTACCGTTATTCTCCTCCCTTTAAGTAATGCTGTTTAATAGTTTGCTTCATATGATGCATAATTTAAATTCTTGTGAATTTAGAATTAGGCGGAAAAGAACAGAATTTTTACAAGTGGTTGGAATGAATACGATTAAATTGTGCAGAAATGCTAGTTTCCTTATTTTTCCTTTCTAATTAACAAAAAAGGTTTCGTGCAAAAGTTAATTGATGTCTTTATCATAATCCTTCAAAAGAAAAACTTCGAGGAAAATTTTCTTATGATGATTTTTCTAATGATTGGAATAATGATGCATGATAATGGTTTTATTAATTAATTTCCATTGCTATTCAACACATTAAAAATCAGTTTTTGACTTAATTTTTCAGACATGAAATTGTAAAGAAAATTGTTGAATGAAATGGCGTATATCATTGGGGAGAGCTATCGTGCCATTCGGGACATTCTTTTCAACGATGGTAAGTCATAAATATAGGTTTGTAGGATGGTGCTATTTTAACTATATGGGTTAATTGTCTTATTATCTCACCAAATAATAAGACAATAAACTGTAAACGCCTCTAATATCATACAATAAAATGATTTTTAAAGTTTGATGAAGGCCATCATTATTAGCCTTTTAGTGATGATTTTACAGTGGAATTTAACAATTGAACATGCATGTTGAGTATAAAATGTCATTTCCAAGCAAAATTAAATCCTAATTAAATTATTAAATTCAATTGAATACTTTGTTTCAAAACTGTATGTAGAGTTTTCTCTATTTAAGTTTTTACTGCACAGGGAATGATTTCCGAAATAATGTAACAAAAATGAGTCTTTCTGACACTAATTTGTATGACACACAAAAATATGTTATTTTCACGGCCACTTATTTTCATTTCCTTATTACCTACGTGTGAATCATTTATGTTTACGTGTATGATTATTAAATCGTGTTCTTGAAATTATTCTTTTAGCAGGAAGAGAGTTGCAGAGAAAAATTCATTTAAAAGAGATTTTAAGAAGAAAATAGCTTCCTGTTTTCTCTAAATGATTAAAAACGTAAACAATATTATTATCTCTGAACTGTTTTTTAGAAATAACCTTGTTCTTAATGATGCAAAGTAAAAGTGTCAGACCTAAAAGTAGAAGAACGCTAAAAAATGATAAAATGTCCTGGCTACTATTTTTCTGCGCCAGGGAATGTTTGTAAACTACATAATATCTATAAACTGCTTTGTTTCTTTGCGGTATTAATACGAGTCACTAAATAAATATTTTGTTTTACAAAAAAGTAAACTATTTTGAAGATTTTAAATTTAAAAATCATTTTCCAACTGTATTAATTTATAAGGTTGAAATTATTTTATGAAACGCATAGTATAGTTTTCACTATGTATGAAGTTTCATTGACGTAAATGTATGGTTCAATGTATTAGTTGCATATATACCCGCCCAGCAGAATTTAAGGAGTGAATCTGCTGCCCCGTCTTCAGAAATTCAAATGTGTCCGGATCTCAACGTAGTCAGAAAAAGATTTTTGCAAAAAGTTTGTTTAAAATTACATACACATAGCAAAATTTGCAATTATAAGGTTCCAAAATGATACATAAAAATTTTATGTTGTTTAAATTTATGTTGAATTTCATACAAGGATGTTAAAAACGTGGCTTAAATCCGTATTCAGTTAATTCTGCATTCAAGTAACAGAAAAAAACTTTTTGTTCTTTGCGGTTTGCTCTCAATTCAACTTTTTAATTAATTTTATTTAGAAAGAAGTAGAGATGTTTCAAGAAGGAGTCTCGGCAATTGTTCCTCATTTATTCATTTTCTTTCAAAAAATTAGAAGAAATGTGAAATGAAAAATAATCTGAAGCTCTTGATGCCGTGTTGTATCCAAGATCTGGCCGAAATTATCTGGGCACCACCATCACAGTGTGGGGGTGATTTTCATCGTTTGGTAAATTATTTCCTGTGGTTGGGAACATGAACACATCTGCTCTAATTACTTTATGACACTCTATCGAGACAGGCCCATCTTTCTTACTCCACTTAAACTTTCAGACTTTTGCCACCATTTTTTGTGTTTCTAAGTTGGAACTTAAAAACTAAACTGGCCTTCTCAGAGACCAGATCTAAATCCGAGAGAACACCTTTGGGACGAACTGGAAAGCAGATTACGTTGCCAGTTCACTGCCAACGTTCACTTCAGCTATGTTGGAAACCTGTTATTCAATTTCTATGGCCTGGTGGAAAGTCTTCATCCATCTTGAGCAGTTCGATGGTAACAATATCATATTTAATATATGCCTAAGGACTCTCCGAGTTAGTACCACAGAGGGTCCTCATATTTTAGGGGCAGATAGGGTGAACTCAAGAGCTTTTAAGTTGTCTTATGGTTTGATTTTTGTTTTTTCAGATCCAGAGAATATGGAGCGTGTGGGGAGCATACACTTTCCTCTTTCCGTCGTCCTGTTATACCTTCTATTTGTTAAATGGCTCGGACCACTCCTCATGAAACCATTCAAACCATTAAGACTCAATTCACTTTTAATCGCATTCAATATTTCCATAGTGGTTTGGAATGCTTACGTTAGTTTCAATGTAAGTTGTATTCTATTATAATATTTCTGATCATAACTGATGATAGCCTAGTGAAATTGGATTGAAAAGCCGCCGTCTTTTGAACTCAATCCCAGAAAGCTGGACACAATTTTATTTCACTTTAGGCATTCCAGACAAGAATAATACGGAAGAAAATTTTCGTCTCACACTCTTTTTCTCCTTCATTACTAATTTAAAGTGTAGAAAAAGTGAGTAAGCTATCTCGTTTCCAATACTGAGAAGAAAAGTTTAAAATACACTAATGAAAATAATTATGAGATATGATAACTTAAGATTTCGCAACGGAGAAGTTCTCTTCCAGTAATTTGTTTGCATTTTAAGATTTTGGAGTATTTTTTTGCAGCAATTGAAGCTTCATGACTTTCTCTAGGTTTGCATGAATTACTTTTTCTTTCTTTCAAATTTTAAATGAGGGAAAAAGAGAATTTGTGACGAAATTTTTTTCCTTGGTATGGCACCCTCTTCATCCGGCTCTGTGTTTCTTCATAAACGGTGCTTTTTTGTTACAGAGCACACTATTTGTTTTCCATAATGTAAGCGAACGTGCAAATGAGGATAGTTTTTTCATACGCTCCTTCAGTGGCTTTAATAGAACTTCTGCATTTTTTAGGTAAGGTAAACTAAAAATGTGTCAATTTTTCCAGAAGATCACCATCCTTCAAAGGAACGTTTTCAATGATTCTAAAACTATGCTTAGAGAGGTTTCTGATGCAGGTTTTATGTACAACGAAGCTTCTTTTAATTCGTCTCTTTCAAAAGACGAAGGTTTATTTCAAATAGGCAAGTTTGATATCAACTAAGGTACGACAGCTTCTTCTGAGGATGATTGACTAAACTTCTACAATAATAAGCTTCCTAAAACTGGAAGCTGGTTCCTCCACCACTTATTGTAATACTTACGAGGCGAAGTGTGAGAAGCAAGTTGTATTATAGGCTGGATTACCATTCATAAGAGCTATTTACAAATTCTAACTGATTGGGAGCCTAAAACAAATTTAAGACAATTAATATCAAAACATAAATAAAGAACATGTTTTGAGCGGCTACATTAGTGTAAAATACTTGATATTTTTTTGGGTTGCATGCTTGCCAAGTATTCCGCATAAATTTGTTGTTTCTTTCTTTGAAATTTAAATTGAAAGAATGCGTTATATTGTAAATACTATTAGTTTAATAAAATCGGAGGAAACGCTTTTTCAAGTTTTGGCGTAAATCAATTGGAAGTAGTAACCCTTATGTTATTAAAAATGAAACCTTTTTTCTGTAACTTTTAATATGTTTATATTGGCCTGTCAGGGGAGTAGGGCACTGTTCTCATGTCCGAAAGCTCGTAGATTCGATCTCCACCGGTCAATGATTTCCGTGTAGCAAATGGTGACTGATGCACGTTAAATCTGTCGTGTCGCAAAGTCCTCCATGTTCCCATAACAAATCATACATCTTGGGGTACTGATTCAGGAGCTTCCTTGTCTTCCGGATTGGTTCAAAATGGCAAGGCTACGGAGTTGATCACGAGTAGTCGAAACCCCAGACATTGGGTCGATTGTTCAACGACGGGTATTAAAAAAAATGTGTTTATATTGAGGATTCCAAAAGTCTAATTCGACCGGGCTATATAAATAATATTTTACATAATGAACATATTTAGTGGACGTCCAAAGATTACATAAGCATATTTTTTAGCATTCCCCCTCTTTTAAAATAAACAAACCTCCCTAATACGCTTACAATTTTTTAATATTAGAACGCCTATGTTCCAAAGCAATCTGTAATGAATATTCTTAACATAATTTTTAAATTAGAACTTCTATATTATAAAGTAATCAGAATGTCTGTAATAAAAATTTCTAATAATATAATTTTTAAGTTAGAACTCCTATATTCCAAAGTCCTGAATTCCAAAGTAATCAGAATACTTGTAATGAAAATTCTTTCCAATAAACATTACTAGACCATCTTCTGTTACTAAAAACTACTTCTTGCTTAAACTTTTAATATTTTTATATTGAAGTGGGTTTCTTGTTATTCATTGCTATTTTCGTATGAGCAATAGGTATCATCTAAAATAATAATGTGCAAATAATAAATTGAATCCAATCTATGTGAGAGCTAGAAATAAACCATTAAACTATAATATCGATGTGAAAAAAAAGTACTAATTAGGGTGGCCCTTCTTTTGCTCCACCCACGAACACCTCCTCCATTAGGAAGAAAAAAAATTCCATTCCTTTTACTATAGGCGAAAAAAAAAAAAGAACTGATATCATTATTGTTTTCTTGCTTGTTTTAAAGCGTAAAAATGAGCAAAATTTCAAAACTTGATACAGAATCTGATGATGCTCTAGAACTTTCATACCAAACACTTTTTATTTGGTTGGACATTTTTGGTTGAAGGGAGTTAGAAAGTGAGCGTAACGTTTTTCTTTTTAGACGAAGCGAAAAATTTCACTCAGTTTCGATTACTGATTTTGCCAAAACTGCTAAACCGAAACTAATGTTTAAGTATATCAATCGATGCGGAATTTATTGATGTTTAATTTTGTGAATTATTAAATAATGTGTGTTTTTAGATGCTATGTAGCAAAACAAAAAAAAAATGTTATAAATTTAGCATTTTTTTTGTTTTAAAAAGTTTAGCTCATTCCAAAAACCGTCGGAATATCATTCTTATTTGGGATGCGAAGTAAAATCATTTCTAGTTTTCTAGAAATCCAAAAGTCTCATTTGACCAGGCTATATAAATAATGTTTAGTGGATGCCAAAATATTACATTAGCTTATTTTTGGGCATTCCTCCGTCTTCTTAAATAAACAAACCTACGTTTAGACAAGAAATTTGCAATCCCTTTCGCATTAGCAATCTTATCTAAAGAGTTTCAGGACTAAATTCAAATAAAATGAGCAAAAAAGAAAATTACTTTTTAATTCATGCTGAGAAATTATAGAACTTTTTGAAGAAGTTTTTCAGAGCTTTTTCTTTACATAAATCAATTATTTTTTACTTAAATTTCTTTGCCTTTAAAAGCAATAAAAAATAAGTGAAATTTAGGATTTAACGTAAGCATTACTCATACCCTTCTCCCTCTTGCCTGTAAAACTAAGCAAATTACTAAACTCCTTTTTCTTTTAGGTTTTTTGGTAATATATAAAAGGTCCTTTAATATACATTTTTATTACTTTTCGCAAAAGTTAAAATTTTATTTACAATAGGGGTTGAATACGAATAATAATTGTTGAATTTTGTAACCATAAGTTAATATTTAATGTAGGAAAAAATTATATTGAGATGGTATGAATCATTGCTGAGGCTGGACTGAAAACATTAAAACTTGTTTGATGGGAAATAAGGAAAAGTTGAAAAATAATTATTAGTTACTACTGAAAGTTTCGAGGTCGGCCTTATACTTACCTGGAAGTTCCATAATTATATTAACCCCATAGTTAGACATTTCACACACACATTCACTCCCACTTCATTTCAATACCCTTATGAAAATTTAAGGTATATTTAAGGTTGATTTGAGGTATTTTTGAGGTATTAAGGTTGTTTTGAGGTATATTTGAGGTATATTTAAGGTTGCAGAGAAAACAGCAATAAAAATTATACCTCGTAAAGGTTGTAATTAAGGTGTACGAGGTTGATTTATATATACTTCAGCTTGTTTTGAGGTTGTTTAAAATTCACTTCAAATCAACCAGACTGATAAGGAGATTTTTAAGGTATACCAGGTTTATTTTCTTACACTTGTAACAAAAGAGGTATTTTTGAGGTATAAAAATTTTTACCTTATTTCAACTAACGATAAAAAGGTATTTATTGAGGTATATGAAGTCATTTTATTTATACCTAAGCTTATTTTGAGGTTGTTTTAAATTCACTTCAAATCATCCAGACTGATAAGATGATTTTTAAGGTATACGAGGTTGTTTCTCTTACACTTGTAACAAAAGAGGTATTTATGAGGTATAAAAAAATCAACCTTATTTCAACTAACGAGAGTGAGGTAATTACGAGGTATAAAAAATATACCTTTTTTCTACTAACGATATTGAGGTATTTATGAGGTATAAAAAAATATACCTTATTTCAACTAAAGAGAGTGAGGTATTTATTGAGGTGTTGAAGTCATTTTATTTATACCTAAGCTTGTTTTAAGGTTGCTTAAAGTACACTTCATATTAACTAACTCACTTCCCAGAGTTCCATGCGAGCCGGCAAATGGCGTGTGTGTTGACAATCGAAAGTCTATTCGAAATTCGGTAAGTGTGCTTGACATTTATTAATTTAGTTTTATCACTTTTAATCAAATATGCTTCAATTTTGAAACTTAAATTTTATTATTTTTGTTTTAACGACGCGTCCTGATCTTAAATAATTTAAGTTGGAGGATATTCTTAGAGGCTATCGTTGTAGGCTTAGCAATAAGAGAGAATAACCGAAATATTTCTCGTCACTGTTTTGGGTAACATTACTGGTGAATCGTTACAGCAGGTTATGCACAGTATATTTTATTGTTTGTAGTTCAGTCAAATAGAACTATTCTTTTTATTTTGCTTAAATGTATATGTTTTAACGTAGCAGTATGCACGCTGATTAATTGAGAAAAATGTTCACAATTTCTCTTATAAATAAATCATTGAAAATTGAAAGATTTTTAAAATAGCAATTTTGCTTTGAAATTCTACTATAGCTGTATGCTTATCGTTTGGATATTTGTTGCAAAGTTTATATTATTGTTTATATATATATATATATATTTACAGAGCTTATCCACAGTTCCCTGATATTACTGAGATGGCCTAGGCTGTAAATAGCACATGCGCGGCGGCGCAGAAGAAGAGACAAGCAAGCTACTGCTCAGCCTTCCCCTAGGATATAGTTCTGAATTTATACCTAAAAGAAAAAGTAATCTCTCCTAATAAACTACAGAATTTATGTAATTGTTGATAACAATAGTTTGCTAGATATTTGATAATTGAAAACTAGTAACTGTACTAGCTCACTTCTTCATGTTTGATCACAAAACTGCTATTTTCACTACATGTTATTTTCTCGCATTTTACCCACGTTAATTATTTACTAAGCAGATTGTTATTACTTATTAGAATATTGGGCAGAATGAAATTAAATCCGATTTCAAGTTTATATGACAATTTGTTTCAAGGTTATGAGCTTTTTCATGCAGCTGTTTATGGTTCACTACTTCAAAAATGTGCGAATTTCGGAAATCTTAAATATTTTAGAAATAAGTCAGTATAGTATGCAATTTTAATCCTGAATTGAATAAAATCAATTGCAAATAAAAACATTTATTGTTGAAAGTAATATGCATTATTTTGAGTTTCATCCTATGGGATGTGTATTTATATTTAAACAAGTGTTTGTAACAACTAACTATTAGTTTTATTCTGCTCGGTATTATAAGTTATATAGGAGATATTATACTCAACTTATTTTAAAAGTATTATTTCAAATCATTCTCTCTTAGACATTTTCCTCACATAAAATTACTCACAACTTTAAAATAAATGCTCCTTATCAGCTTGTAATTTGTTCTATTCGATTGAGTGTAAAAAAAGAATAAAAATTGGTACATAACTTTAAAATTTTAATTTATTAAACGATTGTAGATTCTTGATTACATTGATTAAAAATTATTAAAATAACTATTTTTTAAGAAACTCTGATGTGATTGACAATAACATAAGTCCTTTTCAGAATCAGCGTCAAAAATTTAAAAAAAAGCTGCTAGTTTCATGAAGTCTGACAAAAAGTTGAAAAATATAGACTAGGTTTATTGAGTTTAAAGATTTTTAAAAAAGAAAGGGAAGGAAATCTAATTATTAAACTTACAAGTACCATAATGTTACAGATGTATAGAAAAATAAAAAGTGTTAAAATTGCATAATAAGATTGGAATTATACAGGGTGTTTATAAAGTCCCGGACCCATTTTGATGTTTAATAACTCATAAAATAATAAAGATAGATTAAAATTAATAACATTAATGGTTAGATAGACTCAAAAAGTTTCATGACCCTTGTCAATGAACTTCCACGTGTGCCCCCTTCGTCGCACGGAGAATATCAAGTCGATAGTCAATTTCACGAGAGGTAGCTTTCTTTTTTACAGAAAAGACAATCTCATCAGTCGTATACTTAGACATGTTGGAAAACTTCGTATTTCCACAACTAGAAGAGCTTCAGCCACATGTCTTTTTGCAACAAGATGGTGCACCACCTCATTGGGGTATCATCGTTCGTAGTTCTTTGAATGACCATTTTACAGGAAGATGGATTGGGCGAGGAGGTCCAATTCCTTGGCCACCCAGATCACCTGATATAACGCCGCTGGACTTTTTTCTTTGGGGATTTATAAAGGACAATGTTTACAGGAGGATCGTGTCGAACATTGATGGCCTAAAAGCCAGAATTACAACCGCAATAGCCTCTGTGGATGCCGACATGCTTGCCGCTACCTGGCGTGAAATTGACTATCGACTTGATATTCTCCGTGCGACGAAGGGGGCACACGTGGAAGTTCATTGACAAGGTTCATGAAAGTTTTTGAGTCTATCTAACCATTTATGTTATTAATTTTAATCTATCTTTATTATTTTATGAGTTATTAAACATCAAAATGGGTCCGAGACTTTATAAACACCCTGTATATTTGAATTTCTGTAAATGTTGTTAATGGTAATACTGTCTTCAGTGTATTTTATTTTGTGGCTGTGATACATGTCATGCTTTTTAGCTACGAGGATTGAATAGAAATGGCAGAAGATATTTATCTGAAAAGGAAAATTAATTTCATCCAGTTAATTTAAATGATAAAAAAAATACTTTCTAATATTTTAAGACCTGCCACTATTATTGTAAATATGACTTTCTTACTAATTTATATTTTTTTTCCTTTTAGGTTCCAATAATTACAAGTTTCAACATGTAGACGGAAACAGTATTTAAAATAATTTTGTTGGTTTGTAAAAAAAGTGAAATTTTAGTTTTAAATAAAAGTACTTTGAATTTCAGCTGACTAATTATTTAAATTTGTAGTTTTATAGCTTTAAAAATTCAAGCACCTTAGACAACTATCTTCTAAAAATACGAGTATGAGTTCCCATAAATAATTTTTACTAACTGTAGAATTTGGATAAGTGTTATTTTAAGATGATTTAAATCAATCTATTAAAATTATAGAAGAATTATGCATTTGAAACTTTCTTTTATAGCTTAACAAAAGAAGCAATTACTGCCGAAGGTTTAATATTAAAAATTTCAGGTTGATAAATGATCTCTACTAGTGAAAAAAATGTAATGTACATTATTCTTCATATAATATATATAATATCTTTATATATATATTATATTTTTTATATAGTGAGTCTAAAAATTAATAAACTAGGTGGTCCGTATAACACCTCACCTTCGTAAGTGCTAAAAAAAACATCTTTGGTTGATAAATTAATACTTCTAAAAATACAAAAATATATACTTGAGGTTACGAAATAATAACTTAAGGTAGAACATGGAACACATGGCGCTAATTAAAAATAACCTTTCCAATTGTTGAAAATACACTTCAGGTTGATTTATAACAACCAGAAGTGTAAAATGGCCCACCTTAGGTTGAAAAATATATACCTCTACAAGCATAAAATTATATACCTGAGGTTGAAGAATAATTACCTGAGGTAGAACAAAATACATTTGAGGTTGATTTATAACAACCAGAAGTGTAAAACGACACACCACAGGTTGATAAATATATACCTCTACAAGCATAAAATTATATACCTGAGGTTGAAAAACAATTACCTGATGTCGAACAAAATACACCTGAGGTAGATTTATAATAAGCTGAAGTGTAAAATGACACACCATAGGTTGAAAAATATCTACCTCTACAAGCATAAAATTAGATACCTGAGGTTGAAAAATAATTACCTGAAGTCGAACAAAATACACCTGAGGTTGATTTATAATAACCTGAAGTGTAAAATGACACACCTTAGGTTGTTGAATAAATACTTCCACAAGTGTAAAAAAATATACTTCAGGCTGAAACATATATACCTCTGGAGGTATATTTAAGGTATATTTGAGGTTGATTTTGAGGTATTCATTTGCACCCTTTTCAATCTTTACGACGTATTTAAACAACAACCTCCTTTATACCTTTAAAATATACCTCGTTTATACCTCATTTATACCTCGATTTTTTCATAAGGGTATAATCTGTGTCAAGACAATTTCATATTAAGTTAGCGATATGAAGCCAAATATAGATGGAATGACATTTCATTGGAAATATCTCTCTTTTCTTTTGTTAAGATCATAATTGTCGCCATCCTAAGAAAATTCTTCTTAACAAAGTTGCTTAAAATTATCTTCTGTAAAGATTTTTAGTAAATGTGACGTTTAAGAAAGAGAAGAATAAAAAACAAAGGTTTAAAAAAATAAAGGATGATGAAAAATTAGAATATCTGTAATAGAATTTTTTAACGTAATTTTTAAATTAGAAATTCTACTATATAACATATTACATACATTCCCTATATTACAAAGTTAAATGATGTCATATTAATATTCAGAATTAATACTTTTATAAATACATTTATATTATGAACAATTATTAGCCTTGATCAAATTTATTCTTAATATAAGAAGTAAACGTAAATTTAATTTATAATGAAATATTCGATCACGATTGCATTTATTTAATAATTTTTATTTTATATTTTATATCCGTCGCTGGACAGTCTGTCCAACTTTTGGGTTTACGACTACTAATGTTCTACTCCGTAAACTTGTAATTTTGAACCAATCCAGAAGACAAGGAAACTCCTGGATCAGTACCCCCAGAGGTATTGATTTGTTATGGGAGAATGGAGAACCTTGAGACTTGACAGATTTAACTCGCATCAGTCACCATTTACGACACGGGGAGTTTTCGGCAGACGGGGATCGAACCCACGAACTCTTGGACATGGCCCAACCTTCTACCGACCAGGCTATCCCGACCATTTATTTAATAATTGTACTGATCTCTCTCTTTCTGTTACTACAGATACAATAAGCTATTAATGTTTATCAATATAGTATTTTGCCAAATTATAGCAGAAGCCAAAGTTTTTAACACACGTTAAAAAAAAATCGCATTCACAAAGATTTGTTTTTAAATTGTTAATTAAGTTACATCACAGATAAATATTTATACTTTAGGTATTCATTAGATGTAATTTATATTATATTTTATGAAAATCAACACGATTTTTACAGAAATTCAAATGATGAAGCCTTTTAAATTACAAAATTTCCTTCATTCACTGAGATTATGTAGTAAACGATTGTTGTATTCTCGCCATGCAGGGGGATTTCCAGAAAATACTGTCTTAGAATGCGATTTCTATTACGTTAGTTTAAAGCTTTCAGAGGTTTGAGGGACCGATCATAAATAACAAGCAGAAAATAATGTTTTTGAACACCCTATGCCAAAAATGTAGCAAAGCAGATTTGTAACTTGTGACAGTTAGTTTGGTTACTGTATGAAATAAATACACATAATTTCGTGAGCCTAGATTTAAATATTTATGGAGATATGGACATTCTTTCATAGTGCGCATTCGTATTAAATTTTTTTTTTCTGCTTAAGTTTTCCAGCGAATCGTATTTGGCAACTAATAAAAAAAATTCAAATTTTAATGTATTTAACGTTTAAAAAGTTTCAAGCAGTTTTCTAAGTAGTTTTCGTATCTTTTTAAAACATTCTTAAAATAATAAGTTTTTTTTCCTCATACTTCATTTAGTACTATTAAACAACATTTATTAAAAAGGACACAAAAGGCATTGTTGGGAATCATCAAAAGTAACTTTTTTTCTCCTGTTTCCTTTATTAAATCACATTTTGGTGTATAAACGTTCATTGTTATAAATTGTTATTAAATTCTGCGATATGATACAAAATAATATTTGTAGAGGTCCCCTTATAATTTAAAGCTTTGTTAAGGGAAAAAAAACGAAAACTACTTTGAGAAATGCTTGAAATTTTAAAAATTTTTAAGATATTCAAATCAAACTTTTTTTTTCTCATCAGTTGTCAAATACAATAGACTACAAAATTTTTCCCGCTCATGCGCAGTTTAAAAGACTTACTTTACAAACTTTTGTGTAATAATTGAATGTAAAAACCAAAGTAGTTTTAAATGAAAAAATACGAACATTTTTCCATTTAAAACTAATTAAATTCATAAATAAAATTAATCAGGATTCATGTTAATTATAATATTTTCTATAATTTCTTTTCAGATTGCTAATATTATATATGATAGTGCGAAAAATGGGAAGTTATGCAATCTGATGACAAATGAAGTGAACATGAAGTATTACGTAAATGTATGTATATTTAGATCAATGAGTAAGATTAATGTGTGTGTGTATATATATATATATATATATTGTTTTTTTTTGTTGTTATTTTCAGAAAGCTTATAAATTTGTATGGCTATTTTATATCAGCAAGTACGTTGATCTCCTCGACACAGTAAGCTTGTTTTAATTTCATTACGCATTCCATTTTAAAATAATTTGTTTTAATATATATATTATACTTAAATACCATTTTTAATCAAATGAAAAGAATTAAAGGAATTTATAGCAATGTTTATTCAAAGAAAAACAAATAGACGAACTATTCCAAAATTTTATAAAAAGTAATGGATATCCAACCAATGTAATTAAATTCTATTTAAAATCATTGAATTAATTGCATGTTATAATTATAAAAAAAAATATTAAAAATTTCTTTTTTATACAAATTTGAATTTTTACCATGGGCAAATGAAATTCGGACAAATCCATGGCTGAAAATCTTCTAATATTTAATAATGAATTTTTTAAAATAAAATCTTTCCTCTAAAATCATGAATATTAGCCATTAATTAAAATGAAACAAATTTTGAAGTATCCAGTATAATATTGTTACCTTCTTCCACGCACTTCATTAAGCGAGAGTCATAAAATGATCCCATTATCCTCCATTTACGCTTCTATTTACGAAAAACATTTTAAATAATTTTTGAAAGAAAGATGCCGGTAAATGGAGGAACATATGAATATATATATATATATATATATATATATATATATATATATATACACACACACATATATATATATATATATATATATATATATATATATATATATATATATATATATATATATATATATATATATATATATATATATATATATATATATATATATATATATATATATATATATATATATATATATATATATATATATATATATATATATATATATATATATATATATATATATATATATATATATATATATATATATATATATATATATATATATATATATATATATATATATATATATATATATATATATATATATATATATATATATATATATATATATATATATATATATATATATATATATATATATATATATATATATATATATATATATATATATATATATATATATATATATATATATATATATATATATATATATATATATATATATATATATATATATATATATATATATATATATATATATATATATATATATATATATATATATATATATATATATATATATATATATATATATATATATATATATATATATATATATATATATATATATATATATATATATATATATATATATATATATATATATATATATATATATATATATATATATATATATATATATATATATATATATATATATATATATATATATATATATATATATATATATATATATATATATATATATATATATATATATATATATATATATATATATATATATATATATATATATATATATATATATATATATATATATATATATATATATATATATATATATATATATATATATATATATATATATATATATATATATATATATATATATATATATATATATATATATATATATATATATATATATATATATATATATATATATATATATATATATATATATATATATATATATATATATATATATATATATATATATATATATATATATATATATATATATATATATATATATATATATATATATATATATATATATATATATATATATATATATATATATATATATATATATATATATATATATATATATATATATATATATATATATATATATATATATATATATATATATATATATATATATATATATATATATATATATATATATATATATATATATATATATATATATATATATATATATATATATATATATATATATATATATATATATATATATATATATATATATATATATATATATATATATATATATATATATATATATATATATATATATATATATATATATATATATATATATATATATATATATATATATATATATATATATATATATATATATATATATATATATATATATATATATATATATATATATATATATATATATATATATATATATATATATATATATATATATATATATATATATATATATATATATATATATATATATATATATATATATATATATATATATATATATATATATATATATATATATATATATATATATATATATATATATATATATATATATATATATATATATATATATATATATATATATATATATATATATATATATATATATATATATATATATATATATATATATATATATATATATATATATATATATATATATATATATATATATATATATATATATATATATATATATATATATATATATATATATATATATATATATATATATATATATATATATATATATATATATATATATATATATATATATATATATATATATATATATATATATATATATATATATATATATATATATATATATATATATATATATATATATATATATATATATATATATATATATATATATATATATATATATATATATATATATATATATATATATATATATATATATATATATATATATATATATATATATATATATATATATATATATATATATATATATATATATATATATATATATATATATATATATATATATATATATATATATATATATATATATATATATATATATATATATATATATATATATATATATATATATATATATATATATATATATATATATATATATATATATATATATATATATATATATATATATATATATATATATATATATATATATATATATATATATATATATATATATATATATATATATATATNTATTATTGGTTTAAGTTGTCGAAAATTAATATTTCAATTGTAAGGTTCGCATTAGCATACATTTATAAGAGTGGGGAAAAGTATATGCATTTTTTAATAGTTTTTTGAATATGGCTCTTTGAAGACGAAAAAGCAGACGAAAAGCATAGACTTACAAAATGACTGATAACTAAATAACTAATCCAAATTTTTGAAAAAGAAAAAAAATACTTCTTCATTAGGTCAAAACACAATTATGTGCCGAGTTTCGTGCCTGGGCGAGGCTTCTGGGGCGATATATTGTGATTACAGACACACACACACACAGCCGCTTTTATTATTATGTATAGATGATGCTATTATTCTCGACTAATTCAAGATAGTTAATATTTACTACTATTAAAAATGATTTTCTCAGAAGTATCGGTACAGTTTTAATAATTACCAAATATATCAATATAATATTGTATGCCTATATTAGTATATTTGGTACTTATCACATAACCTTTCAACATTTGAGTTTATACACATTTTTCAGTGGCAGCCAACTAAAGCCGAGTTTTTTTTTTAGAAAAAAAAATTAGATCTTCATATATAAGGAGTTTTGGAGTATGATCATTTCTCTATCTGATCTTTACTCACTTGTTAAAATATTTATAAGTAGTGATGGAGAAAAGTTCTTATAATTCTAATTCATTAAAATATTAATACACTATTGTACCCTGCTGTCTTTCAAAAGTTTTAGTAGTGTTAGTAAATTTAGTTTAAGGCTGGAAGATATTATATATCACTTTATCGTTAAGTGGCTTAGAAACTGAATTTTCATGCACTGGAAAATAATTTTTAGTGGTGGTTAAACAAAAATTAAAATAGTGATATTTGTTCTATTTTCTTTACCACTTTTTTTTAAAGCCCTAATCTTAACTACTGCTGAAAAAAATATTTTCCGAAACTACGAAAAACTCGTTGCAGAATTCTTATCAAAACCTATTCGACAATTACCATAATACCAGTAGTACATATTACCGTCAGTGATACATATGAATTAAGTCTCATCTGTGAATGGCGTTTTTTTTACGAAACTCCCTATTAATCTTTCCTCCATGAGCTTCACTTTTCAGCACATAGTACTTATTTTATTTTATTTAATGCACATTATTAATTGAGCATTAGTGTCAACAACAATATGTAGAATTTTTAGGGTTACCTTAAACGCGAATAAGTATCTTTTCTACTTATTTTTGCTTTTTAGTTCAGAAGTTACTATTTTTTTTTCAATTAATACATATTACCAACGTTAATTAAGCATCCTTGTCGTCAATGATAGTATAACGATTTTCTTACGGTTCTTCTAGGCAAATGAATACCATTACTCCATTTCCTTCCAGAACATAGCTTATTTCTTTTATTTCAATATGCATGTATTACCTTAATTAGTTTAGCATCGCAAGCGTAATTAAGCGTCATTGGTGACCGCTCACGCTACCACGTAATGTTCATTGAATTTATCTGACGTGGCGAATATAAAATAATTGGGTATACTATAGCCTACGTCACAGGTTGTGTTATTCCTACTAAATTTAACCCATGAACGGCATTTTCTGCGAGCCTAACTTCAAGCCACAAATAAACAAACGAAGTGTTTGATCGTTTAAATAGCTGCTCGCCAGATTTTATTGCATTATAAAGAAAAGAAATTGATATTCGATTTTTGATTAATAATTGATTTATGTGGATAGTGGCATAGAATTTAGCATTGCGTCATGGTAAATGTTATTCCTACTAAGTGGAAGTAGTTGTGTTTTTTTAATATTATACCCAATTAAATATTTAAATGCTTACAATAAACTATTTTTTGATCAAATAGAGCTATGAGATAACAATTATCTTTAAAATATGAGAAAAATTGAATCGTTAAATTTAAAATAATGGCTAACGCTTAACCAATCAGAATATTTCATTTATTTTTTCGCTCATCCCGCTCGAACGGTTTGTTGTAGAGTGTTCTAATGTAGACAGTGACCTTTCTCGTGCTTTAAACTATCTGTATGCCGAAATTCATAGCTTTCGGTTGGATGGTTCAGGACAGGGATGGGCGAATTATGTTGATCGAGGGCAAAAAATCGGAGAAAAAATGTTTGATGGGCTAAATAAAAACTTCTAAAATAAAAAACACGATATAAAAGTTTTGATTTAAATATTTAATGAGATGAATAAAATCGCGATTTCATTTTTAAAAGTTCCTTATATTGAGGTTCGAAGTGAGATATACTTATTTTAAGGAACGAGGCTAATTGCTTGTCTATTTGTCTACTTCCAAAAAGATTTTTTCTAAAGTTCATAGTTGAAAACACTTGCTATATATAAGATGAAGCAAACATAGTACTGATTTTCTGGGCATGAGATATTATATTTGGAAAACTACCTTTTGCTAATGATTTGTAATACTCAAACTTTGGCATATTCAGAAACAACTACTTCAGATGATTGTTAGATTGCAACTCAATTAAGTCAAGCTGCTAATCTTACCTCACTTCTCACTGTTTCACAATTTACGTTGAAATGCATGGTAAAATATCTAACTCTGTTTGAATGTCACTGAAATATTGAAATATGCGTTCAAACTCAAAATGGAGTTTTTTCGAGCCATCTTCATAATTCTTGAGCTTTTACTTATTTACTGAGGGTATTGAATTTATTCTCGAAAACTGAGACAAGTTGTTCTTAGCTAGCTGCCCAGCAAACAGATTACTCTTCAATTTAAGTCTTGAGCCTGATATAATAGATGAATTGAATTTTCCCTTGCATCTTATCATTCAAGTTGTTCATATGACAAAGAAGATCTGTGAAAAATGCAAAGTCTGTACCTTCTAATATTTCACACTCTGCTGAACACTGTTTCTCATGGAAGAACGACATAATGTTGTCTCTTAACTACCAAACTCACTCGAAAACATATCATGCACTAAGCCACCTTGTTTTAGAGTGATACAATACACCAGAGTATTCAGATTGCACTGACTGAAGAACATTTTGGAATTGCCTGTGCCGCGAGATCGAATAGTATTAACAAACCTTACTACTGCACCAATCACAAGTTTCATATTCAATGCAGATTTACGCACAGCATCTTGATGTATAACGCAATGTAGAAAACTAACATTATCCCCCAGATAGTTCGGATTAAAAAGTTCAAGGAATCCAGATTTTTTTCCAGTCATATTTTGTGCCCCATCGGTCATTATATTACATATTTTTGTTATGGGCACTTTCAAAGTTAAAAACCCTTCCTGAAAATCACGAAAAATATCACATCCCGTGTTAGTTCTTTTTAAAGAACGGAAGCACACCAGTTCCTCGGTAATTTCAAAGTTCACATCAACACCTTTTATAAATAACAAATTAAGCAGTATCAATTATATAAGTGCTTTCATTCATAGCTATTAAGCAAAATTTTTATTGCGAAATTTTTGACTCTAAATGGAATGACAAATTTTTATCGATGGCTTCGATTCTAGAAGTCACCGTTTTACGTAATAAGCTTACAGTCTCAAACTTATTTTTCATGTATGGACATAAAACATCACAAATTTTGATCATACATTGTTAAACAAACTCCCCATCACCGAGAGATTTATTATTTTTAGGTATATTGTATGCTACATTTTTCAAGAAGGTAAACTGTGTTCAAGAAGAAACTACGCATGCAAGTTACATTGTAGGCTACAATGTAACTTGCATGCGTAGTTGCTTCTAGAACACAGTTAACCTTCTTGACAACATTTTGTAGACCAGATAATGTTTTAGAAGATTTTATGCATTTTGTTTTCTTTCACATTCAGACATTGTTTGGTAGTTGGCATTTTTGTGCTTGGCTGTTAAATACCGGTTAATGTTGTATTCTTTAAAAACTGCTACAGCTTCATTGCAGTTGCAGATAAGACACACTGTATTATCTTTTGCAACTGTAAAAAAATATTTCCGAGTCCATCCATAATTGAACGCACGGTACTTTCACCTTTGGGTTTTTTGCGCTGCGAATCAACTTTGCGTTTTTTAATAGCCATTTTGGGGTTAAAACATTTTGCAATTAACTCAAACAAGCACTAGCTATTTTATACATTTAATAATCTCACCATTTGCAATAACTTTACGTGTGTGCAAACTTTCCATTCTATTCCATGTTACAACTCTGGCCGGCAGAAAAATCCGCTCATTGGACCCTAAAATTCGCTGTCTGCCACGCATGAAGTACAATTCACCTATATGTATTCTCTTCGAAAAAGACAAACGCTTGTTTGGGGGCAATTTACGGCTATTCTATAAAGAATATCTGCTTTCAACATTTTACCAATTGAAGCTGCCTGTACCTTAGAGGAGTAATTTAGGTAGAGAGAACCAGTCCCCCATCCCTCGTTGCAAAGAACATCGTCACGCGATTCCTGGACAACTTTTCCTCCAGTAAACCCTATCCCCAGTCTTTTACTATGGAGGTGGATTGATGAGTTGCGTTTTGAACTATAAAATTTTAAAATAATAGTAGTACACTGCTGTAGATACGGGTGTGACGAGAAATTCATTAAAGGAGGACATTTTGTATTTCACAAATAACATTTTTATTCTTTTATATTCACTTATAAACATTTATTTGCAATTTTTATGTTAGCACGTTAGGTTATGAAATGAATTTAATTGGTTTTTAACTAGCAAAATAGCTATTATTTTTTTATATTTTTATTTAAATTGATAGATTATAATGTAGTTAGCATTTATAGGCATTTTCATTACAATTAAATTTCATATTGATATAAATATTCTGATATTTTTACTCCTTTTTTGATGAGCACGCGCATCGGATTTGGCGCATTTTTTTCACGCCAATGTTTACAAACAAATCGCATTTTATTTTCGCTCTGTAACTTATAATGATTGAGTTAAAATAATTTTTTTTAAATAATTTCAAGCGAATTTAAGTGCATATTTTAGTTGTACAGACTTAAAAGATATGAAAGTACATTTCATGTAAAAAATAATTTTTTGGATAAAAAATAAAATTATTTTTTTAAATTATTATACGTAATCTAAATAAGAAAAATTATACATCGATTAAAATTAATTATAAAAGGCTTTCATTGTAAAGTATGTATAAATGTTAGGGAAATATGTTTTAAAAATTTAACTAAATATTTTTATAATAAAAATTAAGAAAAAATAAAAGATAAGTAAAGCATTAACAATTAAAGCAAAGCATTCCCACAATATCCCGTTGAGTGCCTGAAAGTCATGAAGGCTAAGCTAGCACAATTTAATGATCAACAGTCATAAGAGTGATAATGTGGTTAGCACTGCGTATCGCCCGCCTTTACTTCATGGACAAGCTGACCCATCGATCTGAACCTGAATTAATAATTCTTCGTTGTACTAATAGAAGACACACATTTTCTTTTAAATTACTTTGTTTTTTAGTAACAATTTACATAATTATTTAACTCAAATATATAAAATTGCTAATTTTTTATTCACACATATTTCTGCATTTTAAAAATCAGATACTAAATGTGTAATGTATTATGAGATTTTCTCAAATCATTTCAGTTAATAGTTTCAACTTTAATTTAATTTTAAAAAACATTTTACGTATTTTTCAGCATGTTTCTTTATTATTTTATTTGTATAATAATAATTTTAAAACCAACCAGTATTAATAGCTAACTGACGTAGATTTCCTAAAGATGAGATAAAACGAAAAGTATGGGAAGTAAATGTTCACAGAGAAGAATTCACAGCATCCAATAATAGTGTGTTATGCTCTAAGCATTTTACTGCGGATTCATTTGATGGACAAAGATTCTTATCTCTTATGAGCTTTTGACAAAAATAATTAATACATATAATCATTTGCAACTGTTTCTTTATATTTTACATACTTTCAAATGTATCTTCGATTCAAAAAATCATTATTTTTATTTCATTGTTTGGTAAAATCATGCTTAACTAATATGTTATTAGCTTTTTATGATTAAGCAATTAAAAGCAAATAATTAAATGTAGCGCGCATATTATGATGTATTTTTATTAAAAACTTATTTCTTTTAATCACAAATAAAATTGGGAAAGCATGCAAAATAAAATTTAAAAAAAGAGAAAAGTCCTTAGGTACTCTTAAAAATATTCCTGTACGATGCGACCGCCAGCTATGAATTTTTCGCCAAAAAGGTAACCCCCATCTTTGAACAAGTTTTCCGAGCCCAAACAATAGACTGGCTCTCTCTACCCTAATATCTCCTCTAAGGCCTGTACTAGCTATTTCCATCAACTTATGTCATCAGTACTTTGTTAAAAAAGAAAGAATAAAACTAGCTTTTAACAAAGTAGACAAGAAAATAGATGTATATTGTTTGTATTCGCCACGGATCGGCAGGTTAAAATTATATCCGCGGGCAGAATAAGATCTTCCGTCTGGCCACAGTTGGCCCGCGAGCCGTGATTTGCTCATCCCTGTCTTTGGAGTCTATAAAGGACACATACACAGACATTCATTTTTATATATGTAGATTTTTTGGTTGATGCTTCATTTTGCATTTCTTTTTGCATAATTTGTTCTATTTTTGTTGCGAAATATTTTTTGGTGCTCCTCACACTATTGTATTCATATATTTCGTTTTGGATATATTAATGTAATGATTAGACAGCACTCTTTTTTGCTAATATAATCGCGTGAGCTGATGACGAGTTTATATCTTTTCCTTATTTTGCTTTTGGACTTTCTAATTTTTTAAATTGTTAAGTATTCTTTTAAAAATATTTAATTTTAATTTTTTTTTCTTCTGCTCTTTAAAAAAATTTTTAAATATATTTTTTCCCTTATATGTATTATTTCATATTCTAATCTATATTTTTAGTTGTTATGTATGTACTAGGAGGGCAAGCCCCCTGTTCGCTGTCACTCTCCAACCCCGATGATTTCTTCGCAATAATTGTTATTTCTTGAAAGAAAACAGTTTTTCTACAAAAGATGAAATTATTCAAGTAACATGTATATGTGATGAAAGGAATTCTGTTTGCTTGAGCTTCCCACATCCAAATATTATTATCTATTAGTATTATAAATATGTACATCTATTGCTGAACAGAAGTAATTTTCATAAGTAATCATTTTTTGAAATAACATTCATAGTGTTATTATATTAAATTGTTCCAACAAATTTGACGAGTTCTTAACGGTAATTTAATATTTTTGCTTACCCCAACTGGCGGATATATTAAATACTCTTTTTGCTTGCATCTCATTGTGCATGAAGCTGATTGTCAAATTCTTAATCATTTAACAGATGCTTAACTGGAATTTATAATAGTATATTAATGCTATTTTCTCAAAAATAATAATTGTAAAGTGGTTAATAATATTAGACCATCTTATCTTAAAATGTAGAGCAGAATTTCAATATAATTATAATTAAAAAGTAACAACAATTCTCTTAGTTCTAAACTCTTGAATTAAAAGCGTAATAATAGCAGTACAATAAAAAGGAATACAAAATATTTCAAACAATTCGCGATCGCAACGAACTACAGGGGGCGTTGTTGTATGAGATGAATTCCTGCGATTTTCGTAAGAACAGTTATTCAGTTGCTCTGGAAATGTCTTCAGTTCCTTTGTTATTGTGACTCATTACATTTTAAAAAGAAAAAGTTTTGATGTTCTTTCTTATGCAAGCGAAAACAAAATGGTACCTATCTCTTTTTTTTTTTTAAAGAAGGAACATCCAAAACACATCGGAAAAATGCTTGTAAATAAACAGGACAAAAAATATGTATCTTCGTTTTAGAGTTAAAACCTAATGCCTGAGAAATAGTTTTACTAAATTTAATGATATAACAATTTAAACTTTGCATTCCATAGTTTTGAGAATCATATTACTTCAAACATTAAAATATGTAAAAAGTATACATAAGCTCGCAATTTTATGTAATTTAATTTTGAAAAACAAATTTTTTGACGAAAATTTTTATCAAAAAATTTTACGTTTCAGTAAAAATCATTATTCATAAACTAAAAAACGCAAAATAAAGAATGCTTACGAAACAAAATAAAACGATTCTAAAAATTCCTCACATTAAAATAAAAAGCTTCCATGTATTTTTTTGCTTTTTTTTTATTCGTAATCGGGCGTAGAAAACCATTCTACGGGTAATTATCATCAAATAAGAAAAAAAATTATTTGCAAGTAAAGTTTTTTATTATAAAAACTGCTACACTTACCTGCTTTATAAATCCAGAGAATTCCAAAATTATATGTTCTTCATTTTAAAATTTTGTTCTCAATTAATATATACATAGATTATCCCTTCATTACTTTAAGATGACATACCACACAATAAAATTTTATAATTTCAAGATTTTGATATGAATTTCAATATGTAACTTAAAAACAGAATAGCTGAATTCTAGTTGAAATTTATCATTCAAAATTAAAAAAATACTTACCAAAAAAACGATAAAAATGTATTAATAATCAACATAAATGATATTATTTCAAGTAATTCGGATGATTCTTTATTGTGATTTTCCGAATTATATAGATTCAGAAATATATACTATTCTGCAACTATTACAGTTCTGCATGTTCTGAAATTACATTTGTTTATTGGAATGAAGTAAGCAATGTTGACTTCACTTTAATTTGTAATGAATTGAAGACAAAAAAAAAATATGGATTTTACAGTAGTACACACATCTGTAAAAGTATGGAAGTTATCGGTTGCAAGTTTGTTGATAATGGAAAGGTAAAAATTATTGAGAAATTTCTTCAAATGTTCTGAAAGATTAACCAATGTACTGGGGTCGTTTTTTAAGATCCTCTGCCCTTTCCTTAGGGAAATTTTGCTTCTTACTTGCTGCTTAGAAAATGGCGTCAGACTTTGCCAATGATTATGATAGAACTAAATGCTTGATGTTTTCGAATACCAGTATGACTTTTATTAATTTTATGCTGATGACAACCAAAACAATATGGATATGAAGGAGGAAGGAGAAAGTGGATCTTCCTACCACGTGATTTTACGACCAGTAAAAGCGCACAACAGTGGAAAACTACGATACCGTCATTAGATTTATATGCATATTTGGTATAAAACTAATATCTTATATTTGGAAAGTATTATTCCAATAAAGTCATATTTAGACCTGCCAATGCGATATATTCTTAAAGAGAATTTTTAAAGAAAATGTATATTTTTTGCTATAAAATCTGAAGGGAGGTTGTGGAAACCAAATCTGGATTCCTTTTATAGATGTTTTTAACCTTTTTTTTTTATGATTAAAACCTGTTTCAAAAACGAATAAATTAAAAGGTTTTTGATAATCCTCCCTATAAAATCAATTTTTTAAAAAGAGTGTTGTTGCGAAAAATACAGATTTTGTTAGCTACAGTAAAATGGTTCGAGTAAAATAGATACCAATGATTTTGCTACTAAAAAAAAAAAAAAAAAAAAAACTGAATTGAATGAGACTAAATTGATGTTTCAAACGTATTGTCTCATTCGTCAATGGAATTTTTAGAAATAAGGATTTACTATGATTAAAAAAAAGCCAAATGTGATTGATAATAAAATCATTGTGATTAAATAATAATTTCTTTTTTACTGCAAAAAGTAATCTTTTTCGTGGTTTGCATAAGAGTAATTTCTGCAGATGTAGCTTTTGAGAATAGGTTACATTGTGCTTGTCTTGCCAAATTGGCGAATATCTTTCTTCCCGGGTAATATTTCAAAGAATAACATCAAAGAAAGTAAAATTATGAATTTATTATGAAATGATCAGAGAAAAGAGTAAAAATGGAATTCAAAAATTTTATCTTGACTTTTTAAAGATGTGTCGGAATATTAAAAAATAAGTACACAAACAAAACAAAAAAGAATCAAAAATAGGAAAGATCATTAAAATTATACTCAATTATAAAATTAATTCATCCAAAGATAATTTCAATAAAAAAATTAATATTAATAATTGTTTATTACTTTTTATTATTTTTCATATAATAGAAATTTTTTTTTAATTTGTTAGATTTACAAATTTTTACGTTATTTTAGAGAATGTAATTTTAATGGCAAAATAAAAAATTTGACCACAATTGGTTTCCAAGTCATGCAATATTAAAAAAAGGTTAGTATTTTTAAAGTACAAGAACTATTCAACCAATTCAGGAGGCTTCTTACATCGAACGTTTGATATATCTATTTTCCTTTACTAATTTTTTTTTTTTAATAAAATGTTTAGATTTTCTTTGTTCTGAGGAAAAAGCATCGACAAATCTCATTTCTTCACGTTTTTCACCACTCGACTGTAATTCTGCTTATTTGGTGGGGAATACGATATAAGTGCCGAGGTACGTATTTCATTAGTTTTTCAAACTTCTCTCTTTACAAAATGCATTATAGAAACACTGAAATTGTATGGAGTAATATAATTTACTCCTAATACGAGGGTTGCTATTTATATTTCTGGCCTAATAATAAATATGTAGGATCGAAATTGGTTTTATTGTTTTTCAAAATATTCTCTATGATGATCAATACACTTTTGCATGCGTTTGAACCAATTTTCAAAGCACTTTTTCCAGTCCGATTGAGGTAACTCCAAAACATGCGTTTTTAATTCATCAACCGCTTCTTCGGAGGTCGAAAATCGTTGTCCACGTAATTTATTTTTGATGTGTGGGAATAAGAAGAAGTCATTGGGGGCCAAATCAGGGCTGAACGGCGGATTACCTATCAGTTCGATCTTTCGCTCCGTCAGAAATGCCTTTGTTTGAGTCGATGTGTGAGAGCTCGCATTGTCGTGGTGAAGAATGATTCGCCGGTTCTTCTGCTTTTTTCGAATTTCTCCGATGACTTCTGGCAAACAAATGGTCGTGTACCATTCAGAATTGACCGTCTTGCGTTGCTCTAACGCCACTGTTGCCACATGACCGTTAATGGCAATCATTTGTTTCGATGTGCTTCTTCCTCGAACAACTTTTGTTGGTTTTGCCTTGTCTTGGAAGATCTATACAGTTGATTGCTGTTTTGTTTCCGGCTCATATGCATAGATCCATGATTCGTCATCTGTGTAGTTGTTATACACAGCTTTGATGTACCTTGAACGTATTTTTCCAACATTTCCTTGCACCAATCGACACGAGCCTTTTTTTGAGCGTTTGTCAGATTATGTGGGATCCAACGCAAATAAATTTTTTTACGCTCAAATGTTCATGCAATATTTTATTGATGCTAGTCATACTAATGTCCCAAGACGCCTCTATCTCACGGTATGTCACATGACGATCTTGCTTTATCAGTTCACGCACAGCATCGATCTTTTCTGGCACAACAACGGATTTCGGACGACCTGCACGGGATTCGTCCTGGATCGAACATCGACCACGATTAAATTCGTTATACCAATTTCTTACAGTGCTGTAGGATGGCGCTTTATCGCTGAATAAAGAATTAAGTTCATCAAAGCACTCTTGTCTTGACAATCCGCGTCGAAAGTTATGAAAAATAATGGCACGAAAATGTTTGCGATTCAATTCCATTTTTTGAAAGAGAAGAACTTTTCAATTTACTGTCAACAACACAAATGAAGCTATAATGGTAAATCGTCTGTTGAATTTATGTTTAAAAATATCAAACTTTCGATTAAAATCGTCTGCGGTCGCTTAGCAACACTTATCGTTGCCAAGGCCAGAAATATAAATAGCAACCCTCGTAATGTAAAAGGAAAGCTTCATTTTCAGAAATATATATTGGATTTGATTTAAACGATCGAATGGATATTTTAGTTTAAGGATAGTTGAAAATTTTTTAAAACTCATATACTAAAAAAAAAGAAGATACTATTACGTTACCTCATATTAAATGATTAAAAGTTGTATGACCTCACGCGGCCTCAAACTCATAAGCTTTCAGCATAAAAACTTTTCCTCAGAAAATGTACCTTTCATGCTCAGATAGTTCTTGGGTAGCAATGTAAAATGCATGTACATTACTGCCCATTAAAATTGCTACACCAGGAAGGAATGCAAATAACAGCATGATATTTATCGGGTATATACATTATAGTTGGAAGAACATCTGATTAAACTTTCAGGTTATTTGAATGTATAGATCATGAGGAATCAGTACTCAGAGCAGCCTCCCCTGGAAACAATGACAGCAGTTATTCTCCTGGGCATCTAGTCGAACACATATTGAATAGCACGGACAGGTGCAGCATTCAATGCAATTTCAACATTATGTCACAATTCATCGACTGTAGAGACTGACGAGTGTGGCTTGTCAGTCGTTCGGCAACCATTGACCAGACGTCTGCAATTGATGAGAGATCAGAAGAAGGCAGCAGGCAAACATGTTCTGCGCCAAGGAAGGTAAGGACAGTGCGGGCAACATGCGGTGGAGCATTGACCTGCTGAAACGTAGCGTTATGGAATGTCTCGAAGATAGGGCAGGACAACTGGCTCTAACACATCAAAAATGTAATGATTGCTGTTCAAAGTGCCGGCAATGCAAACACGAGGTGATCGAGACGTGTATCCAACGCGTATTCAGTATGACGATGTCGAATGCAAGCTGCCAGTGGGCGTTCTCCTCGATGTCGCCAAACACAGATGTGGCCATCATGATGCTGTATACAGAACCTCGTCCTTGATCACACCATTGGAGACGCTCTGTCTTCTCGGCTGTAAGTGATGTGGGGCCGCTGAGATCCAGCACGGCGTTTCATATGGCCGTCATGAACCCATCAATTCCATATTCTGCTAACAGTCATGGGATCTCGACCAACGTGAACGGCAATATTTCGGTATGATAAACCGCAATCCCGGAAGGCAACAATTCAACCTCGTTCAAACTCAGACACGTGCTGGTAGGCATTTCTCCTTAGTACATGAGGCTTAGCAAAAACTTTTTTACCCAACAACAACGATCTGACTCATCAACATAACATGCTTTATCCGTCCTGTCAACTTCACGATCGTGGTGAGTCGCCCTCCTGGTGTAGCAATTTTAATGACCAGTACTGTACGTAAGTACGCGACAAAACAAGTACTCTTTATACATAAAAGCAGTTGCAACCATGGAATTATTTGTTCTTCACACTCGTCCAAATGTTCTGTCGTCATTGGCCCTCTGCTATCACATATAACACGCAAAGGTGAATCGACTAGTTCAATGCGAAATAAATGATTCTGTAGACAGTCATGCCCCGTTAAGTCATGCCATCGCAAGCCTGAGTGGGAAAATTTCTAAAAGTCTTTTGATATATGAGTGATGTCAGAAGTTTAATGGAATGGAGGCTCGCTTTAGTTTTGGGCTTTTGGAGAACCGCATCTCCTATTAGCATTCATATCTGCCATCTCATTTCCATAAATACTGCAGTTTGAGGGTACCCATTGAAAAGATATCTGGTGGAAAAGTTCTTTTATGATTTCCTAGCTCTGCTTGACTAACATGCTCTTACACTCTTGATAAGAGGAGATGGCCTGCATTGCTGAAGTTGAGTCTGAAAGGATAACTGCTTTCTTGTAAGAGTTCTGTATCAATGATAGTTGCTGAAGAGTCACCTGGATGGCTTTCAGTTCTCCATCAAAATGCGTGGAGTATTCAGGTCCAACCGCACATCAAGGAAGCTATAATCCAAACAGTTTGTCAAAAACAACAGTGCCGGTTGCAGTGCTCTTATGTCATTGTATTGCTCAAGGGGAGAGAGAGAGAGAGAGTAAAAAGATGGGACGGCAGCAGCTATGCACGTTATATATTACTGTTATAGGCGAATATATATATATATATATATATATATATATATANCTGGTTTTTTATGCAGAGTTATATATATATATATATTACTGTAAAAAGAGTCGTATACGTTCGCTGATAGAACTTTCTAGTAGACTTATTTCCGATTTTGATTTGATTTTCTTGGTTTAGAATTTGAACCTATGCCGAAACTTTCTTCTTCACGATTTCCATCTTTTCGCGAATTATTTCGCTCTCTTTCTTGTCTTGACAATTGGCCTAAAGCTTGATAGTTTGATGATTCAAGAATTCTCTTCTCAGGGTACACATGTAGGGCAAATTACATTTTATTTTACAACTGGTGTTGAACAGCTTGTAAATATGGTCGATATGAATTCCTCACCCAGCTTATACAGACCTCAGTGTTGACGTGAAATAATCTTGGTATTAGATTAATCATGAGTCCCTTTGCCGTCAGGTTAACCGTGGGAGGTTTTTCTCTCCATGTAACGTAAATGCAAGTTAGTTCCATCAAAAAATCGACCGCGAAATCAAATTTCTCCCAATACTTGATCCAGGAGTTCCCTTGTCTTCTGGATTGAGTTCAAAATGACAAGGCTACAGAGTTGAGCATAAGTAGTCGTCAACTTTAAAAATTGATCGGTTGTTCAACGACGGGTATACTGAGAATTAAAAACTTGCTTAACTAATGTGAGAAAATCCAGAATGTTAAATATATCGAGAAAGTAGTTCTTGAAATATAAAATTTTAAATAATGTATTAATTTTCGAAACAATCTAAAAAATGAATGATTCTTTCACTTTATAATTCCATAAACATTTTGTTACCAGGAAATTAAATATAAGAACCATTGTTCTTTCAAGTAAATAAAGTTTTTGATTCATGCAATCAAAAAATAAATGTAACTGCTGTTATCAACTATTCTTTTGATTCTTCCACTATAAATGTTGAAGATTCCCTCTACCATTCCAGAAAGCTGAATTACTGAAATGATCTAAGTTTAGATGAAGGCGTTTCTTCGCATCTTATATAATACTTATGTACACATAACATATTGTACTACATTTACATTTTGTTCTTTTTTAATACTGAATAAGTGCATTTTTTCTCCTAGGTGGATACATCGGAGTGGGTATTTCGTTGAATTCCTTTGTACATGTCTGTACGTATACCTACTATGCTTTATCAGCGTGTGGTCCTAAAATACAGAGATATACCTATCCAAGAAAGATATATCTTACTTTTGTGCAAGTAGTAAGTATATGCAAAGAAATCACAAAACAAAATAATTGCAAGGCAGGTTTAACCTGAACTGAAATGCTCGAGTATTCATTCTTTGTTAAAAGGTTTTCTAATGGGCCCTAATCGTGGGAGATGCCGGAATTTGCGTACAACTGAATATGAGAGTCATATACACTCTGTTATATCTACGAAATGTTAGAAGAGTTTTCAAAATATTTATTTGATTCTTGCTTTGAAAAAATATTTTTGAATCGGTGATCCATGAGAAATATCCTTTTCAATAAATGATTTCTTTTTAATGAATCACACATTTAATTTTTGAGTATTTCACCAAAGTTTGGGTAAAAAAAAGCCTAAATTTTTTAAGTCAGCTTATTTTATAATAATTTTATCCAATTTATGCAAAGATAACTATCCTTTTTCACCAGGAGATTTTTTTTTTGCCATTTAAGTTTGACACCCTAAGGTATTTTAATACCTTGACCTCGAATAGCTAATTTTGAATTGAAATTTATTGATTATCCAAAGAGTATTAGTAAACCAGGTTTATATTTCATATAAAAAATATCCCGACTCAAGAAATTATTTTACTTAAGAGTCAGAAAGAAAGGGCTGTTTTTTTATGCAGAGTAACATAATTTAACTAAAATCTCGCAATACTGAACATTCACTTTGTTTTCCTACACATAAAGTTTGAAAAAGCTCATTATTTCAAAATTCATTCGCAAAAAAATAATTTACGTGTATGCATGTTACTTTAACAAAAGCTTAAATTTACCTGCTTTTGAAATTTGAAGTCGGTTAGTCAAAAAACCATGCTATTTTTTCGATTAATTTATATTATTAATTCATAAGTTACCAGCAATAAATTGTTACTTCAATTAATAGTTAACATTTTTTAAACTAGGTGGTTTAAAATTTAACTGAGGGTTTTCAGAGGTTCGGTTCGACTCAAGGGATCCAAAGGAAACCTCAAATACACGTGATGCAGATCACGGGGTTAAGGTGATGGTCTCTGCTAATAGGTGGCGCCTTACAAATAAAACCATAAGTTTTATAACCCGTCGTTGAACAGAAGATCCAGCTTTGGGTTTACGACTACTAATATTCAACTCCGTTGCCTTGTCATTTTGAACCCAATCTAAGAGACAAGGGAACTACTGGATCAAGTATTTGGAGAAATTTGACATTTGCGTTACATGGAGAGGAAAATCACGAGATCCTCCCACGGTTAGCCTGGACTCTAACCCATGATCTACTGAGGATATTTCAAGTTAGCGCGGTCAGTGCGAGCTGGATGCGAATTTTGTATCAAAAAGCTATCACTGGGATTCGAACCCGGTTCATCCCATTGGAGGGCGAACTCTCTATCCCCTGAGTCACCACGGTTCAGTATGGAGGATTAGCCGAATAAAATTCGTCCTTAGACTTATATATTTCCCTCCCCCCCCCTTGGATTCAATATTATTATACTTGTAGTGTCCACAATATTATACTTTCTTTCAATTTAACTTTCAACGAAACAGCAACTCGATTCCTTGCAATGATGCTTCCAAAAAAAATTACAACCAGCGATATTTTCCCCAATCATAGCCAAAGATTCAAAACGTGTCAAACACTTTCATTATGTTTTAGTAGTAATTTTTTAAAATTTGTTTTAGGTTCACGATCAGTTAAAATTTTTAAATTAACTCTTATGGAATGTTAAAATTACAATTAAATTTGAACAAAAATCACAACAGTCCTTAGAAGGTTATTCCCCTGTCGGGCATTGGGAATTATTTTTTTCTGGAATATTAAGCCTACTTGCACATCGTCTCGTAAGCATAACATAAGTTGCACCGAAAGTTTTTTAAATTTGTTCCCTCCTCAATTGTTTACATTCAGTTAATCATCCATCTGCACATTGAAAAGGGATTTTTTGTAATAAAAATTTTGAAATCCCTTAGTGCGGAAAAGGTTTCTATTGTAAAATAAAAATAAAAGCGGCATGCAATTTTTTTAAAAAATTGATTAATATCTTCCGTTAGTGCCTCGTACTTAATATCAATAAAAAAATTTTAAAATCGTTTAAATAGGCCAAAACATTTGAAATAAAAAGGCTTTTTTTTAATGCTTGCTGGATGATTTGAATAACTTAAATAAATTAAATTCTGATCCATAATTTATTTTTTATACTGAATATACATACAGATTTCTATATAGAAAAGTGTCATTTTTCTTTATTGGTTTAAACTGTGGTCCATCCCTTTAACAAAAAAAGTAAATAGCTGGTCATCATCCTCATCAATAGCTTGACAGCCCATGGTGGGCCTTGGCCTTCTCAAGAGGTTTTTTCCAGTCTAACCTTTTAAAAGTCGATCTACTTAAAGAAAAATAGATACAGCAATGATTTTCAAATCGTTTCCATTCTCAGTGATTTAAGCATTTCCGATAGTCATCGAGTGAGAACCTGATGGGTAAAATACATTGAGTTGTAAAAATATTCTCCCTTTCATTCGAAGACGATAGGAAGAACGTTTTAACCAGTCCATTTTTGACAATTTCTTAAAATTCTAATTTGCCTCTTCTGTTAACATCTGTTATACATTTAAAAATCAAACCACTTTTTTTCATATCCGACTCAGTTGAGATGCACATGCCATTTTCAAGTGCTTTGTTGTTTTTCACTCGTCTTTCTTCAATCCAGACATGTTTGAAAGGACACAGTTTATATCTGCAAAATTAATTAAAAAAAGAAAAACATGTTTCAAAACTGGGAGCGCATTTTCCCAAGGGACCATTCACGCTGCACTCAACCACCTTTCAAGGAAGAAAAATAATCAGAAATTTCTTGCGTTTTAATATTTATAGTTGAGAGTGACGATTTTTATTTTTTCATTTTCAGATTCAATTTTGGATTGTTTTAGGATACATCGCGTGGGGCCTTATTTCAGGATGTGAACATTTAGACAAGGGTGCCGGAACTTCTGTAATATTTTTCTCAATATTGATGATTTTATTTGCAAACTTTTATGTTAAGAATTATAAAAAGAAACAATGAAATGCATTTCTGTCTTTATTATGTTGTTCTCATTTTACAGGTAAGTTCAAATTCATTCACGCAGCAATCGATTGCCTTTAGAAATAACGCGTGAAAGAAATCCCTGGTTGGTACTTGCTTTTACAGTACGGTGATTTCATGGACGTCGCACTAGAGGCTATAGGTACAATGGGCTATAGGTGACGGTCTAGGAAACATCCCTGAGGATGATCCGAAGACAGCATGCATACGTCACATCTCATTTTACAGGGAGGACACATTCACACACCATACATTAATCCGCAGATCGTTATTTGGGCCTGAACCAGAAAATGATCAATCTCCCATGCACCAGAAATATTGATTTGTAATGGGAACTTGGAGGTCTTTGTCACGCCGACAGAGTTAGCGTGCACCATTTTGCTCACTGATACTCTTTGGGCAGCTAGGATTGAACTCATGACCTCTCAGACAAAGCCCAATGCTCTGTCAGTCAGGCTATCCCGGCTCCACTCGTGCTAGCTTAAATAACTCTTACGCGAGATCGCACACACGAACCGTATGCAGTGAGAATGCTGCTTCATAAAAAGATTTTAATAGTATGGATGGTTAATCATCTAAACAAATCCTAGAGTTTACGCCATCGTCAAAAGGCGGATAAGTTTAAATTAATATATTCTGGAGTGCTTTCTTAACAGACAATTATTTTCTAACCTCCTCAACATTTTGCATGATTTTGAGTGAAAATTCAGTAATTTATTTGGTGTTGATTGTCGCATTTCGTTTAAATTTATAAATCTTTCAAGAAACTTAGGATATCGGATAAAATCTTAATAGTAAAAATCTTCTACAATGTCGAACTAATTCGCCTTGAAGAAAATCTCGGCAGTGGGATAAGCCGGAAGTTTTCTGAGGCTCGTTACGGTTTCCGGGAACTTGAAGTCGTTTGCACTCTGTTAATTATTTACACATTGAAAACGCTTAATTAAGGACAATTATTGATAAAAGCCATCAATTATGTCGACTGCTGTTGCAATGGCAATGTCCAGTCTGGGAAATTGTCGCTTTGCTTTTCAAGCGACACATATAAGACGAAATCGTAAGATGGTTCAGTACGAGGTTGTTGTTGTTGTTTCTAATGCTACTTGCCAATATCAGCAAGCCTGCTTGGTGAAACCGAACAAATTTTAGGCAAAGGGTGCCTTTCTTGTGTTTCAGTGGAGCCATCTTTTGCCAAGAATACCACTTCAGCCACACATTCGTTACACTCCGTTTATAGGCCGGACCTATTTATACATCCATTCATTAATCCACTGACCTGAACAGAGAACGATCAATCTCCAATTAAATACCTCTAGAGGCATGATTTGTTGTGGTAACATGGTGGACTTTGCGCCCAGACAGATTTAACGTGCATCCGCCACCGTTTTGCTACACGGAGAGTCTTCGGCCGGCGAAGATCGAATTCACGACCTCTTGGACATGTTCCCAAAGTTCTACCAGCTAGGCTATCCTGGCCTGTTCGCTACGAGATAAAATGGCCATTTGAAACCACTCTTGATGTAAGATAATTCTAAACCAATCACTCGATTAGGAAAATTTACGCAGCTTTTTTGTCAGTTCGTTGTCTAATGAAACGAAACTTAATAAATAATTAAATAAATTCATATATTTGCCTTTATTATAGAATTCCAAGTATGTTAACTTTGAATTATGCCTAATAAAATATTATTTGAAACATAATGCGCACAAAAAAGAGAAAAATCGTAGAGACATAGAAACAGAACTATAAAGGCATCTAAAGTTAGCTTATTATTGTATCATGATAATCTTTTCAAGTGGGGGAAAAGGGAATTTAAAGAGCTAGCGGGCTCCACCTCCTGCTAGCTAACCATGAAGATTGCGATGCTTCGTAAGCCATGTTCGCTTCACTTATTATTAAGTTGATCCCTTTTGAAATGTATTTTGAAATGTAAAATCTTAAGAACGTGAATCAATTATTAAAATCTTCAAAACCAATTCTTTTTTTTAAAATTAAAATTTTTAATAAGTAATTGACTATTGAAATAATTTTTCTTAAAAATTGAAATGTATGAAACTTAATAGAAAAACTTTAATTAAGACAAAACAATAATTATGCTTTTAAAAAGCGACAATAATTATTAAAGATTTATTACTTTGTTAAAAACACAATCATAATTTTTAGAACTTTGAGCTATCACTACAAAGCAGCCGAATGATCTAAGTATGACAAGATTGAAATAAATGACGTGCAACGGAAAAACTTGTTGACACTAACATTAATTAGGTTTTTTTTTAAAAAAAATTTAATATTAAAGATTAAGGACTTTTTTAAAGCACAATTATAAATCTCAGTAGTTGGAGCACTGTCAGGCTGTGAAATGTCGTACTCTTGAGAGACCCACATAAAGTTGTGCATGGCTGAAAATTGGTTTAGTCAGAATTAAAAAGAATTTTTTTCTAACGACTGGCTCTGAGATTTTTTTATAGTCAATGATAAGACCAGACGTACTGAGAATTGTTTCCGCTTAAGAGAAAAGTGCATTCTAGACGTATTCTGGGAATAAAAAATGTGTCAGCTTCTTCTATTAATCGACCACTCGATTATATTTCCTTTTCATTACACAGCATTAAATTTCTAAGTAACATAATAATAGAACCTTTTTTGATGTGTGATGCTCACCAAAATCTCCTCAGGATAACTAGGTTGATTTTGTGAATCACTTATAGTATCTCCTATTTCGTATATTTTTGCGTTTCCTGGCGAAAAGTTTAATACACGATCATTGAACATCATTGAAAAATCATTTGTGACAGTTAATATTGCTCTACCTTTAAGTTGGCGTGCTGTAACTGTACTTAATGTCAGAGTACAACTGTAGGATAACAAATTTCTGGAAGCACTTTTCAATTTCTAACATCCAATAACTAGTCTGAAAAAAACATTTGAAAGAGCACATATTGTTTTGAGTATGATGAATAATAGGAAATTTAGCCTAACATGAGATGTTCCTTCAGTAGGCTGGTAGTGGGAATCTTCAGGAATCACAGATAAAACTTGCAAAAAATCACTCTCCATCAGCACAACTTTCTCCCCAAATAGCTTGGAAATATTAATTCTGTCCTGTAAGAATCTTTCTCCCTCTAAAGAAGCATACACATGGTTCATACACACAGGATCTTCGTTCCGTATAATAAAACAATGCATTCTTGTGCTGTAGGCTTAAAATTACGTGTTTAAAATTATTGAGATATAAATTGTACAGTTCTTCCTCCACTTAAAAGAGTATCTGCGTTTTCAGTCGACGCAACAGGAATGACTGCATTGCCATGGATTATGTGCAACAAAATGTTGAATATATAAATGCTTTATCAATGCTAGTAGACCTATCCAAGAAGAACAGGTCTTGAGCTTAATTTTCATAAACTTCATTCAACGCTGTATACACTACAACGAGTAGCTGTACATTTAGTTTCTCATAATTGTACTGGCGATTTTTATGCTGTTGTAATTTTCAAATCATGCTGTTAAAATCTGTCAGTGGCTCGAGAAAAAGGCTACAGCTTTATATGGTAAGCAATTTGGTAAATGAACCTTGTGAATTCCTTCAGCCGCCACAGATTCAGTGGCGATGTCATCATTTCATTTAAAGAATCATTCTTAACTTGAAGTTAAACAATATCATGACCTTTACAGACATATTTGTATAATATGTATGCATATGGATACAATATGCATAAAGATATTTGACTGAAGCATGAACCTCAGCATTTATGTGAACATTAAATTTCATAGACAACCGATGGACAATCCATTTCAAATTTCAATATTTTGACAGGTTTAGTAACACTTCTTCAGGAGACTGGATAAAATTTTTTTAGGTAGTCACTTAAAAATCTTTTGGAACGTTTTCAGTTTCCTTCTTCATGCATGGTGAATTTGGATTCAGTGTGCCACAGGTTGGGAAAGTCTAGGGTAAAGAGTTCCATCCGGAATTTGTCAATGTCATTTTTGTCCTAATTTCGGAAGTAGAATTTAATGTCAGTAATATATGTGCGTGAGGTAATCCTCAATTTTTAAATTTAATAACTTAGATGAATGATATAATAATGGCAAAAATATAACGCTTCTAAATAACATCTAGAAGTTCTGTCAATTTGATTCTGAGTACTCTAACAACACTGTCGGGTTTATGTTCAGGACTCTGGCAGCTTTGTAATGCATTTAAAATTTCAGGCCAATTCGGATTGCATGTAAAAGATATGAAAAGATCTGGCGTCTTAAGATATCTTACAATTGTCATACCATCCTGGTAATTTTGTTGCATGGAGCTGGAAGATCATTGAAAGATTGAGAGCAGAATTATAAATTTCCCCAGCATTATGTAATTTGAGAACACATCACTTTGAAGAGTCATCATTGAACTGTTAAAAAGGCTTTCCAATACTATCAAGAAGGTTTAAATCGTGTTGAGTAGTAAATCTGTCGGCATAGTATTTAAATGGAGTAACTCTGAAACGCTTGGGGCAGTGCGTCGCTACTCTACGTGCTCCATTCCAATCACTCTCTCTTGCAGAAAAAAGTAGAGGGCAAAGTGCAATAAATCATATGTGAAAATAATTTTGCATACATCGCCAACAGGATAGATGCACAAATTTCGATTAGATGGAGGTTCTCCATTTTCTGTACCACGAGAATTGTTTCTGTTATCTCTGTTTTTGAAGTTGGAGCATTTTATATCCCCAAATCAGAATTGGGATCTTTCTATGAATATAAATTTAATATCTGTCGCAAAATTTGATTAGATAAATTCATGCAATGAGGGAGATGATGCAACAAAGAGATTGCTTTGTTTTAATAAATTATCTAATTACTCCATCTCAGAGAGTAAACATCCACTGTTGTTATTGATGTGTCTGTCAGTAGATTCAATAGAATCGAAAACATACGACTGCCCATATTAAGCTTTGTTTTTATCACTCGCATATAACGTCCTTTGCATAGAATGTCCTTTGCATATAATAATGTATGATTCAATTATTTTTATTTTGATAAGTTTAATTCCCATCTGAAAGGGATCAATTAAATTACCATCAAAATTGCAAACGTGGCATTCCTCTGAAAGGTTCAATTCTGTTTTTTGTAATTTTTTAAATTTTTGTTTTATAAAGATACAACATAAAATATTCGTAAAGCATGAAAAAATGTTAGAAAAGTGTGTAAATAATAAATTATATGTAGAAATATTACAGAAAATAAATACGAAATTTTGATAAATGATTTTATTTTTTTCCTTCTGTCAGCATTACAAAATCAGCATATGGTACTTTTTGTAAATGTGTCAATACCAAGGATATTAATACAACTATTTATGGTGCTTAAAATTCGAGACTGGTGAAAAAGAATTTATAAAAAAAATCAAGAAGAAAAACATAAATTAAAAACAAAAATATAAATTAAAAATAAATTTAAATTAAAATAATTCAAGCGTATGGACGACATAATAAGTTAAGGGATGATTCCTTGAGGAAAAGTAAACTTTTCTCGTGAAATTATGTTTTGACACCATGAATACCGTTTTTCTTCTGAAAATTCAATTCCAAGAAGAATTCTTTTTCCATTAGCAGAAAAGCATAGAAGATTCCTTCGAAAGAGTTATCATTAGACTGATGACGTAAAACCGTTTCACATATTGTATTTTTTTAAATAATTCAGTAATTAACGATGACCTCATACATAAAAGTGGTTTTGATCACACAAATAATTCCATATTAATATTTTAGAGGAAAAGTTACCCGAACCTTATTGCAATTCCGTAAGAAAGTTTGAGCAAGGAGAATTTTGTTAGGAATTATTAGTAATATCTTAAAAAGTATCTTGGGCTTGGGTGAACGTGTACTTTCCGGCTATGATTCATCAACGACAGTAGTAGGTCGATCACAAATGTGATAATATCTCTGTTTATACTTGGTTGATTTGCATAAAAATTAAGTCAGTATGCCCTTATTACTGTCTACATGCAGATTAGCAATGGGTGGGGGTCGAATCAGGTCTCCAGAGTGCCAAAAGAAATGAAGTAGGCGCTCAATTTTTAAGTATATATATATAT